>NC_092205.1:96596513-96614452 GCF_043381705.1 Parasteatoda tepidariorum
TATATATATATATATATCACTTCAAGTTATATCTGGCTATAAAACTGGTTTTGGTAAATTTTTATTCTGCCAATAGTTATTTAACATATTTCAACGACGTATTTGTTTTTTCCACACTTAAATATAAATTTTAAAATTTTTAATATCGTGCGCACTTTTTTGATAAAATATTTTCATGATTAAGGGAGGTCATTACGGAACACTCTCTATAATGTTTTATAGCTCAATATATCTGTAGGTCCTTGACTAGCTTTACCAGTAGCATAACTCAGATTGAAGATCTTTAAAAACTTCAAATTTACAGTTAGTTACAAGAATAACTTTCATCACTTTTTCTTACAAATAAAAGCACTGTTCAAAATGAAAATAAAGAACACTTACACTTTATTTCGAACGTTTAGCTTTGTGATCGTCTAGTTCAGAGGTTTCCAACTAACATGAGGCCGGGGGTCACAATTAAAAACGCAAATCAAATGGCGGGTCTCAACTTTGTCAAAATTTTATGTAGGACTCTTTTATGTTTGAAGGAACATTAAATATTACTGTCAGATTTTTACCAAGTTGTACAAAACAAAAGTATTGAATTACAAATTAAAATAAGTAGATTTTTAAAACTATTTAACTGCATATTAAAACATTCGGGCTACCATAACTTTAATGTGCACCCAATGTATTAAACAATTAATGTGCAACAGATATCTAATTGTTAAGATGTGAAACTTTAAAAAGGTTGATATTAAAACTTTCATAGTAGCACACAAAATGTTCAGCGGCAAAATTGAGGTTTTATCTGCTGCAACCACCAGAGAATAGATATTTACATTTTAAATTTAAAATTTACAAATGTGTGTGTAAATTTGCAAAATGAGTGGTTTAAAATTTACAAAATGAGTGGTTTCAAAAAGTTAAATCGCAGAATTTCTTCGAGAAAATTTCTGATACGCACATGCTAAATTATATTCACAAAATACAAAAAAATGAAATAAAAAAGAGCAACATACACGATTATTTTTGTATTTGAATAAACATTTTCTTGGATGCAAAACCTGAGAAAAAATTTTGTTTGCACCGTTGGTATGATAAATTTCACAGAAAAGAAGAAATTAAGTTTTTATTAACGAGAAAAGTATTTTAAACCCATATAGATTTTTTACGAAAATTGTCCGCAAAAACGACTTCGGGGGCCGGATGGGGCCCCCGGGCCGCCAGTTGGAAACCATTGGTCTAGTTCATTACCTACCGTTTTTAGTAAGTTACTCAAACACTCAATTGATTCTTCATCTCCTTGCGAGAGCAACCTCATTATACATTCATGCATGATTGGTTCAGTTAACATTCCAAATTTAAAGAGTTCTTCACCAATAAACCAATAAAGACAATAACTTTAAATTTATCCTTTATATACATATCCATCCTTTATACATTATGTATTCTTTGATACATCCACTATTTAGAAACAGGAACATTAACAGCACATATTTATAACCAAGAATTTTGATCACCTCCGTCTTTTATTAAAAAGCGTTACACTGATAAACAAACTAAACTTCAAAACTGATAAGAATGCCAAATATGATAAACTATGTTGATAAAAATAAAAACAGACCAGCCTGATTAATTTTCTCATTGTTGTCACGTCACTTTAAATTAAAATAAGTTATTGTTATATTTCCTTGTGAAATCATTAATTCTCATAGATCATAGTCCCCAATGCATACAAATATAAATCAGTGAGGTTAATTCATTGAACAATTACGAGTGAAAAAGAACTTAATCAGTAGGACTTTTTAATAGTAAACATATGATCACTTATAAATTATTTCTAGCATATGGTTAATTCTTATATGAAATCTGTGTTTGCTTAATATTATTTTTCAATGTTTTTTTTTCAGGAAACTATATTCAGCAAAAAAATTTTTTTTTGAAAAGTTTATAATATTAGTATTTATGGCATACATATAAATTAATTAAAAATGAATCTAATGATCTCATCAAACTGACTCTTATAAAAATTAAGATATCAGATTAAGATTGACTTCAGGAACCGTTCCTGGGAGTCAGGCCAACCTTCCACATACACCCACTGGCCAATCAATTAGAAACTTTAGATTAATATTTTTTGGATCTTCTGCAGGGACCGTGGAACTGGGAGGGGGGACAGAGAGGATCTATTATTTTGCGACTTTGTGTGGTATTTTAGTACTTTAAAACATTATATCTGATCAAATTTCAAAATTATAAGTTAATATTAAGAAAAGATCTAGTTCAATATGAATATTTAGAAAATGAGTAATGTACTTCTAATATAAAGGTTATATTGACGATACAATTCGGACTCATTGTGAATTATCTACACTTTCCAGCGAGCCGTTGTGGCTCAGGGGATAGAGCATTCGTCTTTCAATAAGGTGGACCGAGTTCAAATCCCAGCGATGACTGGTCGATACGAATTCCACAACCGGCAAGCACCGACCACAGTGCTGACGTAAAATATCCTCAGTGGTAAACGGATCATGGGTTAGAGTTTCTTTGCAGTCGGGTGAACCATGGGAGGACTTCGTTGTTTTCCACTCCATTGAACGCAAATGCGGGTTAATTTCTTCAGGTTCTTTATGATGGCAAATTTTTCTCGATACTTGATCCAAAAGTTCCCTTATCTAGTTATATGTTCTGAAAATTACAAGGTTACGACTGGAGTAGTGTTAAACCCAAAAATTGGATCAGCTGTTCAACGACGGTTATAAAATAAAATTAACTAATAAGTAGCCTTCTTATTTGAATACGATATCACGGACATTGAAATCGCACTTTGATTCAAACAATTCTATAATTTTGTGGCTTGATGTAGTAGTTAAAGGTAAGCCATTATGTATTTTGAGAAATCGAGCTTACTTCTATTTTAAAGCAAATATTGACATTACAATTAGACGCCAGTCATAGGAAAAAAAAGCTCTTTTACAGTTAGGTTGATTTAATAAAATATTTTAAACTATTGCTCTCAATATTTCCGCGTCGAAGCACAAAGAAAAATCTTTGAAGATTTCTTGCTTTCTTTGAACATGCATAAAGGCATATAGGGTAAACTAACCAGTGAAGGAACACTTAAGTTCGCTTACCTTTTAAAAAATCATATTAATTTCAAAATTCGTAATTTTAGTTAAATGACAGTGTCAACACATTTGCTACTAATTGCAAATTATGTAAAAAAATTGTTGAGAACTTACATAATATTGTTTTAAAGTTTTGGAGTTTCAAATAACAAGTAGTAGGAAGACCAAGTGAAGGAACAACTCTTACCAGTGATGGAACACAAAATTTCCCAGAAAAAGAACACTTAATTTTGGTTATTTTTTAATGCTCTTTATGGATTTATATGCCATACAAATATCTAAAAATAAGCCTATTCTTGAAATTATAACCTATAAGTACTTGGAAAATGTTAGCTTTTTTTTTGCAATCATCAATTGAAAAGTAAATTATCAACATATTAACACATACTGTTCATTCACTGGGAAATCTTTGCCCAGTAACGGAACATGCCTGTTCCTTCACTGGTTAGAAGTTGTTTTTTTAATTTTTAACATACTTTTGATGCAAAACATCCCTAAAGGTACAAGAAAATTAAAGTTTTTCTTTCATTTTCATTAACTTAGAAAAAAATCCTGTAAAGGAATATTTGTTCCTTCACTGATTTTTCATCGTTTGGTGATCCAGTGAATAAACATCCCCTCATGTCAGTACTTGATTATGCTATGATGCTTAAAAAAATAAAACGTAACTCAAATAACTATATTTTGTATTCTTATTTTCACAGTGAGAAAAATAAAGCTATTACATACAATTAATTCCACTTCAAACATATAAATACAAACACTCACCTTGTAATTTTTTCAAAGAAACAAAGTGTTGCAGAGATAATAACAAATTTAAAATTTTTTCCAGAGAAGTCTATGTGACCAGGTAATCCAAAACATTGCTAGATGATTTCCTATTGTTTGTCGGTAAGCTATTGTTACCAATTAATCTAAAGGAAAACTGTCAAATTCTCATTTTTAATCAATATATATGAAATGTTCTTTCATTGGGTAGTGTTCCTTCACTGGTTGGTTTACCCTATATGTATATAACTTCACATTAACCTATAGTTTTCTAACTTTGCACCATTTATTATCTCAATATAGGTAAATATGAGTTTAAGCTTTAAAATGATAGATGAATTAATTCGGGTACAAGAGGGCCTAATTGTTAAATAAACCTTTTTTTTCTGCATATATACTACTGGTCAAAAGTTTGAGGAAAATTTTGAAATCTGCAAAAAAAAGGTCTAAGTTCAAATGTTTATAGAACTGCGAAAAATCATTCAAATTGCATGCAAAATTGGCATGTTCTAAAGTGAACCCTCAACAGTTAGTTACATATGATCAAATTGCAATACTTTGTTTTTTGCGAACTGAATCCAGCTTTTCATCATGGGTTGTTTTTATGGTGAAAAAAGTTGTTAAGTTCGAACACTTGCCAAACTTGCAAAAAAAACTTTTTGTATTTTCTGTTAATAGAAAATAGTTATTCGAGCCATTCTATGCCCTCAAAATTTCAGATCGATTGGATTTTCTTTGACGAAGTTATAGAATTTTGAAAAACATGTGTATTTTCTCGATTTTTGAGCATTCCACATATGCGGTCTTTTGGTCTATACATCTTCTTCGACCAAAGAACTTTCAAATTTTAATGCTTTCTATATTTTCAAATAATTAATATTGGTTATAAAACAAATATTCTTATTCATTATTGTAATTGTTGTTATTACAAAGAATTTATTATGAATATAATTAAAACAATATCTCAGGGATGTCACATTTCATCGAAAATTTGTTTGTTCTTGCAAACGATGCTCTGATATTTCGAATCGAAATCAGTTATGGAACATTTTACAACAGGAATGGAACTCTATATCACTTGAAGTGATTAATGGATGGTTAGAACGAAAGCCACGCATATGTAAGGCTATAATAAAAGCAAAAGATGGATGGTTTGAGGAATCTAAGATTTAAATGTTAATTTATTTAATTACAAAATACGAATAAGAATATGTTAAATATTTGACCTGTTGTAAATAAAATAGTTTAGTAAAAATGCAAATTTTTTATACTATTGTTATTATTTTTTTAGAATTGTTTATGTAATTATTGTTATAACTTTTTATTTTAATTTAATGTAAAGTAAAAATATCACAACAAAACTAATGCATAAAAACAATAAATATAAACAATAATAATTACAATAATGAATAAGAGTATTTGTTTTATAATAAATATTAATTATTTGAAAATATAGAAGACATTAAAATTAAAAAGCTCTTTGGTAGAAAATGTATAGACTAAAAGACCGCATATGTGGAATGCTCAAAAATCGAGAAAAGTACACATGTTTTTCAAAATTCTATAACTTCGACAAAAAAATCGAATCGATCTGAAATTTTGAGGGCTTACATATAATGGTTCAAATAACTATTTTTTATTAACAGAAAGTACAGAAATTTTTTTTGCAAGTTTGGCAAGTGTTCAAACTTTAGAAATTTTTTCACCATAAAAACAATCCGTGATGAAAAGCTGAATTCAGTTCGCAAAAAACAAAGTATTGCAATTTGATCATATGTAACTAACTGTCGAGGGTTCACTTTAGAACATACCAAATTCTCATGCGATTTGAATGGTTTTTCGCAGTTCTATGAACATTTGAATTTAGACCTTTTCTTTGTAGATTTCAAAATTTTCGCAAACGTTTGACCGGTAGTGTACATGAAAGCCTATATTTTGCATTTGATTTAACCTCTAATTTTCAAACTCTGTCCCAGTTATTATTTTAATGTTAGTAAAGTTAATTCAGTATAGTAAACACGAAGCCAAGTTGCAAAATGAAATAGGAAATATTTGAGCTGCAATAGGGGTCTAATTGTAATGTCAATACTTCGTTTACATTAGGAGTATATAGCTCAATTTTCGAATATTCAAAATGGCCTCTATCGTCTCTTTAATTTTAACCTATAATTTTTAAACTTGTTCAGATATATTGTTTCGACGTATTAAACTATTATACCAAGCTGCAAAATTATCGACGCATTAAGGGCTGAAAAATGGGGCATAATAGTATGCGCATCATGCAAATCCACGGAAATGACTTCTTCCAGTAAAAAGTCAGATTAACACGGTCCTGTGGTATAGTACGAAGAAACAAACTGCTAGTCCGAAGAGTGCTAGTTCGATTCCCGAGGTCACCTTTAGTACCGTAAGTAAGTAAAAAGGCCAATTATTATTGAATAGACCTGTATTTTGTATTTGATTTAAGCATCCCAAATAGCGTTGGCTAAGCTTCTAATTCAGTTCCGCGTATTTGCACGTGGCGCAACCACATATTCCCTATTGATGTCCCTAATTCTTCTGCAATTTTGTTGTTGGGAACGATAATTTTCATAAAGATATATCCACCCGAATTTTGAAATTATAGGTTAATAATAAGAGAAGGTATTGTCTGTTATATATATTTAGAACGTGAATTATATTCTTCTATTATAACGGAAATATTAGGGCCGTGATATCCTAGTCGGTAGGGCGCTGGGACCATGTCCGAGAGTTCGTGGTTTCGAACCCCGCCTGCCGAAGACTCCCCGTGTAGTAAATGGTGACTGATGCACGTTAAATCTGTCAATTCGCAAAGTCCTCCATGTTCTCAAAACAAATCAATACCTCTGGGGCTTCTGTTCTCTGATTCAGGTTAAAATTACGATTTGTGGATGTATGAATGCGTCAGCCCTATAAGCGGGTGCGATGTATGGGTGTGGCAGACGTCGAATTCGGGGCCATAGATGGCGCCACTGGAAAACAAGAACAATCGCACCCCTCAGCCTTAACAGGCAAACGTCAACAACAATAAAATTACCATAATGTAAAAAAGGGTTAATTCTTTAAAAAAGAAGAAAAAAAATTAATGAATAGTTTGTCTTTTTATTTGCATACAATATTGCACACCACCGGATTTTGAGCTTGTGCTTCGGGATTAGCAGATTGGCGTTTAATGAATACCACACGAGAGTTGTTATGTTAAGGGGAATCAAGCTTCTTATTCATTTCCACGGATTTGCATAGGGAGCAACATATTATGCCCCGTTGAGCGACCCTTAATTCGTCTATAATTTTGCGGCTTGGTGTTGTAGTATAATACGGTTATAACGATATATCGGATAGATTAAAAATTATAGATTAAAAGGACTTTTTTTCTTCCCTAAGAAAAGAAAAAATATTTTAACAAGGTATTTCTGAATATCATATATTAATATAATATCATAAATATTTATAATTGGTTCCAATGGTAAAGCGTAGTGCCTTTTTATAATTATATTTGTGCTTGCTAATTGTAGTTGTTGTTCATTTACGTCGTACTAGAGCTGCACAATGGGGTATTGGCGACAGTCTGGGAAACATCCCTGAGGATGATCCGAAGACATGTCATCGCAATTTTGGTCCTCTGCAGAGGGGATGGTACCCCCTCTTCGGTAACCCGACAACCAGCACGCGAAGTCGAGCACTTTACGGTAGAACAGTTTAAGAAGGACCAATACCGCACAACCTCGGTCCCTATGCAGACTAATCCAAGTGGACAACCACCCGCAGTCAGTGATGCTTGACTTTGGCTATCTGCTGGTGATCTTAACGATCAGTCCACTGCGGGACGGTGCTTGATAGAAAGAAATATCGTCATGATATGATATGATTACTATCATACTACTATATGATATGCTTACTACGAGGCTCATCCAGAAAGAAAGTTTCCCTATTTTTTTTAAAAAAAGAACTCACACTTTCAGGAACATATTTATTGGCAACAAGTACAGCAATGTTTCAGCTATTTTTCAACATAGCCACCACCAGAATTGAGACACTTGTCGTATCGAGGGATCAATTTTTGTATGCCTCTGCCGGAGAACTCTGCCGCCTGTTAAAAAACTCACTGAAACATTGCTGTACTTGCCAATAAATAAGTTCATGAAAGTGTTAGTTCTTCTTTTTTAAAAAAATTCAGGAAACTTACTTTCCGGATGTGCCTCGTATATGCATACTATCCCTTTTTACTAGTAAATAATATTAAATTAGCTGCATGTCTTACTCTATTTATAAATAAAATATACTTTGAGCTTGACAAGTATTATATTTTCTTTAGAAAACAAATATACAGATGTTAAGGAATCACAGCAATATTATTATTTAAATGTCAAATTCATACAGAATAAAATCAGAGTTGTTAAGGAGTTCACAGTTGTGCATTGTTTCAATGTCATGTTCTACAGGATATAAGATTTACAACTCTTTAAGTGTTGATTAACTTTTAGATCAGTCGTGATTTACTTTCTTTTGAACAATCTCCTGAACATTCGAGAGAAGCAACAAAAGCATCCTTGCTCTTTGGTATTTTGTTCAGATTGTTCGTTGATGGTTAGCTCAATGTCACTTCGTTGCCAAAAATCTCTTTCATCTCTTAAGGGACAATCACGACTTATCAATCAAAAATTTAAAAATAACATTCACTTTATTAGAAACTCAATGCAGTTTTTTGTTTTGTTACAGCAGCTTCTTTTTTTAAATAAAAGCTTTTCGTTTAGAGTAATATGCGTTTAAAATCAGAGAAATTTTCTAAGGCACAGATTTCAAAAAGTCAATTTAAGCTTTTCAATGGTCAAAACCGTTATCTGACTTACACTGTGAAACAAATTCGTGATGGATTTATTCGAAAGATTTAATTTTGCAGATTTATTTACGATGTGTTTTGTGCAAATTTTCCTGATTTAAAACTTTTACATCAATCAATTTATCCTAATTGCTTAAAAGTAGTTAAAAATATTCAAAATAAATTTTCTGTTAATTTCTTTTAAAATCCATTTAGCCAAAGTAAAATACCTCAATAGAGGGAAGAGCGCCAAAAAAAAACCTTTTTAAAAATAGTACATTATCACACAAAAATCCAAAAAACACAAAATAAAACAGAAATGGTAGCATAAAGCGATAAGTGAGAACGGTCGCTTACTTATGGACATCTTGCAAAAATGACTTAAATATATATTCGTAATTAAGTTCGAAGATTACAAAATATGACATTAAAGCGTAAATAGATATCATTGGGATATATTTTTAAGGCACACTCTTACTGAAGTATAGAACCACATTTGATTTTTCGGTTACCTTGAATTGGCCCGAATACTGGACTTGCGCAAGGTATTAATATACATTAATATATATATATATATATATATAGTACTGATATAGAAACTCTCTATATTTAACATTCTTATCCCTTAAGTTAGTTTTTATTGACAAATTTAAAAATTACTGACATCTATATTTTAAATAAGGAATCCTAAGTGTTAAATTGTTAATACACATGAAATCAAATCAAATAAATTTTAAAAATTTACAATAACGATCAACCAGTTTCGCCATTAAAATAGATAAAATGTACGAACAACTCACCGAATGTAACGTCAAATTGGAAGATAACGTTCACAAATTACTCTCAATCAACTCTTCCCATTCGGTATTACAGAAAAAACAGACCAACAGGTGAAACTAACCTTGCCAATTGCGGAAGAAAACAAGGAAAACAAAAAAGTTAATTCCTAGTTGTGTGGCAATGGTGTTTCCGAACGATGCTCTTGAAAGCGAAATGGTGCGAGCATGTTTGATAGGAATGAGGAGGTGCGTAGAGTGGGTTGTGGATAGCGGTTTTAGCTGAGGGCATTCCAGATTCTTGAGGAANAGAGAATAATTGGACATATATATATATTGATGAGCACAAATAAAAATCATTACTTTACATATAAGCTAAGACAATTTCGAAAAAGCTTAAATACCTCTCCTCCTCAATGCCATATTCGATGGAGTCCTTATCATGTACTACATCCAACTTATATAATCTTGCAATCTTTTCCTCAGTGAATAAGTAAGTTGGATAAGTAAAGATATCCCTAAAAGTAAAAAATAAAGGAAAAAAAGCATTCAACTTACAAGTTCAATATAGTGTTTTTGCTTAATAAGTTTGCTGTTAAAGATCAAATGCATTTATCAACTAAACAACAATTAGATATTTTAAAAATGTTACTATATGGAAGTATTTATTTTAAATACTTGTTTTAATTATCAATTTAATAAAAAACATTTAGATCGTCGTAAGAGTGATTGTTAAAGTAGCAATCCAAAACTGTGTCCATGGATTATCTAAAAATGTTTAACAGTTAAAAAAAGTATGTTTGCAATTTAGTTATTAACCACGTTCGTTTTTTTATCTAAAATTTGTGAAGCAGAGATTTTGTTTTTTATTTATTTTATGTTGTTTTTTTGGCAATTCTTTTATAGAGAATGGTCTATAAAAAATGACTGATGTTTATAAAGAAAATACATTAAAACATAGTAAAACGATGAGATCAAACCTACAATAAAAATTTTCTGGTGTAATTCATTCGAATATTTTTTTTGTATCAAAATAAATGTCGTTTCTTGTGTAGAATTGTTTAGATCTGTTAAAACTTTAAGCTATTTTTTTTACGAATTTTTTAACCCTTTTCAGGAAATTGGTTTATACGAGTAATTTTGTTCTTCCTTTAGCAGTTGTATTTTTAATTATTTTATTTCATTTAGCAAATTTTTGTAAAGTTAATGTACTTAAAATTTTTTAAAAAGACCTAAATGTTTTTGTTTTTCCAGGCAAAGCGAAGAATTTAATATTTTAAATAATCAGACGTATTCATTCGATTCATGAGCAATAAATTCATTTTAAATCATTTGCACCATTGATTCATAGGGATTAAAAAAACTTAAACTAATCGACAGATTTGTTGTCATTTAAATTTTTATATCACCATTTTATTCTAAAATTGTTACGAAAGTACTATTTAAAATACGCCAAAAAAAACTCAAGCACTGAAGCTCGTTTTAACTACAATATGAAACTACCATTAAGAAAAATACTAATTATCATACCTTATAAACTCCTCATCTCCATCATTCTCAACCTCATCATCAACCTCATCATCATCCCCATCAGAGGTTTGCACCTCAGCTTTCATCTCCATCATACATTCCTCACCACTGAAATTGTAAAAAGAATATATTTTCTTAAATATTTCTGAAGCTAATAGATTTTAATTAAAAAAAAAATTTGTGACACCCAGTGATTTAAGTGATCATTGAATGTGACTTCCAGAATTTCTTTAGGTTTAGAGTTTGCAAAATAAAAATGAGCTTCTTGAAATATTTTGATCTAAATATCGTATTTTCTGCTACTGATATTTAAACTGAGGGTTGACCGTAAAAAAGCCTTTTAATTTGTGCAAACATCTAATTAAAGACAAAAAAAACATACATTCTCTGAATATGTCTTCTTTCAATTGTTTCGAGTTTTTTACCCTCAAAGTTTGAAAAGTAATCTTCAAAATGTTGTCCAAATAGTTTAATCAAGTTTGGATCCTCAGTTTTAAATTCATTTTTGCATATTTCGCTATGTCACAAGGATTATTGCTGCGAATTATTAAAAAAAATCCCAGACATGTGTATAAATCCAAAGGTAAGTCCTAGTACTTTAGTTATACAGTCAAACCCTGAGTATAGTGAACCATCAAGGGACCGAAATTTCGGTTCACTATAACCGGGACTTCACTATATCCGCATTGCAAACAATTTTAACTACTTTTTCCAAACTGCTCCCTTTTATGACACATTATTTAAATAAATAACCCATTAAAAGAAATATAAAAATGATTAAAAAAAACAATATGTAATAACAAAAAAATGTGTTATAAATTTTATTTTTTTCTACTCTTCGTCTTGCATGCAAAAAATTTAGGGATGGCCTTTATTTAGGGATGGGAAACTGGGATAGAAGAAGCAAACAAGAAGAAATACATATGCCTACATTCCATTCAATGAATAGTTTTAAAAATCCGTTCATGTATTTTATGAAAAAATTTCAAAATTGCCAAAAAATGAAGGAAAGAAAATCAGTCGAAGACAGAAAAAAGTTCATAATATCCAATTTCCTCTCTTCTTGTGGTTCACTGTATACACACAAAATAATATATGTGTACAGTAAGGCACGTGAGCGAACATTTCGTTCACTATATCCGGGAGTTCACTATAAACCATGTTCACTATAGCGAGGTTCGACTGTATTTCATTCATTCGCTTCATGGTTTTTAATTGTGTGTTTGCTTTTAGTGTAAATCTTTCAGTTACTATAAAAGAGTACCCTTTTTTGAAAAAAAAAAAGTGACGAAAGCTTGAAAATTTTAAGAATAACTACTTACTCATCGTTCACATCAATCTCATCCAATTCAAAATCATCCCCATCGAATTCATCATCGAATTCGCTACCATCCTCATATGCTGAAACATTAATTTAAATAAAATCTGAATAAAACTAAGTTTTGAAAATAAATCTTTCTTAAATAAGTTTGAAAATAAATGTTTCTTCAATTTAATAATAAAAGAAAATTGAACATACTACCGCACGTACAATCTTTCGCAACTTATATTTAAATTCAATTAAAAAGGATGAAATGGGAAGAACTCAAATGGGTAAATAACATTATAGTGTAATATTTTATTTGTTTTTTACTTTATTTTATTTCTTATTGATTATTTTTAACGCTTGATTAAGATTAAGAAAAACATAAAATCGGGTGGATACTAGAATAGCCCACCCCTTGGCGATTTTTTTAAAATCTCGCCAATCTAGATTTCCGGAAGATATTTTGGAAAATATTAATAAATAAATTGCTTAAAAAATTGTTAATTAACTATATTGTAAATTAATAATTGTTAATTGTTCAAATAAGTTGTTAATGTCGCTTAAATATTTTTTTTAACAATCAAAGAGCAATGTTGATCCCAGTACTAATCACCAACTTGGCGAGATTTCAAAACGTCGCCAAGAGGTTGGCTATTCTAGGATTTTACCCATAAAATCTATATCATCATTAAATTTCTCGGTAAAAGTTTACAATAGAGTGACCTACTTATTTTGGCAGTTTTTTCAAGTTCTTGCGGAAAACGGTAAAAATATTCATAAGGGAGATTTTCTCTATTTTCGAGAAATAGAGAATAATTGGAAATAAGAAATCGGGATAGAAATAACAGGAAAACAAAAGACTTTATATTCAGTATATTAAGCTTCAGGTTACAGTGCCAATCCAAGCAGCACCCTATTCCGTACTCAAACTTATTTTTCCTCTAAAATTCTATTTGAACTTGTTTTTCATTCGTTATTTAATATTGCAATGCAGCAAAGAAGTTGAATTAGATAACCCATTTGAAAAAAAAAAAGAAGGTTTATTAAATTATCCATACTTTTTTTCTGAGTTTAAGACTAAAGTATTATTTATAATTAAATGTCTAAAATATTTTCCAATTTTTTTAATGTTTATGAAATTTCTTCAATATTCTTTAAATTTAGGTTTAATGTTGATCACTATCCAGAAGTTTTATATCGCTTTAATAGTATTCTAGTTCCATATCAATGAATAGTTAAAATTTCAAAAATATTGAAAATTATGTTTTTATGCTTACGATTAGGTCGGGGATACTTTTCCCTTTCCTTTCTCCAATGATTCAAAAGAGCAAAACGATATAAATCGCTTTTATCCATAATTCTCACTTTTTATTTTCACAAAAAGACAACCAGCATTTGAGAAATCTCAAACAAGAATGAGTAAAAAAAATTTTTTTAATCGAACTAACAGATGCTCCTTTTGCAACAATGTGAACCATTGTTTAAATTATATTTTGCCTAAAATTTTTATATAACTCTCTATAACTTTATTGTTGTAAAAGTTTCAACGTTACGTATTGTTGAAAATATTTTTAAAAATTGGTCATTCTAATTCAAATGTAAGAAAAAATAATAATAGTGATAGGTTTCAGAATTAAGTTTAAAAAAACTGATTTCTTCCATATATTTTTATTTATTCAAAGAATACAATTGACATAGAAAAAATTATTTTAACTTTGCTTTAAGTAAAACGTATAAAAACAAGGCGGATATTATTATTTCCTTTTTAGGAAATTCATTTTTTAGGAAATTGACTCCTTAAATTTAGGCCTTTTAAGGAGTTTATGTACTTAGGGCAAATATGAGTTCCACTTCCCCACTACACTATATTGATCTTTATTTTAATAATTTTATATATTAATAATTTTAAATTTTATTCATTAATTTATTTTATTTATTAATTTATTTTATTTATTAATTTATTTTATTTATTAATTTATGTTATTTATTAATTTATTTTATTAATTAATTAATTTATTAATTTTATTTATTAATTAATTTTATTTATTAATTAATTAATTAATTAATTTATTTATTTATCTTGTTTATTAATCTATTTTATTTCTTAGTTTATTTTAGCTACCATTATTTTTATTCAGTGTTGCAAAACAAACTGACCAACTTATTCATTTACTTATTTAGGGGTTTTAAGAAAAAATTTAAATACATATCAACTTCAGTGAAAAACTTGAAAATCGATTATAGCACTAATGGTGAAGTCTGATGAACATTATGAAAGTCTTGAGTTTGATCTCCGGCAGCATTTTGAAATCCACCCAGCTTAGAAACAATAGGTACAAGTTTGGCTGTGAAGTAAAGGCGGTCATTGCTGGACCATTTTGGCGTTTGTCTCATAATTGCACCTTTTTTTGCTCCCTATAATCCACAACCGGATGTTGCTGGAATGTTTAATTCATTAAGTAAAAATTTAAAACCAACGGTCTCCATAGCAAAGAAAAACTTTAAATGACGCCAAATGTTTTTAAAATAGCAAAAATTTCATATTATATCTTTCATTTTATTATTTTACTCTTAGTTAAGAGAAAAGCTATCTTAATATATAGATTCTCTCATTGCGTGTGTTGAATTTTTTTGCTTTATGCAAAATCAGAGTATTATAATTCCCATTCGGAGCTGCTCATTGACGTTCCTGTGTCAAACTGTAGTACCACATTATATTTGTGTTAAAAATAAGCCAGTTTTTAAAACACCATCCCAGTATACTGGGCGTGCTACTAGTACCAGTATATGCTGGCTCTAGTATGATATCAGCTATTGAAACAACAGTTTAGGTATTATACCAGAGCCCGTATCCTGCTAACTTGTGAAACACCAGTTCCGGAATGAAATCGATTTTTGTTTGGTCCGGTATCATAACGGAATCAGTTTGATACCGGCTTATAAAGTACTGGTTCTGGTATGATACTGGATCCGGTATAATACCGGTATCAATTTTATACCCGCTTATGAAACACCGGTTCCGATATGATACCGAACCCTGTATCAAACCGGAATCAGTTTGATACCGATTTATGAAACACCAGTTCCGGTATGATACTGGGTTCGGAATCAATTTTATACCGGAACCTGTGTTTCATAAGCCGGTATAACTTTTTTATACCGGGAATTATTTTCAGTAGGGTAGATATCGAGCATAACATGTCTAAAACAATATAGCTGAATTTGAGCATAGAAATGATCATAGATGTTTAAACGTAAGGACAAAATTGAATACGAAAAGGAGGAAAAAACACTGCGCAATAAAGACGTTGGTAAAAATCAAAATTTTTACCAACGTCAAAGTTTCAGAGAAGAAAAGTGTTGTGATGGTTCAGTGGTTAAAGCACTGAGCTGTCAAAGCAAAGAACTGGGGTTCGGTCCCGGTGGTGGTTGAAATCCCATATTGTTTCAGATCAATAGGTATCAGATTATCTTTAAAGTATTAGCAATCGTTGCACATTTCACTGACAAGTCGCTTTTCTATCTCAAAGATTATATAACACAAGATTTCTTAATTTTATTAATGACAGTTTTATGTGATATTTGGTGGACGATTTTCAATCTTTTTAAAAAAAAATTGCATCGCGTAACTCTCTCTTTAATGGCTACAAATTTTCTATCGATCAAAATTTTTATAATTTTTTTTAATCATGCTATGTATATCGAAATTCAATACTGCTAACAGCACGCAATTTTGAAGCAAATTAAAGTCTGCTTAAATATTTACGATGTATTTATTATTTCTATGAATATAATGTTTTGTTACATGGTCGTAACATGTGATCGCCGGTGGGAGGGAAGCAGTCAGAGAACCGGTCCGTTAAAAGAAACCACATGACTATGAAGCTATGTACTTTTTCATAGTTTCTGAAAGAACACGGTCTCTACCTAATCTTTAAAAAATACTGCAAAATTTTTTTTTTCTCTCTCTCTCTCTTTCTCTGTAAAATAAATAATGTCTATGAAACTGAATTAGTTTATTCGAGAAACACGAGAGGAACGTGAAGATCCGATCACTAGATAAAAAGTTATTCAGTGCAGCCATTTTTTTTTTGCGCACTGTGCATCAAACCCATAAAATAAGAAAAATACCAAGAAAACAAATAAAATATAAAAAAGGGGGAAAAATTACACATTTAAAAATAAATTCAATATGAGTGACAGTACGCGTAAGGTCTAGAGGGCATCTAACAACCTGAATAACAACCTGAATTTTAATTTCTAAGACGCAAATTCTTTAATGGCTGGAAAAATACATTTTACTCTCCAATTTTACCTTGTACCATAAAAAAAAATTAATTTTTAAGAACTATGATCAAAATTGTTCCCCTAACCTTTATATATTTAGTAAAAAAAGGATTACTGTTTTAAATGTTACTCAATGTACAGTTCGCAAAAAAAAAAAAAAAAAAAAAAAAAAAAAAAAAAAAAAAAAAACGAATCACCCTGAATAACTTTCGTTCTAATGATCGGATTTTCACGAAGTAAGTGTCAATCTTAATGGTTCCTGGGGATGACCTCAAATATGCTAATTAATTAGTGCTAACTATTAATTAAGTTACGAAATCAGACACAAAAACATACTTTCTCTGAATAAACATGTATTTTTTCTTACATATTTGGATTTCTTATCTACAAAATATAAGGGGTAGCCGCAATATGGGAAATGTGGTCCCCATAGTTTGGTCAGGACAGCGATTCAAAGTTCGTACCCCTTACTGTTAATTTTGCTTTTTGCGTTTTCTGTCATATTTTAAAAACTAATGAAGCAATTCAAAAATAAATTGCCCCCACTCATAAAACTTATTCATTCAAAGATAATTTCATTAAAAAAATAATTTTTAATAATTATTTATTATTTTTTATTACTTAATTAAAGTAAGGATGAAAGAATTTTGAATTAAAAGGTATGAATTTTTTTATACCATATTAATCTACATATTTTTCAATTGAAAAATCTAAAGTTTCAACTGTTTTTATTTATTAGAAGCTGAGAAAAATTAAAATTAATTATTTAAAAAAATTAATTTGGTGACAATAAAGAAATAATTAAATGGGGCGATTAATATTAAAATGTTTAAAACTTGCGAGGAACTTGACTTCGCGCGCCTAGCGTAAAATTTCATTCATATTTTTTTCGCTAATAATCGTTTGCTAATCTTTTTATTTTTATTTCTTTCACACTATAAAATACGATGTTTCTTTTTTAGTCATTTAATAATTTATTTGCAATTTAGTAAAGAAATTTTAATAAAACATTTTGAATAAAAAACACTTTATTCAACGAATGTCTAGTTTTATAAAAGCGTGCTTCTGATTGAATATGATTATACACCAGATTGTGCTTATTTAATGCGATTATTTTTTATTTTTTTATTTTGTTTTTCAAGAACTGATACAATTTCAATAACATACGTATGCATAGATTTGGAATAATATATTTATCAATTTCTTTAATACGTATTTTATAAATATTAATAAAAATACGCAGTCAACATTTTTAAGCATCTCTCATAACATCGCAAATTTCTCAACATCTTTTAGGGTAAACTAACCAATGAAGGAACACT
>NC_092205.1:96614952-96635868 GCF_043381705.1 Parasteatoda tepidariorum
GTGTTAAGTGTATCTACAGTCTAATTTATCTACACAATTTACATTGAGAAATATAATTTAAAAATCTTTGCTTTTATAAGCTCTGTATTGCTTACAAAGTAACATCAATAAGGTAGATGTTTGGATAATAAGGAGTTAATCCATGTTCTTTTTTATTTTTATTTCATATATATTTTTTATTATTATTTCATTATAATTTTTTTTATTTATTTCATAGCCTTATGTACATAAGTTGGGCAGACCAAAATTATTGCCTGTACTATCTATCTACCGAGATCACTTTTGGCCAACTTTAGCTCGGAGAGGTGTACCAAGAATGGTATGTTCAAATATACTTTATGTGCATATATCTCATATTTTGTATGGCACATTAGAAATGCTGTTAATGCTCAATTGACATCTTTAACAAATGTTGAATATCTTCTTTTATGATACAATTTAGAAACTTAGAGATAAATAAATAAGATAAGAGATACAATAATGAACTCTTGAAGACCTGAATTCCAGATCTATATGAAATGCAAGAAATATTCAACTAAAAGAAAAGGAAATATTTTAAGGAGCAAAAACTTAATAATGCGTTCAAAAATAATCTTGATAAAAATAGCGATTAAGGAATAATTTCCATTTTAACCTTTTATATCTCAACATCTCTGATTTTAATAAAAATTACTCATACATTAGAATACATTATTCTAAGCATGTAAAAAATAATAACAAAATTTACAACATAAAATAAGAAAAATTATTGGAAAAAAATTTATTGTTGCATTTCTGCACCCTTATGCAAAATGACAAAAAGTGCTTGTTGCATTCCTGCAACATTGTGAAAAATGGCACTAAGATTGAATGATTCAAAAATTTTAACTCATATGAAAATTTTTAAAACAGTTGTTACTTTTGTTGTAACAAAGTCCTTCACCACATTTCTCACAAATAGTTTGTGTAAATTCTTTGCATTTTGGGTATTTACATCTGATTCTTTTGTTAGCCTAATTAAGCCAGTGCCCAATTGCATCTTGGCTCACTGGTTTTGACCGACAATCGCCGATATCGTCCTTCAAAATTTGTTGGGGCAAAGACATAGGCTTTTTGTGTATGTTGCAAATATGCAACACGATGATATAAAGGGTTAATACAAGGCTGGGATGGCATTGGCCGGTAGGACGTTAGGCCCATGTCCGAGAGGTCGCGAGTTTGATCTCTACCGCCTGAAGATTTCCCGTGTTCAAAATGGTGACTGATTCTCGCTAAATCTCTCGGGGTCACAAAGTCCTCCAAGTACCCATAACAATTCATACCTCTAGGAATACTGAATTGAAGATTGATCTTACTCTGGTTCAGTTCAAAATTACGAGTTGCGGATGGATGGTGGGTGAATGCGTCCTCCCTGTAAAGTAGACTGGGACGTATATGTGTCGTCTCCAGATCATCCTCATGAATATTTCCCAGAGAGTCGCCAATAACTCATAGTGCAGCTTTAGTGCGACTTAAATAAAAGTTCCGTTCCAAAACATTTTACTACAATTGAACTTCGATTCATCGTTTTCCCATATGTATCGTCTATTTTTTCGTTCCCGTGACAAACGCTATGAGATAAAAAAAATAATATAAAAAAATTAAGTTCATATTACCCGTTTAGAATGTTTCTGAAACTAAAAGATCTATCACGCTTCGATCGTAAAAAAAATTCACCTACATTTGACTTATTTCATTTTAGCTTTTGAGAAGAAAAACATTTACTCTTGGTGAATTTGCTACATTTTGGGGAAAACATCTCAAACATCACGTTTGAGGTATAATTCTTTAGTTACACTGTGGGCCAGCATACAAGGTTTCGTGGTCAAAATTAGTATTTCGATAAAATTTATTTAAAAATTTCAGGTTTTTTATGTGCAGGTAAATTGAATTCATAGTTGAAATTTTGAAATACACTAAAAATACCCAAAAAACCTAGTGGAGCCTTTGGGAACTAAGTTTCGAAGGTCATTCAAACATTGTAAAATATCAAATGATAAGATATAAACTAATAGTTTGACAAGAGTATTAACTAATCCAACAAATTTAAAAATTGTACTTTAATTTCAGACTAATTACTCTGATAAAAATGTAACAGTAAGGTGAAATTCCTATATATATTTCTGAAATAAAAATTTAAAAGTTGCTCTAAAAAAATGTTTTAAACATATTTTTCATTACATTGTACTCTCGTCGATCCAAAAAGTAAATTATAATGTTTGGAATGATTATGAATACTTAATTTGGGATATATTAAAAGATCATGGTCTTCTGACCCACAGTGAGTTGATGAAAATGCAGAAACTTGCGGCGGGATGACAGTTGGAAAAATGGTAGCAGAAGCTGAAGAAGTGCAAAATGATACCGAAGAAACAGACTCACAATCAGTGCATCAAATATTTGGTGCCTTTGAAACATTAAAAGAAGCTTTCTATATTTGCACTAATTTATGGAAAAAAGTTGAAAAAAAAGTCGAACATACTTTTGTGTTGAAAAGAAAGTGTTCAAATCAAAATTTTTTCCATTTTTTAAATAAATACATGCGCTAACTAATCTTTCTTTTGCACAATAAATATTTTTCCATTAAGTGCGTAATTTCTTCACTTAAAAGTTTTCATGCGTATTGTAAATTTATTAATTTTTGAGTCCATCACTTCTTTATTATTTATCATTCGTTGTAGTTATATGTCAGCATTCGATTTTTTCTCGTACCTATCGTTCACTTAATCCATCACTTAATCACAACGCTCCCTCGAAGTTCTACTGTACTCAGTTACTCGTAATTATTGCATACATGTACAACTGTCACTTAATCACAGCAATCCCTCGAAGTTCTACTGTAATTATTGCATACATGTGCAACTGTTATTTTCAAGCTCATACAGGCTTAAATTTATGTTGTTCTAAGAATACTTGCATTGAGGTAGTAATACTTTAGTTCTTTACATACTAATTTTCTTTTAGTTTTGTTTGAGTTATAAAATTAAGTATAGAGATAATTCTTCCGCCCTTTAGAAAGTTCGGTTTCCTAGAAAGGACGAAAACAATCCTAAAGCCATCAAACTAATTCAAAAAGAAGCTGAACCTGAAGCACATAAGGAACAAGAGAATCTGCAGAACATACCCTTCCAAAAAAGAGTACCTCATGACCAAGACGGAAGAAAAAATACTGGTGTGCAACTTTTTGTTAAAATTCCTGAATGCATTTCATGTTGAAATATGCATTTCATGTTGAAATATGCATTTCTTATCCATATTCTGATTTATTTTATTTATATTTTCTTATTATATATGAATTTCGCTAGATATGTTTCCTTGTTTATTTTAGTTTCATACGAGAATTCGCAACGTTGCTTCGCACAACGCGGGGAAAAAAACAAAACTCCAAGAATAATTTTTGATCTTTAAATGATCGTATTTTCACTAATTAGGACTCAATCTTAATGGTTGGATGGCCAAACCTTAAATATACTAATTATTTAGTGCATATGATATTTTCAGTTACACTGTTAGAAATTTCTCAAAAAAAAATGGTTAAATAACAATTTATTGAACGGTTATTTCACCATATTTAATCAAAACAGTCAAATAACCATAAATAAAATGGTAATAAAACTGTTAAGTTTGAGAAAAACTGTTTATTAACTGTTTTCACCTAATACGGTTAAACAATCAGAATTTTATCGCACCTACTAGAACCACCTGAACTAATCGCACCAACTAATGAAGCTGCTTAGTTTCCTGCAACTGCGTACATATCATAGCCGAGTTGGTTTGTCTGTCAATCTCGTGTCCGGCAAAACTGGAGTTAGAGTCCTAGTGTTGACACCACACTATTTCCCCCATTCCCTAATACACATGAAGAGTTTCCAGTGTCCGGCACTCTTCAATGCCTTATGAAAAGCCGAGCGCCTATGTCTAGTTAAATAAATAGTTTTTGAAAAATTCTAGTTGCAAATGGTTTTTTGTATTCATGGTTTTATAACCATACTTTTTGTAAATGGTTTCAAAACCATAAAAGAAAAAAAATTTTAATTACCGTAAACTTTTAGGTTAATTGGATGAACTGACAGCTGCCAGTTATTATACCATAATTTTAGAATGAAAATTTTAACAGTGTATGATATCTAACAAAAAACGTACTTATACATATCTTTCATACATAATATCGTACATATATTTAGTTATTGTTTTCGACTGATTTGAGATTAATACGGGCCCAAAAAACATGGAGGGTAGTACCAGTCTAGGTTCAGTCGGTGCAGTTAACTTGGTTCAGGAGAAGTGTCGAAAGTTTGAACCCTTTTAAGTTAATTATACTTTTTTGTGTATTTCGCCATATTTCGAAAACTTTTTAAGTGAATAAAAAAAATTTCGCAATTATAAAATTCCTTTATAAAAGAAAATTCCATGCAAAAATAATTTTTAATAATTACTTAGTATTATTTACCGTTTTATTTAATAATAGTTAAAGAATTTTGTAAAGTATACGATTTTTTGCATTGTTTTAAGAAGTGAAATTTTGCTTGGCAAAGTATACAAAATTTAGAAAAATAGTTTCTGAGTTATCAAATTTTTAAAAAGAAGTAGTGCATTTAAAATTTGATTTCACAAGAATTAATTCAAATGCAGTCTTTTGTTATGTAAAATAACATTTTTTAAAACAGTTTAAACATTTGTATACCTCGCAGGGCAAAGTTTTTTCGATTCTTATTAAAGGAAGTAATAAATGAAAAATTATTTTCTGTATATAATGAACTTTAAAGTTAATTTTATAGTTATGTGCGAATTTTTTTAAATTTGTTTAAAAAATTTCCGAGGAGTGGTGAAATACGCAAAAAGGAAACATCAACATGTAAGGGGTTCAAACTTTATTACCGTTGATCAAACTATGCGATCTGCTAGTTGATCGGGACTTTTTGCAGATATAAAGGGGAACTGACGCGACGGAGCCTTCTGGACCCTTCCAGTCTTTCTTAGAAGTCTTTTTTTCTTCTTATAATAATAAATGTGGCTAAATTTTTAACATTGAGTTGGAAACAGGCACTTATTATTTATCTTTTGAAAAAGTATTTCATTTCAAGTAAATAATAGTTAGCGTGATTTCAAAACTACTTTTCTGAACCTTATTTTCCCTCGTTCTCTTTTAGCTCAAAACATTTATATATCTTAAGAGGACTTGATGGCACCTCCATTTAATATACAAATTATTTTTCTGAACCTTATTTTCCTTCTTTCTCTTTTAGCTGAAAACACTGAAATATCTGAAGAGAGGTTGACGTCTTCTACAAAAAATATAAGTAGCTGTTGTATTGTTGATCCTAAAAAACTTGCACTGACTAAGGTTTGTTTGTTTTGTAAATAGTATATTAATTGTTTAATTAATCCAGTTGTAATGACTTCATTTTCAACTCATTATGTGTGAAACTTCTTATCTGAATCGTAGGCCATCTTCCTTTTTTCTTCGCTTTTAGTTGGAAAAAAAAGTTTTGTCCATCATAATTAGTGAAGAGCAGATACTAGAATAAGATTTTCCTTAAATAATATTGTCTCTGATGAAACTCTTCAGACTAAGAAGCTTTCCCTCTTTAAATATTTTCTTCATCAAAAAATATTTTATGTAATATTGTGATCTAGTTCGAAATGCCTTAACTATTGTGTTTTTTTAAAATTTAAAATGGTTTTTCTTCCTAAGCAAAACAATCTTTTTTTCTTTTGAAAAAAAAAGAATGCGATTATACACACATTTCGTGATAACGATTTATACATCTAATTATAATTTGTCTTATAATCAAAACTCATTGAGCAAAAATATTATATTAGAAGAAAACTTAAAAATTTTAATTTTGTTTTTTGAAGCTTACTGATGTCGACAGTATAAGGCTTGGACCAGGAAGAGCAATGCAAAGTTCGAGTGGAGGTGAAATTGACTGTAATTCAGGCTCTAGTCCTGAGAGGGCAGCAGGTTGCATTCTATTTATTTTACTGATATTGAATTGAAAACCTGTTAACATTGTAAATCTTTGATTCCTTCGTATATAATTTAAAATTCTTGTTGATAGACGATGTTCGCTTTTGGAACAAAGCGATTGAAAATTTCTATTTTGGATTGTAGGGTCATTTTTACTTGATACATCTACTTGGTCATCTGATAAGTTCTTTTTAACCCTGAAACAGTTTCGTTTTTATTGGGTAAAATAATCTGATTTCTCGGTTCCCAGTTCACCGCTGAATCAGTCTTCACCGAAATCTAATCTCTCTTTCTACTTTTTTTGTTACTTTCGCCATCAATTTAAGCTAGTGCTTTTAATAGAAGGATATAGCGGGAAAAAAAATTTTTTTAACATTAATTGATGAAAATTCATTTAAAGCAAAGAAAATAAGAATAAATTTCTGGATCATTTAAAACTGCAATAAAATTCGAACAAATTAATGTTCGAAAAAAAAATAACTCAAAAGTTCATAAATAAAATTGACTCTCTCCGCACATCAAATTTCTACTCTATAGTTGCATTTTTGCGGTCTGTTGGACGGCCTGTATGATATTATTAACTTCAAGTTTAACAGTTAAAAATTTAAAACTAATTATTGAATGTAATTTTTTTCCCTGACACATTCCCTGATTTTTTTCAAACTCACTTTACCGAACTTAAGTTTCTAAGTGTGATTTCAAAACTTTTTTTTTTCATTATTTCTCTTTTAGCTCAAACCTCTGAAATATCTGAAGAGGACTTGATGTCTTCTACAAAAACTGAAAGTGGTAATAGCAATGATGATCCCAATGAATTAAAACTGACTGAGGTATATTTGTTTCGTTAATTGTTCATTTGTTCCTGAACTAATCAAGTTGTAATAGTTTTTGTTCAACTCATAGTATATGAACTCTTGTCTAAATTGTGGGCTAACTTCACTTTTATTTTTCATTTTACGATATTTTATCTGGTTTAAGTAATCCTCAGACCTCAGATTATACGTAACCTTATGTGGCAAGTGCCAAATAAGGCTACGTATAATAACCCAATGGTGAAAAGATTTTAAACTTCCTTGAAGAGATCAAATTAACACCATACAACACAATTTAATTAAATAATAATATAATGTATTATATACTATAAAATAAATTACAATGTACACTTAGACAAAAATGGCAATTACATAATTTACTATTAAATAAATTACATAACTGATGCACGTTAAAATTATGTCGAGTCGCAAAGTTCTCCATGTTCCCATAACAAATCAAAACCTCTGGGGGTACTGGATTGGAGATCGTCTCTGATTCAGGTCAAAATTACGATATGTGGATGAATTAATGGATGTATGAATGGGTCCGCCTTATAAACAGGTGTGACGTATGGTGTGGCGAAGTCGAATTCTTGGCCATAGATGGCGCCACTGAAAAACAAGAATCGCACACTCTGCCTTAAATTTGCTCGACTTCACCAAGCAGACTTGCCCGTGTGGCAAGTGGCATTACAATCAACCAACCAATATTGAAGTACAGTCCCCAGCAATGTGTATCAGCAATCAACGGAGCAGCATGGCCTCGGGTAATATGCTCCTGCTGAAATAAATTCACCGCTGACTACAGTTTAGAAGTCTGTGATGATAATCGAAGTTTTGTTTGTGATGATGATCGAAGTTTTTAATCAAAGTTGCAGATTAAGATCATAGATCGGCGCGTACAGCGCCTTTTTTTGATACTTGTTGAAGTTTTATAATTTTGCGTTCATTACCTTTAGAGTTCATGTTTACCGGACACGCATTAAACTTATAATAAACTGTGCGCTTATTATGCACTAAATTTATAATAAAAATATATAAAACTTATTTACTGTTTAATAATTGTAAAACAGCTCTGTGGCGTAACTACCACTTTAAATATTAAATGCCAATTATAAAATAAATTACAATGTGCAATTAGACAAAAATGGCAATTACATAATTTACTATTATAAATAAACTAGTGGGCTGCGCCCCCTGCTCGCCAACCCCCGAAAATTGCTACGCAATGTTATATGGTTTGCTTCGCAAACCAAGCTCGCTTCGCTCGCTACTAACTTAGGTACATTGCAAATGCACAAAATTCTAAGAATTCAAAACAATCATTCAAAAAAAATTACATCTTTTTAGTAAATACTAAGTCATTAAAATAAATTTGAATTCAAATAAATGACATGTAATTCGTTAAACCTATTAGAAATGTGCCATAGAATATAATCTTAAGATAAAATTTCTAAAACTGATATCTCTTTAAAAAGGTTCAAATTTCGGCTATAATTAAGTCTATTAAAAATTTAAATACGTGAATTGCAATGGAAAAACCTGCATAAACAAATAAATTCTAGTAAAACAAATAAGTTCGTGATGTAAATCAAAAATTGTCAAATAAATTCGTAATACATAAATGCGAGAAAAAAATAACGCTTTCGACGAAAAACTAAAATAGAGATCTATCGACAAAGACTTCTGCCTAGCTTATGCTCTCCCTGGTTAGTTCAGTTTCCGTTTTTAAAAGCGCTATATGTTGAGCCATCTTAGCTAGATTTGGCATGTGACATTTTTAGCGGCAATCATTGGGCTATTTTCTAGCGTTGCCATTCGGGGAGTTGTAGTAAAGCTTTTTTTTATCGCCGTGTAAGAGAAATTAAAAAGGTTCAAATTTCGGCTATAATTAAGTCTATTAAAAATTGAAATAAGTGAATTGCAATAGAAAAACCTGCATAAACAAATAAATTCTAGTAAAACAAATAAATTCGTGATGTAAATCAAAAATTGTCAAATAAATTCGTAATACATAAATTCGAGAAAAAAAAAAACGCTTTCGACGAAAAACTAAAATAGAGATCTATCGACGAAGACTTCTGCCTAGCTTATGCTCTCCCTGGTTAGTTCAGTTTCCGTTTTTAAAAGGTTGAGCCATCTTAGCTAGATTTGGCATGTGACATTTTTAGCGGCAATCATTGGACTATTTTCTAGCGTTGCCATTCGGGGACTTGTAATAAAGCTTTTTTTTATCGCCGTGTAAGAGAAATATATATATATAGATTACACTGAAGTACAGTCCCCAGTAATGTGCATCGGCAATCAACGGAACACCATGGCCTCGGGTAATATGCTTCTGCTGAAATAAATTCACGACTGACTACAATTTAGAAGTCTGTGATGATAATCGAAGTTTCTTATGATAATAATCGAAGTTTCATTTGTGATGATGATCGAAATTTTTAATCAAAGTTGCAGATTAAGATCATAGATCGGCGCGTACAGCGCCATTATTTGATACTTGTTGATGTTTTATAATTTTACGTTCTTTATCTTTAGAGTTTATGTTTACCAGACACTCATATACTGCTTGATTTATACTGCTTGAATTTCTGTAGAGATTCTTCTTTTGTTGTTTAAGAATTGAGTTGAAGTATTAATAATTTTGATGTTTTACTTTTTAAATGAGAAATTAATTGTTAGGTGAAAATAAATTAATTAAAAAAAAAAGAAAAAGACTGGAAAAATGTCCATAGCAATTCATTTGTTTTTTAATATTTATATCTAAGTTATGCAAATATGTTTAACATGCGTTTTTTTCTTTAAACTAAGTTCTTGTGTCTTTACAGCCTCAGATGAACAATTATGCTAATCGACGTAGTCTCCATGGTAGAGATTCTAAAACCAAAAAAGTTTGGTTTTAGAATCCTGGTGTTCCGAATATCTGAGTTATTTGTAACAAAATCCCCACTCACAGTCATATTTGATTAACATAAAATGTTTTTATCATGTTCTTTAAAAATTATGGTGTTCTTTCAAACAATGAAAGAAAAAACATTTCTAGAGCGAATTATCTTTTAAGCTTCTGTGATTTCAGAATTTTTGTTATTATTATTTTTTTTATCAATTATCTCGGGTCAGAAATATTGTTCGCTCTATGAAATATTAGGTGCAGTAAATTTTGTCCTTATATGTACTGTTTGGCTTTGCTTTTAAAGATTATAATTTAAAGTGATGACGATTCTCCATTTTTCAACATATTTGAGGTACATGAATTTACAGTAAGAAATATGTCTGTTAAAACTCTATCAAAAAAATCCTGCATTATTGACTGAATCATTTTTAAGATAAGATTTCAAACACTTTTAATTAATATACTTCTTTTTTCATACGCTCATATACAGAAGTTGAACGAAGTCAACAGACCGGTGCAACAAATGCCTGTGATACCTAACTTCCGAGATAACTTTTTGCCAACTTTTGCACAAAGAGGAGTACCTAGAATGGTATGTTTCATATTTCCGTTAATAATAAACTTGATAGATTACAAAACTTAAAAATATTAATTTAACTTGAAAAATTAAAAGTTGACATTTAAAAAAATTTAGGATGTTAAGACATTTTGACAAATATGGTTTAAAAAAAATACTGTTTTTGAATTAAATAACTTTTTTCTTTGCATACATAAAGCTGTTATTTTAACCTACTGCTTGTGCTTAACATTCTGGTAAATTAGTTGTGGCAGCTGTAAACAAAGAATTAGGTTATATTGTTTGAATTTCTGTAAAAATTCTTCTTTTGTTGTTTAAGAATTGAGATGAAGTATTAATAACTTTGATGTTTAACTTTTTAAATGAGAAATTAATTGTTAGATTAAAATAAATTAATTTTAAAAAAAAGACAATTTTAAAAAAAATGTCCATAAGAATTCCTTTGCTTTTTGATATATATATATATAAGCTATTATGCAGATATGTTTAACATGAGATTATTTTTTTTAAAAAAACTAAGTTCTTGTGTCTTTACAGACCCAGATGAACATCTATGCTAATCGACGTAGTCTCCAAGGAAGAGATTCTAAAACCAAGAAAGTTATATCCCTTTCTCAAAATGTTAAACTTCATGAAGCTGATAATGTACCTTCGTACAAGCAAGATGCCGCTAGTGACCAGATAGATCTTGTATGTTTGATTGTTTTGTATTTTTAATGTAAAGAATTTTGCATGTTGGTAAGATAATTAATTTCTGGGATAATCAATTATATGGTGCATAGCATTTTTAGAGGAGCTTATTTTTGATTCCCGTTACTTAAAAGCCCTTAAAGGTGCTTTCTTCATTAGGTGTTTTTAAAAAGTGCTTAATTTTCCCTTTTCGAAAATCAGATTTTCTTCTTTAACGTGTCGATTTTCGCCGTGTATTGTGCAAAAGTGTGCTTTTCACATTGTTTTATTCAAAGTTTTCCTAATTCATTCAACCACAATCCATTTCAGCGTACTGTCGGTCCAAAGCGTATGGAAGCGCCAGTTATTTTACAAGTTTGATGAAATACTTTGCGAGTCCGTAAGTGAGTCTACTGAACTGAGTTCAGCGAGAATGTCATTTTAAATTACAAAAAAATTCATGATTTTCACAATTTTCTCTAGTAGGGGTGCACAACTTTTTTGAGTGAAGGGCCACTTGCACAGCAGGTAGATTAACGAAGGGCCGCACTCATATTTAGTCATGTTATCGGCAAACATGATTATTTTTATCTAAACATTAGTAGAAATATTTTTATCGGTAAACTTAACATATTTGCTGAAAACTAAAATAGTTTTAAATATTTGAATTTAATTAAAACTTTAAAAAAAACTGATACATTTTTTAAAAAACTTTTTCCATTTTTCACAGTAATTAATTTATCAAATATTTATATATGTGTGTGTGTGTGTGTGTGGTGTTTTGGAAAGGAAAGACAGTTTTTTTCGATGATGGAAACATTTAATAACAAAATGAAGTATTTACATATGTGATTAGATATGAATAGTTTATGAAAAAAGTATGAAATTTCAAAAACATGGGCCCTCACCCCCGGTTATTAACACATAGGCTATTAGTCTGGGCTATGCAGTTCAAGGGATGTGGGCCTATGCCCTGTTATCGCAGCCAGTCTGGGCTGTTCAGTTCACTGTTCAGCAGTAAAACGAAGAGTGTGTCTCTGGATAAAAAAAAAGAGAGAGACGGTGGTGAGGGGAAGTTGTGACGCTGGAATCATGGCGGCAGCGGAGGGGATGAAAGATGGATCTCATCCTCTACATATATATATACATGCATATATATATATATACATACATACATATATACATACATACATAAATATTTAGGGGCAGGGGATATAAATTTTAACCATAAAGTAGCTTACGGAATGAATACACAAAAATGATACGGTATGAGTTACAAAAAAAATACGCATTTTATAGAGTAATATAAATTTGTATTAAATATTCAATAGAATGAAATTTATAATGTTTAAACGAAAACCAAAATAAATGTTTTATTGTGTTCTGAAGTTTCTGCGGGCCGCACATAGACAGTCGACTGGTCGCATGTGGCCCTCAGGCCATAGGTTGTGCACCTCTAATGCAAAGTTTTTGAAAATGCTTTTAAATATATTGATTGTATGTTTATAAATTAAGAACTTAAAACGATGGAAAAAAATGTATTACTGCACCTCCTAATTATGATTTATTTTGGTAAGTGATTAAAAGTATTTTTTGAGTTCTTAAAAAGTGCTTATTTTTTGTTGAAAAATCTGGCTATGCACCCTGACTATTTACCTTTTTGTTTTAAATTTTAAAAAAATTTTAAAAGGAAAAAAAAGGTTTTTTAATCGGTCGGTTATCCTGTTCAATTTCTAAAGCTAAGCGGTCTTTCAGAAATTTTGCAACATGGCTTGTTCACTAAGACTAGACTCAGATAATCTTAATTTGTTAAGTGTCTGACTATTTTTGACTAAATTTCTTCTAATTTCAGGAGGTTGGCGCAGTGTCAGTTTCAACTGCTCCAACAGTCCCTCAAAGTCAAGCAGATGAGCAGCCACTATCTCCTTTACCTGCTGCAATTGTAGATAGTGAATTACTTAGTACTGTTCCTCTGCCTGGAGAAATACTTTCTGATAATTCACCTCAGAGTGATATCTCACTAGTTGAACAGCAGAGTGATTCATTGTCAGTTTCACCTACAACTGAAAATGAAGACAAAAAAAATGTAAATGATCCAGCACAGAATAAAACTAAACAATCAAACAAACTAAAATATAGCTACAAAGAAGGTGTGTGTGTTATTCTTTTTTTAGAAATTCAAACAAACATTAATTCTGTAAAAATTAAAATACATATGTGTTTTTGTAAGACAGCATTTCTTCAGTGAAGAAGTGCTGTCTTACAAACACACATATATATTTTAATTTTTACGGAATTAATGTTTGTTTGAATTTCTAACTTAAATAAAGCAAATTTGGTTTTAGGTGCTTTTTCATTTTGGTTTAATGTTTTAATTATTTATTTACTTCTTTGTCTCCTTTTTTGCTTTTGTAAATTGAATTCATTTTCTGATTTGATTCTTTTGTTACTAATTACATGGCTGCCAACTCTACTGGATTTACCAGTAGACTGCTGGTTTTTGCATATTTTAGAAAATTCCCTATAACTCAGTAAACTTCTTCAAAAAAAAAATCCCTATTGAAATAGAATTTTTGCACAATTCATTGCTTGAATATTTAAATAAATATTACTAATACATAATGAGGCGAGCCTCATTTATAATATTCAGTTTAAAGCTTATTTAATTTTTTTGGTTCTAAAATTTTCAGAATTCTCTTTTTAAACTAATTTTAAAAAAATCTTTCAACTATTAATAATAAATTGCATGTCTGCCAACTCTTCCGGATTTTCCTCCTTTTTCCGGGTAAGAGCAAAATCTTCCGAATTTGTCCCGTTCTTTTGGAAAAATAATAAAACATCGTCAAATTTGGTGCTTACGAACCTTTTGTGCAGCGATGTTCTAAAATGTAGTTTTCAAAGTATTCGCCAACTCCACTGAGGGTGTTACTTTGACGTCAGACTATGAAGAAGCGTGCTTCAGAGGAGTCCGTTGAATATAGGAGAGGGGAAGTAAGGCTGAAGGCTCTGCGCCACACTCATTGATCTCAGATTAAAAAAGGTAGTCTTTGATTATCAATTCCCAAATTTTGCTTTCAAATTTATACCGTATAAAATCATCTGGATTTTTTTCCCTAGAGGTTGGTGGGTATGAAATTACTTTTTTATTAGTATTCAAAATTATAAGTTAACAAATTAAGAAATATTTGAAATTTAAGTACATTTCATGTCAATCATGAATGGAAAATATTGCAGACTATTTATAGTGTCAACTATAATTAAAATTATTTTAATAAAATTCCCAAAATGTAAAATATTTATGTTGTGCAACAGTTATCAGGACATTTATATTTCTTAAAAATCTACTGGATCTAGTAGGCAGCTACGTAATTATCCTTTGTAAATTGAAATCATGTGTTTATAAACTGTGTGTTTCATTATAGATCAATGGAGTCCTGTAAATATCGAGGGGAAGAAAAAATATGATAGGGATTTTCTTCTTCAATTACAATGCCAGCCATCGTCCTTAGTAAAACCACAGAACTTGCCAAACCTAGATGTCATTAAAAACAAAGTATATTGTTCATTTTGTTTTAGTGTTAATTTTCTACTAAAGCATCTTTAATATTTTTGTTGTGTGGGTATAGGAATTTTGGAGAAAGAGTTGCACTATTGTTGCATTATATTTTAAAGCATCATCAAATTTGTGTATGTCCTATTCTGTAAAGCTTTAAATAGCCGAAACATGTTTGACTAAGAAGAATATATTTGGTAAACTTGTTTGTTGTAAATTTTTGTAAAAATTAAAAACTGTTCAAATTTTAATTTCTATAATATACAGGGTTTTCGCGCACCTAGAAAGTCATGGATTTCAGTATTTAACAAAATTTGTCAGGAAAAGTTATGGATTTAGGTCACCGAAAAATCTAATTTTTGAAATGGATTCTCCCCCCTTCCCGCCCATTTCATGGTGTTCCGAATATCTGAACTATTTATGACAAAATCCCCACTCACAGTCATATTTGATTAACATAAAATGTTTTTATCATGTTCTTCAAAAATTATGGTGTTCTTTTAAACTTTTTTTTTCAATTTAAAATTCTAACTGAAGCAAGCCAGTCATTGGCGAAACTTTTTTTATTCCGAAATGAAAACAGAAAAATCGGGAGTATTTCTTTCCTTTCCGGTGAACAAGAAAAGTATCTTTAGAATGTAATTCAGCAGAAAAAAGAAGAAAATTATTTGCTTTTGTATTTTTTTTTTCAGCTATTTTATTGCTTCAACTCTTTACTCTATTTTTTAAATTTCAAATCTATAAATATTACGATACAGAGTATCTTAATATTTATAGAGTTTTGGTTATACTTATCATTTCAATTAATGTTATTATAATGCTTTTTTAAATTTATTGTTGTTATTGTCGGAGAAAATAGTAACTTCGTTTAGTCATGAAAAATTCGTGGAAAGTCATGAATTTAAAAATCTAAAATGTAGCAGATACCCTGAATATACACATGGGGTGTAATTTCAATGTTTTAAACACCATTTATTTATAATCACCTTTTCTTTGATTGTTTTAAGCTAAGTTTTAAGTGGATTTTGTCGTTTTAAAATGAAGTTTAAAAGAGCAGAAATAATATGGTCCCTAAATTTACAGCATTTGTATGCTAAAAGTTTTTTAAATAAAAAATAGTTTTATTATGTCCATTGTATGGTAAAATGCAAGAGGAAGTAGTTCTGCACTTAAATGGTGCGCAATATTTAAATTTAGCTGTTATTGTTTTTCATTATAAATTTTGATACTCCATGTGTGTAGGTATATATATATATATATATAATTAGAACTAATTATTCAAAAGTAAGAATAAGAAATTCCTCAGGTCAGAAATATTGTTCACTCTGAGAAATATTAGGTGTAGTAAATTTTGCCCCTATATGTACTGTTTGGCTTTGCTTTTAAAGATGATAATTTAAAGCATAGGTTCCCAAAGTGGTCCAGGTGGACCCCCAGGGGTCCATAGGAGACCACACGGGGGTCCATGTAGACTTGAAAAGAAAACAGGGGTTCACCAGTTGTAAGTGGGGGTCCACGAAAAATTTTCTGGTTTTCATAATAAAGAACAAAAATTTTGGCTTGGATTTACCTATCAGCGTAGGCAGATAGCATCATTCACTAGGTATGTACTCAAAAATATTCGAGACTCAGTTCAAACACAGAATTGAATAGAACAATAGATAATAGTACAAGTGTAAACCACATGTCGAGACTTGCAAAGTGCCGCCCGTGCGCTCGCTCGCATTTAAATACCCTGCATGATGACTTCAAAAATAGATTTGAAGATATTCTGACGATGGAAATACCACCATGGATCATAACCCCATTTGATGAAACGGAAGAGACGAATGTGGTATTACAAGAGGAGCTACTTGAGCTCAGCACCAACGAGGAACTGAAGGTGAAATTTAAAAAAGGCTATCAAACTTTTTGGCTGCAGGCAGAAATCCCCGAAAAATATCCTGGGCTGTGGGAAATTGCGAGAAAATTTTTGATAGCGTTTCCCTCGTCATATCTTGTCGAAAGAAGTTTTAGTGCCGTTACCAACCTGTTAACAAAAAAAAGGGAGCAGATTGAACATCACAGAACGGGGAGATTTGAGATTACTTCTTACAAAACTGAAGCCAAATATTGATAATTTGCTGTCAATTCATCAACTACATCCGTCTCATTAAAAGTATGACTATTTTTTATTGTTGATTTACATTTCAGAGTTTATTGTTGATTTTTTGTCAATTGTTGATTGCTTGTAATAATAAATGTGCATTAATTTTTTATTAGCACAAGTATTATTTTAATAAATAGGACACAAGAAAATGTGCCTCTACTTTTTTTTTCTTCTTAGCACCCCCAATTTAGGGTGATATTTTTTTGGAATTTTTGGAATACAGTAGAAATGTAACAGCAGGGGGTCTACCGAAAATAGTAAAACTTTGAAAGTGGTCCACGAGAAAAAAAAGTTTGGGAACCTTTGATTTAAAGTGATGACGATTCTCAATTTTTCAACATATGTGAGGGACATGAATTTACAGTAAGAAATATGTCTGTTATAACTCTATCAAAAAAATACTGCATTATTGACTGAACCATTTTTAAGATAAGATTTCAAACACTTTTAATTAATATACTTCTTATTTCATAGGCTCATATACAGAAGTTGAACGAAGTCAACAGACAGGTGCAACAAATGCCTGTGATGCCTAACTTCCGAGATCACTTTTTGCCAACTTTTGCACAAAGAGGAGTACCTAGAATGGTATGTTTCATATTTCCGTTAATAATAAGCTTGATAGATTACAAAACTTAAAAAAATTAATTGAACTTGAAAAATTACGTGTTGACTTTTTTTTAAAATTTAGGATGTTAAGACAATTCAACAAATATGGTTTTAAAAATGGTTCAAATATGGTTTAATACTGTTTTTAACTTAAATAACTTTTTTCTTTGCATACATATTAAGCTGTTATTTTAACCTTCTGCTTGTGCTTAACATTCTGGTAAATTAGTTGTGGCAGCTGTAAGCAAAGGATTAGGTTATATTGCTTGAATTTCTGTAGAGATTCTTCTTTTGTTGTTTAAGAATTGAGTTGAAGTATTAATAATTTTGATGTTTTACTTTTTAAATGAGAAATTAATTGTTAGGTGAAAATAAATTAATTATAAAAAAGACTAGAAAAATGTCCTTAATTCATTTGCTTTTTAATACATATATAAGTTATTATGCAAATATGTTTAACATGTGATTATTTTTTTTAAAACTAAGCTCTTGTGTCTTTACAGCCCCAGATGAACAATTATGCAAATCGACGTAGTCTCCAAGGTAGAGATTCTAAAACCAAAAAGGTTATATCCCTTTCTCAAAATGTTAAATGCATCAACCATCATTACAATTCATTAAACAAATATAAACTTTAATAAAAGTAATTTCCTGGTTACGCATAAATAAAATGTTACATAGGTGCACGGCCCCCGGCAACGTGCGTGCTTCGATTGTGCATTCAGGAGAGAGAGTGGCGTCATATGTCGCCAAAGTTCGAAGTTGAAGTTGTGGTTCTTTGTCAGTGGCGCGCGTAGCGCCATCTAACGTTTAACAGATAGAGCCATGGTTGAGCTCTGCTACAACCTTATGCTGGAGGGGACTGAGCATGGTTATATTGACACAAATATATTAATTAATGACATAAATGATAGTCAAGACATCAAAAAAGTTATTCAAACTATAATGATGAAAATGCTTTTTCATGGTCAATTTTAGTTTAAAATGATCCTTTCTTATTTTGAAAAGAAAAAAAAAGTTGACAAACCAGGACAAATTTTACAATATATCATGCAATTATTTCGAAACAAAATACAACATGTGTGTACTCATTTTATGCAAAATTTATCGATCTGCTAAAATTTTTGAATTGTGAATTTTTGCAACTTTCACTGAAGAATTCTTTTAACACTATAATATATAATGCACTTGATATTTTCAACGAGTTTGCAAATTTTAAAACTATCCACAGCAGTTAGCTTATCACTTAATCTGAGGTCTTGCTGTTAGCAAAATTCGGTTGTACCATTAAAACCCTAATTGATTTTAAATTTCATCCTTGTAGATTTGGTTATTTTTATTATTTACTAGCCGCCTAAGGCGGCCAGCTGTCCGCCACGCTGAAGGTTTTCACAAATAAAGTTTTTTAAAACATAGCAGGAAATCTGAAGATTAGTGGACAATTAAAGTGTTCCTGTCCTGCAATTTTGTCTTCATATCCAGTTCTGCTGCAGATGTGTTATAGCTCTTGAGGATGTTTGAAATTATATAGCTACAACGCTTAAGAAAAAAAAAATTAAAATGCTAAATACATAAAAAGAACACGAAAACGAATTAATTTTTTATGGTATCAATTCTTATTTCTATACAATTTTTTATGGTATCAATTTCTATTTCTATACCGCTACAAAAATTATCGTCTTCGCTTAAGAAAAAAAAATAGAGCGTGGAAAGAAGAAGAAAAACTTATTATAACAATTATGAACAGCGACAAATATATCAAAGCGAAGCGTTCTATTTACTTATCGAATATGTTGCCACATTTTTAATACAAAAGTTAAACTTTTCTCCACTTTGATAATTGTAAACTAATGCGAACCTTACAATTAAATTATTAATTCCTTCATATATTATTGGTTTAAGTTGACGAAAATTAATATTTCAATTGTAAGGTTCGCTATAGCATACATTTATAAGAGTGGAGAAAAGTATATGCATTTTTTAATAGTTTTTTGAATATGGCTCTTTGAAGACGAAAAAGCATAGATTTTCTTACAAAATGACTGATAACTAAAAAACTAATCCAAATTTTTGAAAAAGAAAAAAAATACTTCTTCATTATGTCAAAACACAATTATGTGTCGAGTTTCGTGCCTGGGCGAGGCTTCTGGGGCGATATATTGTGATTACAGACACACACACACACACAGCAGCGTTTATTATTATGCATAGATAACTACTTTTTATATTAGATTGATATCGCTTGATTTCTTTCCAGAAATCGTCTACTGAACCTCGCAATACACCTCATGATGTGAATACGCAGGCTGTTGCAGCTCAACCAGAAAAGTTTCCTATCTCTGATGGAATGCCTACTGCTCAGCAGCACTATCAGTCGATGGCTGGTCCAGTATATAATCCTCAAGCTGCTACTTTAGCACAGCAATGTCAACAGATGCATGCTAAACCTATGGCAATGCCGGTAAGATAGAAATAAATCTTAATTTTATAAATTGTGGGAATATATAGATTCAAACCAAGTTTCTTGAATAACTATTCTTAAACCGTGATGGCTCAGGGGATAGAGCGTTCGACTTCCAATAAGTTAAACCTGGTTCGAATCCCTCCGATGGCTGATCGATACTAATCAGCATCCGGCTAATCAACATCCGACCACAGTGCTGACATAAAATATCCTCAGTGGTAGACGGATCATGGGTTAGAGTCCCTTGGCCGTCAGACTAACTGTGGGAGGTTCTCGTGGTCTTCCTCTTCATGTTACGCAAATGCATGTTAGTTCCGTCAAGAAGTCCTCCACAAAGGCAAATTTCTCCCAATAATTGATCCAGGAGATCCCTTGTCTTCTGGATTAGGTTCAAAATTACAAGGCTACGGAGATGAACATTAGTTGTCTTAAACTCAAAAAAATTGGGTCCGCTGTTCAACGACAGTTATAAGAATAAAATAGTTCAAGTTGAATAAGATATTTTATCACTGAAATGTTTATCAAAATGTAAGCCTGCCTGTCTGTTCTAAAACTGTTGAAAGTAATATAAAAAGTAGCATTGTCATTTGAATTTAACCTAAAATTCAGAGCAGATTATATATAGTTTTAATGTTGTTCATTATAAAGTACTCGATTTTTATTTATGCGATTACTTAAATTATTTACTGTTATGCAACCTTTTTTTTAGTACTTGTTTTTAAATTTTGATACATTAATTTTGATTTAGATTCTTTTTTTTCTCAATGCCCACCTGGTTAATGACCCAGGTCATACAGGCACCTGAAGGGCAGATTTGTTGGCCACTTTTTCAGGGGCACCATATTAGGTGGGCCAACGTTGCTCCCACAGTAAGGACTGAAGTACAGTAAGGACAGATAGTAAAGAGCATTCATGCCTTGCCCGGGATTCGAACCTAGAACCTTTCTGATGCAAGGGCAGTTCCCTAACCCCTACACAGGCCGGTCGGCTGGTTTACATTCTCGACGTGTTTATTTTCTCTTTCACTGTATTACTGTTTTTTAAGCAAGTTCGAATTTCTATTTATCAATAATATTCCTGATTCATTTAATTTCACTATCATTTTATTCTTCTTTTTTATCAACTTCTATTTTTGAGCTGCTGATGACAGAAATTTAATTCGTGCTATTTTATACTATAAATATAGAATATATATATA
>NC_092205.1:96635916-96650165 GCF_043381705.1 Parasteatoda tepidariorum
AAATAATTTCTTTTCTTACGTAATGTAATATAAGCTTTTTAAATAATAAATAATGAGTTCCTTCATTTATATTAATTTAGAAGTTTTTCCGTTTCGCGTAACGAAAATGGGTGCATGTTAGCTATTTCTCTATTATGTCTATATATATATATATATATATATCATAGAATTATTGAAAAAAGGTTATAGTTTCACTGCCTTTCTGGAATCCTAGGCTTGGCGACATAATTCGATAAATAAGGAAAATATTCGTTCTTGAAAAAGAAACAACTATATGACGTTGCAAGAACATTGGGTTTGATTGGACTACTAAAAGTGGCACGTCTTAGCCTGAAATGCACTTAATTAATAAAAAGCGAGATAAATAACTTTTACTTTTGTTTCGCTGTAGAAGAAAATCGTCAGCGAGAAACAATGTATATTATTAAATATTTATTATTACTTTAAATGCGAACAGAAAGGCATATATTTGGTACGATATTTTGATATCATTTTTATTAATTCTTATTTATGGCTAATTGATTATTCAATAATTTTTTTTCATTTCACACGATTTAAGAAAGAAAGCAAAAAAAGGTTGTGCAACATTGTTTCAAAAGTTGGCGATGTTGATATTTGATCAGGTTTAGAGCTTGGCATGCACTAGATGCCAGCAGACTCTCTCCATGGGTATAATGGCTTTTTTCTTAATTTGCAACAGAGTACAGACATTTACATTTTAGACTCATCCATTAGACGTTCAGAATTCGTCTATATAATCCATTAGACGTCGTGTATGAAGTATCGGCTTATACTAGACGTTTTCCTATAGCTTATTTATGGATAATTCACAATGGCTTAAGTAAAGACGTCTCATAGATAACTATAATAGACGTCATGAGAATAAGAGCCTTAAGAAACGTCTACGAAACAACAATCCAAACGCGTCTCTTAGACTGTTATTCATAATGGAGAATTAGAATTAGACATAGGATTGAAACTAAATGATTATCTTGATGAATTTTTCACATTTAACAGATATTATTAACAATTATTTACAATTTATACATAATGCGTTTTAAATAAATTTGGCATCAAATATTTACGATTCGTATAGCACAAAACAAAATAAAAAGAACAAAAAAAAAAGCAATTCCAAAATTAAGAATGTAAGTTTATGTCAAAAATTTTGACCTTTTTTTCTATGCTCGCCTTAACTATATTTGCTTTCACAAAATGATTCGAAAAAGATTCAGTCATAAGTTGACCCTCTCTGATGAATATTGTATAATTTCTTTGAATGAAAAGAAAATGTTTCCCACCCCTCCCTCTCAACCACCTTAAAGAGCCAGATTTACTTGTGCACACAGGAATGGAACGCATTAACAAAGTTGCTTGCACAATCGTTTGTTCTGCTTTGAAGAAGGAATTTTCTGTATTCTCGTTCTATTTCAATTGTTTCGATTCTGGAGCATTGGACCAAGTTTTCTTCCTATTATGTCCTTTTAAAAATTGCACTAACGAATGAATAATAAAAACTTTTATTAATTGAAATATTTAATTTAAATTTATATTCCACTTTAAAATGATTAATTATTTTTCTATGAGCATTGAAGTATTTTTATTGTCAGAATCTATTTTAAAATGAGCTTTTGTATTATATGAAGTAATAAAAAAGAAATTACTTTTACCTAATGTTTATATTTATTTTACTAAATCTGTATTTTGGAATTTCTTTTTTTAAAGTATTAGTTTTTTCTATTTTTTTAATCAAGTCAAATAGGAATTTTCTGACCTAAATTGATTGATGAAAAGGATTTAGAGCACAGAACACTATACTATATAATAATAACCATATTTACCGTCCTTATGTCTAAATACCTTTGTTAATCACCCTGCGATGAAAGTTTCTCCTCACCCAAGAAAGCTGTGCACTGCTTTTTTAAATAATGTCAATATTTTTAATAATAAATGTTTCAACTACTGATATGTAGCATAAGCATAAAGCAACTTCATAAAAAATTTCCCTATTTTCACTATTTCTGTTTTTTTTTATTAATATTTTTCGATTTCGTGTTATATTTACAAAATTTTTGGAAGCACACCACTGAAAATTTTCTATAATATACTTCTCAAAATGTTTTCAAATTTATTACAAGAAACTTTAAATCCATTAATAGATAAAGATTTTGGTCAGGTGTTGGCAATTTATTATTAAGCCTTATTAAGAAGTCTTGTCATTCTCTATTATAAATTGATGTTTGTTAAATTATATCAATTGTTAAATAATATAAGAAAATAATAGTTAATAAATTTACTTGACCAAGATAGTCGTCATAGTTCCTTTTTAGACTCATTTTTACTTCATGTTTTTTCTTTCTTGAAATAGCATCCCTGGTATCAAAAATTCTTAAACATCATTAATGTAATAAATGTTTTTATTTATTCGTGTGTTTTATTTATTTTACTTGAAGAAAAAAAACTTTACTTTGTGTTTTATGTAAATTTTTGCATTTCGTTATTTATTTTCAGTATCAACAGAGGCCATTTAGTTCTCCTCAGGACATAATATTCCCAACAGCAACTAACCAGCCTGTTTATCTTAATAATCAATGGGGTACTCCATACCATAATCCTCCACAAGCCAATTCAAGTGGTATGATGTACATTATTTCTTTCTTTTACTTAAAATGTTTTTTTACATTGTAATTGGATAATTTTTATTCTTTTTACTTAAAGGTTTCTATCAGTCCCTGCCAACTTACACCAACCCCATTCAGCCTGCACAACAAATTTCTCAGCAGCCTGCTCAGCAGACGCAAAAGAAAACAAAAGCTCTAGCAATAATTGATCCTGCAACAGGGAAAAACATTTTTGACGGCAGCTATAATGAGGATAGTTCTCGTTCAACACCAGAAAAAGAAATTGTAAGTAATGGTTGGAATGATTCATCGATTCCTATGTTGGAGTCTTCACTGAAATTATTTAAGTGAATGAACATGATAAAATCTAATCAAATATAATTTAAGCAGTAAAAAAATCTTTTATTTGATACTGGTTTTCTGTATTTTCCAGACGTATAAATTTATCTGAGCATTCTCGCAATTTCGCATTTTCACCTGCTTTCGATCAAAAGACTTGGTTAAAGATGGCAAGGATTTGATATGTTGAACTGGTAGACCATCCACAAAAATGTATAATAAGGATTGAAGTGGTCTCTCCTATCGGATTTGTTTCAGAATTTTTAGATTATATCTTAAAAGAAGAAAATCCTTAATTTTTTTATGACTAAATTATATGAGGAGGAATTGGGGAACATATACTTATTTATTTTTATAAGATGAATTAAAATCTTGTGAAAAAAAATTCACTGCATAAAGTTCTTATGTATAAAATGTAGTTTATGAAGGTTGGTAGGAGAAAAGCTATGCGATAAAAATCTGTTTCTACCCTAGAATTCTTCAATGTACCTGTGAAAGGATAAGTCACTTTTTTAATTTCTAAACTTTTATGCTCATTTTACCTACGTAATTAAATTGAGATTGTTTACAGGAGCTTTTGAAGCAACTTCAATACGATATGAAATGTTCTTTTAAAAATATAAAACTCATTTAATAAACACTTTATCTTTTATCTTAACAAGTATTATTTGAAAAATTATGGATATCTAAGATTAAGTTTAATTTTATTAAATAATAAATAAAGGACATTTTTCATAATTTAAGAAGGAAATAGGTATTTAGTAACATTATTTTTAATTTGCTAAGTAGAAGAGCATTGCAACTTTAAATGAAACAAAAGTAAATTATTATGCATGCAAAAAGTTTTCCTCGCTATTGTCTTTGAACTTGAACTTGAGAGTAGTTTACCGAGAATGTCGTCAATGTCAACCTACTTCTATGAAAAGGTACCCCTTCATAGAATTGAGTTAACATGCCTTATATACTATTGAATTGATTTGTATTTTCGCTGTTTGTTTTTAAAATTGTTTTTAAATTACATAGATGTGAGATTATTTTTTTTATTTCACTTGGGATATGTTCCCTTAAAAAGCTTTTTAACATTGTTAAACATCATAATACACATAAGATCTTTCAACGAGTTAGCAATTTAGGAAATTATCCACTGCACCTAAAGCTTACTGTATGGTTATTACCAATCTGCTAGTGATGAGCTGACTATGATAGATTTTTATCCTTGTGGAATAGGTAATTTTTATTAGATTTATTTCTATTACATTTATTTCTTATTTAGTTTTTTATTATATTTATTTCTCATAAGAGCTTCATTTTTTTCGAGCAATACGATTTCGCTACACAATTGTCCACTGTACCAAACAATCCATCTCATGATATCATGTAGGTTGCAGCTGCTCAACCAGGAATGTATAACTCTGGTGGAATGCCTACAGTTCAGCAACACCATCAGTCGATGGCAGGTCCAGTACAGACTGAAAATTTTAATTTGAGGCAGTAACTCTCTATGGTTTGTTATTCATATTCACAAATCACATAATGCTTCTTGCAATTTGAACAATTTGTAAATTGCTTCTCCTGATTGCATTGTGTGCTCAACTTTGCATTTGTGAATTATTTAAAGTAATCTTAAGACATGAATAGAATCAACCACATGTAATATTGTGGAAGAGCTGTAGCAGGTTAAAGTTTATTTTTATTTTATTTAATGAATATTTAATTACTTTTGTAAAGATTATTTGTCTGAAGCTTATAACTATAATATTTTGTGTGCATAATTTATGCAAAATTTTGAATTAATTATTTGATTAACAAAATATCTAAGTGAATAGTAAAATCAAAATATCAGTTGTGCATGCGTTCTTTAAAGGGAAAAACAATGGGGTGTGATATTTTTCGTGAGCTTCGGAAAAGACTTTTAAATTTGAAAGTGCCCTTAATATTGCCTGCATTTTTCACAGATCTTTGTTGTCACATGAACAACTTGAATGTTAAGATGCAATGGAAAAATCGATCGATGATATGTGGGCCCATCTCAAAGCTTTTAAGCTGAAGCTTAATTTGTTTGGGGGGTGGTAACTAAAAACGTCTTGTCTCATTTCTCGAGGTTAAAGTCAATACCCTCAAATAAGGAAAAGCATAAGAATTATGAATATGGCTTGAAAAACTCCATTTTCAGGATTTCAGCGCCATTCAAACAGACTTAGATATTTTTACCATGCCTTTCAACATAAATTATGAAACAGTGATGTCGGATTTGCAGCATTGAATTAATTGAGCTGCAATCTAACAATCATCTGAAGCAATTGTTTCTAAATATGCCAAAGTTTTAGTTTTACAAATTGAAATTTATAAAGTTTACTAAAAAATACTGAATCATAAATACCTTTGAAGTTAAAAATTTATTTCTCACTGACTACCACCAACAATGGCGGAGAATGTAAACAACCGTGAAGAACTTATACAAGTCAACAACTGAACTCGCGAGTTCACCTTATTTCTGCTAATATTATATTGTGCTTTCTGACCTTAAGATTGCGTTGGCTGAAAATGATATTTTAAGTCAAATTTAATTTATTGTTTTCTTTCATAAATAAATGTTTATTTATTAATAATATGGGATACCCTTTTGCAAAAATGTGGCGCTGTACCAAAACTAATGAAATAGATAATAATTTTGAAAGTTCGAATGTTAGATCGAATACTATTTAATCTTATGTAATATTAGTTCTAATATTAGAAGATAGGATTCAAGAGTCTTGCACTTTCTAGCACGGCAGTATTATATTGCATCTTTCTAATATTAGATCATATCTTTTTACTACCTGGGATTAACAAAATCTAGATTCCAAAATTTAATATCTCGTGCCCAGAAAATCAGTGCTATGTTTGTTTCATCTTATATATGTGAACAAGTGTTTTCAACTATGAACCTTAGAAGAAATAATTTCAGAAGTAGACTAACAGACAAGCATTTAGCCATAAAATAAGTACATCACACTTCGAGCCTCAATATAAGGAACTTTTAAAAATGTAATCGCAATTTCATTCATGTCATAAAATATTTAAATTAAAACTTGTATATTAATTCCTTATTTTAGAAATTTTTACCTGGCCTAACAAACTTTTCCTTTTCGATTTTTGGCTCTCGTCCAAGAAAGTTTGCAAATCTCCGGTCTAGACGCTACCTCTCAATTACGATGGAATCGTAAATTAAGTGCGTCAAAAATTGATTAATCTAATTCAGATTTGAAACGTCATAATATTTTATTAAGTATACAAAAATTTAACTAAAAAAAAGAACTTTCAACCAAATAGTGTTCGGTATACAATGCAGATTTACAAGGAAATCGTCATAATATGAGTCTGTCAAAGAGTGATCAGGGACATTCGAAATGCATTTGTCATCATAACATCATATTAAAAATATTTGAATTTGAAAACTCACGTAAATAGTGGGAAAAAACTATTAGAAAACGACATGGATCCACAGAGAAACGAAATTTCAACGTAAAAAACCTTTGGTCGAAAAAAAAACATTAGAAATCAACATCGGTTGTCATTGTAATAATTCGTGTTCGTTTAAAAGTAACAGATTCAATTCTTACGCTTTCTAATTAAGTCACATTAAAAATTTCAGAATTTGAAAAAATACGTGGATTTACGAAGTTATCAGATCGAATAGAACTTTTCTTTTTAAAAAATATATATACACTGAGGGGTGACAAAAAGTTAAGAAATTTCTCTTAATATTATGTCGGACTTTCTCGAACTCTACGAAGAGCAGAAACTCAACGTAGGACTCATCAAGTAGTTCGAAGTCTCTTGCAGGAATATTTAGCCATGTAGCCTCATAAATGTCCCTAATTGAGAAAGTGTTACAGGTGCAGGATTTTCTGCACAAACTAACCTCTCTATTATAGCCCATAAATGTTCGATGGGATTCATGTCGGGTGATCTAGAAGGTCAAATTATTCGCTGAAATTGTCCCGAATGTTTCAAACCAGTCGCAAACAATTAAGGCCCGGTGATAAGGCGCATTATCATCCATAAAAATTCCATCATTGCTTGGGTAAATAAAATCCATGAATGGCTGCAAGTGGTCTCATTAAGCTGAACATAACTATTTCCAGTTACAGTGGGAAAGCGAAACTTTCACAGTCTCTTCCCAAGTTTCCCGGTCCAGTTTTTTTCTCTCTCTCTCTCTCTCAATCGATGGAGGGATCGGAGCTCCAACTTTTTCTTTAATTTTAATTTGTTAATAAATTAACTCCAACCCATTAATCTAGTTTATACAATGGTTGTAATGTCATTATCTAAGTTTTAGGCATTCTAGTTTATTTTAATTATATACATTCATACATTACATTGTTATTTTTCTGTCTACTGTTATCTTCCCTTTCAGCAGGCCCAAACAGAAGGGCTTTAGTGCGTCTGTAGGGTTGAAGAATTGGGCACTAGGTGCGCGGACAACACACATTGCTTCTGGGGGCGGCCGGTGGTTCCTCTGCCTTCATAGGCCTGGGTCCATCTACGGTGACCAAAACATTTCCAGTCAATGATCGGTGTAATCGGACCATTGGATTCAGTTCATGTCATGAAAAAGCGATCTACGCCACAACTAGATTGCATAATGCCTTGTTGACAACTAGGGTTCATGGTTTAGTGGGGCATATGCCACACTCGATCGAACTTTCCCATCTGCTCTGATCAGCTGAAAGCGTGGCTCATCTGACCAAGCAACAGTTTTCTAGTTGTCTAGAGTCTAACCAAAAAGGTTACGAACCCAGGAGAGGCGCTTGAGTCGGTCTTCTGTTGCCTTATTTCATTACAGACAAATTTCGCTTCTCGGTCCTAACAGACACGAACATCTGTTAGCACAGAAAATTCTATGTGCGTGTCGGCGGTCTCGTTCATTAACTGCAGTGGGGCCGACCACTACTGAGCACTTTAAATAGCCAACAGATGAGTCAGTATATAACGTTAATTTTGATTTTATTTAAATTTATTATAATATTTTCTATTTACATTCATAATATACCTATATTTTGGGGTGTAAAAGTTTCGATCCGTCAATTATTGATGTGCGACGCGTGAGAGCAATGAAGAAATTATCTTTTTCTTTTGAGAAATAAAAATAAAATTTTAACATGCTCAGTTATCAGTTTTCGTCACGTTCAATTTGGGCAGATTCCATCATAAAACTACGTTGTTTTTCGATGGAATATTCAGCAGTTATTGCTACGGAATTTTTACTTTAGTATTCCCCATGGTTTCAGAAATCTTAATATTTTTAATACGATATTACGATAAGCGAATTTCTAATTTGAGTAATCACTTTTTTATTTGCTTATTTTGTGCCAATTTCATTGCAAATCCCAAGTTTTTTTTATCGGCTGTTATTACACGCCTTTCAAAATGGTTTTAAAAGACTGATACTTTTAAAGCGAAATTATTATTATGAATCTCGAAGTTGAATTACGCATTCAAATAATAAGGTTTAACACGCTTTCTCTGTGCTAATTTTATTGTAAATTTAAGTAATTTGCTTATGGTTGTTTCTTTTTCTTTTCTTGTTCCACGTGAGTCTGAGAATCCGTATTTTTCTTACAATTTCGAATCACACTGATAAGTAATCACTTTCTGACACTCTTTATTTATGCCGATTTCCTTGTAAATTGTGTAGATCTTTTTTTAGGAGTTATTACTATACATTTCCACGTAGTTTTAAAATTTCCAATATTTTAATACAATATTATTAATATTGAATTGCAGATTTAAATACTAATTACGTTTTGATGTGCTTCAGTCTTCCTGATTTCTTTATAAAATAAAGTGTTCTTTTTTTCTGGGAGTTATTGCTGCATTTTTCCATGTGATTTTATGTAGTTTTAGTGGTTGTTTTTGGGAGAAAACGTTTTCTGTTTAAAATTCGTAAAACCTTTAATTCACTAAATATATCTTAATTACAAGTGTATTTCCAGCTGCATATTGAACCTTATTTTGCCCTATAAAGTTTTTAATTTAGATCATTTTAAATCTTATAAATTTTTATTAATTAAAATATTTAATTTAAATTTATATTCCTCTTTAAAATGATTAATTATTTTTCTGTGAGCATTGCAGTATTTTTATTGTCAGAATCTATTTTAAAATGAACTTTTGCATTATATGAAGTGATAAAAAAGCCATTACTTTTACCTAATGTTTATATTTATTTTACTAAATCTGTATTTTAGAATTTTTTTTTTTGAAGTGTTAGTTTTTTCTATTTTTTTATCAAGTCGAATAGTAATTTTCTGATTGATGAAAAGGATTTAGAGCACAGAACACTATACTTTATAATAATAACCATATTTACCGTCTGTATGTCTAAATACCTTTGTTAATCAACCTGCGATCCAAGTGTCTCCTTACCCACGAAAGCTGTACACCGCTTTTTTAAATAATGGCAATATTCTTATTAATAAATGTTTCAACCATTGATATGTAGCATAAGCATGAAGCAGCTTCATAAAAAATTTCCCTATTTTTATTTTTTCTGTTTTTTTATTTTTTTTTTTATTAATATTTTTCGATTTCGTGTTATATTTACAAAATTTTTGGAAGCACACCACTAATATAATATACTTCTCAAAATGTTTTCAAATTTATTATAAGAAACTTTAAATCCATTAATAGATAAAGATTTTGATCAGGTGTTGGCAATTTATTATTAAGCCTTGTTAAGAGGTCGTGTCATTCTCTATTATAAATTGATGTTTGTTAAATTATATCAATTGTTAAATAATATAAGAAAATAATAGTTAATAAATTTACTTGACCAAGATAGTCCTCATAGTTCCTTTTTAGATTCATTTTTACTTCATGTTTTTTCTTTCTTGAAATCGCATCCCTGGTATCAAAAATTCTTAAACATCATTAATGTAATCAATGTTTTTATTTATTTGTGTGTTTTATTTATTTTACTTGAAGACAAAAAAAAAACATATTTTATGCTTTATGTAAATTTTTACATTTCGTTGCTGTTTATTTTCAGTATCAACAGAGGCCATTTAATCCTCCTCGGAACATAATATTCCCAGCAGCAACTCGCCAGCCTGTTTATCTTAACAATCAATGGGATACTCCATACAATAATCCTCCGCAAGCTAATTCAAATGGTACGTATGATGTGCATTACTTCTTTTTTTTTTTTAAATAATTTTTTACATTGTAATTTGATGATTTTTATTCTTTTTATTTAAAGGTTCCTATCAGTCCGTGTCAACTTACACCAACCCCATTCCGCCGGCACAACAGCCTGCTCAGACACAAAAGAAAGCAAAAGCTCGTGCAATACTTGATCCTGCAACAACAAAAAACATTTTTGACGGCAGCAATCATGAGGAAATTAGTCGTACAAAAATACAAATAGAAATTGTAAGTATTGGTTGGAATGATTCATCGATTCCTATGTTGAAGTCTTCACTGAAATTATTTAAGTGAATGAACATAATAAAATCTAATCAAATATAATTTAAGCAGTAAAAAAATCTTTTATTTGATACTAGTTTTCTGTATTTTCCAGTCGTGTAAATTTATCTCAGTATTCTCGCAATTTCGCATTTTCACCTGCTTTCGATCAAAAGACTTGGTTAAAGATTGAAAGGATTTGATATGTTGAACTGGTAGACCATTTACAAAAATGTATAATAAGGATTGAAGTGGTCTCTCCTAACGGATTTGTTTCAGAATTTTTAGGCAACTGGATTATATCTTAAAAGAAGAAAATCCTTAATTTTTTTATGACTAAATTATATGAGGAGGAATTGGGGAACATATACTTATTTATTTTTATAAGATGAAATAAAATCTTGTGAAAAAAAATTCACTGAATAAAGTTCTTATGTATAAAATGTAGTTTATGAAGGTTGGTAGGAGAAAAACTATGTGATAAAAATCTGTTTCTACCCTAGAATTCTTCAATGTACTTGTGAAAGGATAAGTCACTTTTTTAATTTCTAAACTTTTATGCTCATTTTACCTACGTAATTAAATTGAGATTGTTTACAGGAGCTTTTGAAGCAACTTCAGTACGATATGAAATGTTCTTTCAAAAATATAAAACTCATTTAATAAACACTTTATCTTTTATCTTAAAAAGTATTATTTTAAAAATTATGGATATCTGAGATTAAGTTTAATTTTATTAGATAATAAATAAAGGACATTTTTCATAATTTAAGAAGGAAATAGGTATTTAGTAACATTATTTTTAATTAGCCAAGTAGAAGAGCATTACAACTTTAAATGAAACAAAAGTAAATTATTATGCATGCAAAAAGTTTTCCTCGCTATTGTCTTTGAACTTTGTGGGGAGAGTAGTTTACCGGGAATGTCGTCAATGTCAACCTACTTCTATGAAAAGGTACCCCTTCATAGAATTGAGTTAACATGCCTTATATACTATTGAATTGATTTGTATTTTCGCTGTTTGTTTTTAAAATTGTTTTTAAATTACATAGATGTGAGATTATTTTTTTTATTTCACTTGGGATATGTTCCCTTAAAAAGCTTTTTAACATTGTTAAACATCATAATACACATAAGATCTTTCAACGAGTTAGCAATTTAGGAAATTATCCACTGCACCTAAAGCTTACTGCATGGTTATTACCAATCTGCTAGTGATGAGCTGACTATGATAGATTTTTATCCTTGAGGAATAGGTAATTTTTATTAGATTTATTTCTATTACATTTATTTCTTATTTAGTTTTTTATTATATGTGTGAGGTGATAAAAAAGCCATTACTTTTATCTAATGTTTATAATTATTTTACTAAATCTGTATTTTACAACTTTTTTTTTTTGAAGTATTAGTTTTTTCTATTTTTTTAATCAAGACGAATAGTATTTTTCTGATTGGTGAAAAGGATTTAGAGCACAGAACACTATACTATATAATAATAACCATATTTATCGTCTGTATGTCTAAATACCTTTGTTAATCAACCTGCGATGCAAGTGTCTCCTCACCCACGAAAGCTGTGCACCGCTTTTTTAAATAATGCCAATATTCTTATTAATAAATGTTTCAACCACTGATATGTAGCATTAGCATAAAGCAACTTCATAAACAAATTTCCCTATTTTTATTATTTCTGTTTTTTTTTTTTTTTTTTTAATTTTTTTCGATTTCGTGTTATATTTAAAAAAATTTTTGAAGCACACCACTGAAAATTTTCTATAATATACTTCTCAAAATGTTTTCAAATTTATTACAAGAAACTTTAAATCCATTAATAGATAAAGATTTTGATCAGGTGTTGGCAATTCACGGTGCGCCTTAACCAAAGTTAAATAAAATGCTCTTACACCTACAAAATTAGAAGAGATTCTGAATTTACAATGTTAACAGATAATAAAAATCAAAAAATCAAAATAATCTGTGGAGAGATTTTAAAAAAAATCCATTTTGATCATTTTTGCGCACGAAGTATGATATTTTGGAAAATCTGGAGTTGTTTTATATCAATAGAAAGGAAAAAAATTATATAATAATGATTTTTCAGTTGTAATTCTACTAAACTTTCATTATTTAAACATTTTACTGCTGATAAAATATGAAAATGTAACATAATTTAATTATAATTACATCAATTTAAACATGTGAAGCATTATATCTACCGACAGCTCTCGAAAAGTGTTTAGAATAATCCGGGTGATTTGCAGCAAACTTATTAATTTCCCAGGAAGACTTTAAGAAATCAAAATGTACGGACTCCATCGCCTGCTCCCCAAAAAATGCTAATCCTTCACCATTTTTGTTACTGAACTGTTCAATGTGAAAGAAAATTGCATGAACCTTTGGTGTAACGCTGACACTTAAGTCCATGTAGCTCCTTTTGAAAGCTTCTCTACATGCTTTGAAATTTTGGTCAAGATTATTTCCGAAGCATGCAGAAACCACTTTTTTGAAGTCGTCAAATACTTTAACGTACTTCAGTATTGCTAGATTTTTACACTGGTGCAGAAGTTCTTCTTTATCCAAAAGAGTTTTGCATGCATTTCCTTTAAACCCAGGACATCCTCGTCTGATTTCGCGCTGAATATGACAAGCTTTTGTCCATGTCAGCGATTCATTTTCACACTCTTTCAACATATGTGTGAAAACAGTGCTAACAACACCAAGCATAAGGTGTAATTCTGGCGGTGGAATAATGTCTAGGAATGTTTTGCCTCCAACAGTTGCAATTAGCGGTGGATGAATGCCATTGAAATAATCTTTCGCTTTGTTTTTTGAACCTTTTCCTTCAGTCAGCCAACTTGTATAATACGATAAAACATTTTCGGGGGATCTCAATTCGCCACAGCTGCTTAGCTCATCTTTCTTGGCATAACAATAAGTATATGGGTATGCGCTGCTGTGCGACATTATACCTGCTAAGATATTCGCTAACTTCAAATCGGTTGCAATTGTGCCGTGGAAAGGACTTATATTCAACGTTGAAATGAGTTGATCTACATTCTCATAATTTTCTTGTGCACTCGGAACGGCAGCTAGAATGAATAGTCGTTTAACTCCAGAATGCTTAAATTTCCTTGCAGCTATCCCCTCATCATACATAGCACGCTTACAGCTGCACTCGAAGTCCAACTCATCTGATTGTACAGAAAGACATATTATTAAAAATCCACCTTCTCCATTAATATCCATTTTTAAGTGAACATCCAGTACATCTCGTTTATTTTTCACATACTGAACAAAAGCAGGAAACTCTTTGCAGTTAACTCCAAGCGCAGGAGCATTCGAAACTTCATCACCTTTTATATAAACGAAAGGAAATTCCTTAAAATCAAAATAATCGTCGAAAGAATGAGCTGTGGTATTAAGTTTTGTTTTTTATCCTTGTTCAATTGCTTTTCTACTTCGTGTACACACACGAATGGAAGCTGCCATTCTTAAGGTTACAGTGCTTGTGCTAATTTCACAGTTCTTGCGTCGCTAAAGTCGATTTAAGTTTTTATTATTTTTGTTTTTTAAATAGTGGTTCATCGACTATAATTAGCAATTCGCTATCGAAACGCTCGAGTACGCCGTCTAGCGGGAGCCTGTAAATATCGGACATTAATTTATCACGTTTTCATTTAGTTCCATCAAAGTCATTGACTGAATCAGACGCCATTTTTTAGCAGCAAATAAGAAACAAAATTTCCCTAAGGAAAAGGCCGAAGAACTTGAAAAAAATCTCCAGAATATTAGTAAATCTTTCAGGAACAGAACACGCCAAACATTTGAAGAAAAATTCCT
>NC_092205.1:96650183-96663094 GCF_043381705.1 Parasteatoda tepidariorum
TTATACCTGCTAAGATATTCCTATTATAAATTGATGTTTGTTAAATTATATCAATTGTTAAATAATATAAGAAAATAATAGTTAATAAATTTACTTGACCAGAATAGTCCTTATAGTTACTTTTTAGACTTATTTTTACTTCATGTTTTTTCTTTCTTGAAATCGCATCCTTGGTATCAAAAATTCTTAAACATCATTAATGTAATCAATGTTTTTATTTATTTGTGTGTTTTATTTATTTTACTTGAAGACAAAAAAAACATATTTTATGCTTTATGTAATTTTTTACATTTCGTTGCTGTTTATTTTCAGTATCAACAGAGGCAATTTAATCCTCCTCGGAACATAATGTTCCCAGCAGCAACTCGCCAGCCTGTTAATCTTAATAATCAATGGGGTACTTCATACAATAATCCTCCGCAAGCTAATTCAAATGGTATGATGTGCATTACTTCTTTTTTTTTATTTAAAATAATTTTTTACATTGTAATTTGATGATTTTTATTCTTTTCATTTAAAGGTTCCTATCAGTCCACGCCAACTTACACCAACCCCATTCCGCCTGCACAACAGCCTGCTCAGACACAAGAAAACAAAAGAAAAGAAAGAAAGAAAGAAAAAAAAGAAAGAAAGAAAACAAAAGCTCTAGCATTATTTGATCCTGCAACAGGAAAAAACATTTCTGACGGCAGCAATAATGAGGATAGTTCTCGTTCAACACCAGAAAAAGAAAGTGTAAGTAATGGTTGGAGAATGATTCATCGATTCCTATGTTGGAGCCTTCACTGAAATTATTTAAGTGAATGAACATGATAAATTCTAATCAAATATAATTTAAGCAGTAAAAAAATCTTATATTTGATACTAGTTTTCTGTATTTTCTAGACGTGTAAATTTATCTGAGCATTCTCGCAACTTCGCATTTTCACCTGCTTTCGATCAAAAGACTTGGTTAAAGATTGCAAGGATTTGATATGTTGAACTGGTAGACCATCCACAAAAATGTATAATAATGATTGAAGTGGTCTCTCCTATCGGATTTGTTTCAGAATTTTCAGATTATATCTTAAAAGAAGAAAATCCTTAATTTTCTTATGACTAAATTATATGAGGAAGAATTGGGGAACATATACTTATTTATTTTTATAAGATGAAATAAAATCATGTGAAAAAATATTCACTGAATAAAGTTCTTATGTATTAAATGTAGTTTATGAAGGTTGGAAGGAGAAAAGCTATGTGATAAAAATCTGTTTCTACCCTAGAATTCTTCAATGTACTTGTGAAAGGATAAGTCACTTTCTTATAATTTCTAAATTTTTATGCTCATTTTAAATACGTAATTAAATTGAGATTGTTTACAGGAGCTTTTGAAGCAACTTCAATACGATATGAAATGTTCTTTTAAAAATATAAAACTCATTTAATAAACACTTTATCTTTTATCTTAACAAGTATTATTTGAAAAATTAGGGATATCTGAGATTAAGTTTAATTTTATTAAATAATAAATAAAGGACATTTTTCATAATTTAAGAAGGAAATAGGTATTTAGTAACATTATTTTTAATTAGCTAAGTAAAAGAGCATTACAACTTTAAATGAAACAAAAGTAAATTATTATGCATGCAAAAAGTTTTCCTCGCTATTGTCTTTGAACTTTGTGGGGAGAGTAGTTTACCGGGAATGTCGTCAATGTCAACCTACTTCTATGAAAAGGTACCCCTTCATAGAATTGAGTTAACATGCCTTATATACTATTGAATTGATTTGTATTTTCGCTGTTTGTTTTTAAAATTGTTTTTAAATTACATAGATGTGAGATTATTTTTTTTATTTCACTTGGGATATGTTCCCTTAAAAAGCTTTTTAACATTGTTAAACATCATAATACACATAAGATCTTTCAACGAGTTAGCAATTTAGGAAATTATCCACTGCACCTAAAGCTTACTGTATGGTTATTACCAATCTGCTAGTGATGAGCTGACTATGATAGATTTTTATCCTTGTGGAATAGGTAATTTTTATTAGATTTATTTCTATTACATTTATTTCTTATTTAGTTTTTTATTATATTTATTTCTCATAAGAGCTTCATTTTTTTCGAGCAATACGATTTCGCTACACAATTGTCCACTGTACCAAACAATCCATCTCATGATATCATGTAGGTTGCAGCTGCTCAACCAGGAATGTATAACTCTGGTGGNATTAATATATATATATATATATATATATATTGTTTTAGATACCCTGGTCACAGTTAAGGTTTTCGCTCGGAGCTTGTTGCTATATGAGAGGCATTAAATCTTGCTTTGGAACCAGACGGTGATGATATTTGGATACTGACATATATCAAGAGCTCCATACAGTACTTGAGGAACATAATATCCTGAATTAATTGGGGCAGGGTGTCATTCTAAAATGATTTGCTTTGACCAGAGTGATGGTACTGTATGCTTACAGTGGATTCCTTCATATGCTGGCGTTTACGAAAGCGAAGTTGCTGACCTGCTGGCTGGGGAAGGTAGCGAATTCCCCACTGCCCCTTCCACCGAACTGCGAATTTCTGAGGTCCACTCCCTATTTTTGACTAATATAAGCTCCACTTGGAAGATCCCACCCGCATATGTCTGGTAAGCACGACAGATATTCATTTATCAAAGAATATCGAACACTTTGTTTGCTGATATGAACCAGTTCTTCCAAATCTTATAGTAACAGTTTGTAACAGGTGCGAGAAAAGAATTTTCAGTCAGAAATTTGTAGACACATATGTTTACGCTTTTATGTCTATGAAAGTTCATATACGTGATATTTCAATTCTTTGTTGTTTGCACTGACCACAGTGCTGACGTAAAATATCCTCCGTTGTGGACGGATCATGAGTTAGAGTCCCCTTGCCGTCAGGCGAGTCATGGGAGTTTTCCGTAGTTTTCCTCTCCATGCAACGCAATTGCTAGTTATTTCCATCAAAAAATCCGCCACGAAGGCAAGTTTTTCCCAATACTCGATCCAGAAGTTCCCTTGTCTTCTGGATTAGGTTCAAAATTACAATGTTACGGAGTTGAGCACTGTCCGTCGTAAAGTTGCCATGGATCACCTCCAGGCCTACCTTTTTGAATCCTCTTTTTCTTTTACTGAGAGGTCAACGTGCGCGTACCTAGAGTGTACTGTACAGTATTTTCCGGATGCCCCCTAACGGGGGTGGGACGGGATTAAGCTTTGATAATTGGTGGTCGCAAACCCAAAATTGGGTCTGCTGTTCAATGACGGTTATAAAGTAAATAAAATTCTTTGTTGCCAACGCGAAAAAGAAAAGATGGTATTTTTTGACGCCATGTAAGAGAAATATTTATAGTTTTGTCGTGTTCGGGAAATTCTGCAATCGAAATTTCTCCCACTTTCCCAGTAAACGGCAATTTCTACCCTAGCTCCGTGTTTGATGGCAATATGAGCTTCAATCGAAAAAAAAAATTAATCATAGATTTTGTTTTATCTTACAACCAACACAGAACTAAACACTAAACTCAGTGGTGCGACAGCCCATAGAGGGTCAAGGCCTACTGTGCCCACCTCAGTTTTCTTGATCTTGAGTTCTGGGGTGCAGGAGCAAATGTTCCGGCTAGGTGGTCAGCCGAACGCGATACCCCCAATGTTTAGCTCCCAAGAACTCATTTATCGACCCACTGAAGTTAACCTTGCCCGGCCCGAGGATCGAACCTAGGACCTGTGTCACGGGAGCGCGAAGCGCTACCACTCGGCCACAAGGTGTCCCATCGCACAACAGCTAACCAAATTTTTGGGGTCTATGATTACTAATGTTCAACGCCGTAGCCTTCTAATCTTGAACCCAATCCAGAAGACAAGGGAACTCCTGGAGCAAGTAATTCGAGAAATTGGCATTCGTGGAGGAGTTTTTGATGAAACTAAACCGCATTTGTGCTACACGGAGGGAAAACCACAGAAACCTCCCATGGTTAGGCTTACGGTAAGGAGACTCTAACCTATGATCCGTCTACCACTGAGGAAATTTTACGTCAGCACTGTGCTCAGTGCAAGCTGGATACGGAATTCGTATCGACCAGCGATCGCTGGGATTCGAACCCGGTTCACCTCTTTGGAAGGCGAATGCTTTATCTCCTGAGCCATCACGGCTCTTTTATCATAGATTTATTATATCATAGACGGATTTATCATAGATTATATTTATCATCTATCAATTAAAATTTATCGATGTCAAAAAAAAAAGTATTTATCGTAATTTTATTGCCAAATAGAATTTATGGTCAATAATTTTCCAACCCCTCTCGATATAGTAAGAGAGTTCAAATTACTATTGCTTCTAGGTTTTAACTGTAGCCAGACTTCTTATAGCAGAATTTATGGTCATATTTGCGCAAAAGGCAATAAATCGGTATTTAAAATTCTAACATTTCTCGACTTGTTAGATAACCAAATATTGAAAGAAAAAAAATTTAGTTTGACAGAGTCTGGAAGCAGAATTTATGTCCAAACAAAATTTATTGCCAATCGGTACTTCGACTGGCTAGACTGCTTAAATTTTAACTAGATGTTAATGCTTGGTAGTAATGCGAGTTTCAATTGTTTCCAAAATGATGCTAGCAAAATGTATCTCCATTTTATCACCAATATTCGACCACTTTTCGAGTAGCTAGTCCTTAATGTTTGATGATAATACACGTTACAAATGTTTGATGAGTGTTACAAGCATAATTTATCTGCCACAAGCATAATTTACAACGAAAGTTCAACCTTTTTCCAGTCTGAAAAAGCTTACAGGTGCAAAACTAAAGGGAGATAGAAAATGAAAATCATAACATGAAATTTTTAAAAACTACGTTTCTTAATTGGACTAAAAAGAAGAAAATAATTCTCTTTTTGTCAAACATAATACGGAAAATGTATAACTTTCGAAATAAACTACTCCAACAAAAAAAATTTACCTCAAGTCATCTAAATGCGATTTGTTCTACGTCTTTCACTTATAGTATCACAAAAATAAAATTCTTTGAACTTTTTAGTCTATTTGAAAAGGGCAGTTTTTAAAAATTTTCTTTTATGGCACTACAGCCTACAGTAGGCTTTCTCTTGTTGAACAATGTTGTTCAAACCTTTCAGTTCTTAGTCATGGGTTCCCAGATTGTAATTTTCACTACAGTTAGATCTTTTGTTACAGCATCTATCTGTTTGTGGGCCTTCTTCTTGGTCTTGATTTCATTCGTTTCTAATTTTAAAATTTTTTGAATACATTATTTTCTTCCTTTAAGAAATTTTTCTAAGTACTTTATCTTCGTTCTTTCCTTGAAAAATTTTCTGAGTATTTTATTTCTGTTCAATCCTTCTTCTGAGTACCTTATCTTCTGAGCACCTTATTTTCTCTCTCTCTTTCAAAATTTTCTGAGCAACTTATTTCGGTTCTTTTTTTCTTTTTTTAATTTTCTTAATCACATTATTTTTGTACTTGAAATTTTTCTGATCACCTTATTTTTGTTCTTTCCAATAAAATTTATCTGAACACTTTATTTTCACTCTTTCTTTTAAATTTTTTCTAGGCACCTTATTTTCAATCTTTCTTTTGAAATTTTTCTGATCACCTTATTTTTCGTTTTTTCTTTTAAAATTTGTCTGAGATTTAGTTCTTTCTTTCAAATTATTTTGAGCACCTTGTTTTGGTACTTCCTCTTTTAAAATTTTTATTATATTTTACTATTTTATAATCTTTAGTGAATCATTTATTTCCTTTTCCTCAAATACGAGTTGGAATTTCTAGAACTTTTGAGCTCAGTCTTCCTTTTAACGAGTTTTTTTCATATAATCCTTTTTGAATTAAAATTCGAATATAGCTTTAAATTTTAATGCCTAAGTAACTTTTAAGAATTGCATTAAATTTTCTTACAACTACCTTACGATAAAAGTGAAAGAACATTCTAGAAAATCTGATAAGAAAATACAGGCACTGTGCACGTGGTCTTCCATTTCGATCAGGGCCAAACTTCTTGTTGACAGAAAAAAATTAAAAGGAATGAAACTGAAAATGGACAATGAACAGTAACAATGCAACGACAACAATGACGAACACGAAATGTTTGAGTGTTTTAAACCTATCGAAACGTAGTCTATTGTTTACTTAGAATTACGTCGTTGTCTCCTCTCTTTCCCCTCTTTCTAACGGATTTCATTGTCGTTTGATAAATTTATAATCTACAAGTGGGCTGCGCCCCCTGCTCGCTACCGCTCGCCAACCCCCGAAAATTGCTAAGCAATCTTATATTGTTTGCTTTGCAAACCAAGCTCACTTCGCTCTATACTAACTTAGGTACATTGCAAATGCACAAAATTCTAAGAATTCAAAACAATCATTCAAATCTGTATAACAACTGTTTTTTAAAACAAAATTACATATTTTTAGTAAATACTAAGTCATTAAAATAAATTTGAATTCAAATAAATGACATGTAATTCGTCATTTATTTGAAATGTGCTATTAGAAATGTGCTATAGTATTAAATCTTAAAGCGTAACAGCACGACTGAGACTCATTTTTCAATGAATAACTAATAACAATAATAAAACAAATAAATTCGTGATATAAATCAAAAATCGTCAAATAAATTCGTAAAAAAAAAGCGCTTTTGACAAAATACTAAAATAGAGATCTATCGACAAAGACTACTCACTTCTACCTAGCTTAATAGTATGAGATTGCCGCTCTCTCTGGTTATTCAAGTTTCCGTTTTTAAAAGCGCTATATGTTGAGCCACCTCAGCTAGATTTGGCATGTGACATTTTTAGCAGCAATCATTAGTCGATTTTCTAGCGTTGCCATTTCAGGAGTTGTAATGAGGCCTTTTTTTGTCGCCGTGTAAGAGAAATATATACATAGATATTTGTAACAACTACTAAAATTGTAACAGGGTTTGTTTGTAACTGGATTGTTTGTAACAGGATTGTTTGCAACAGGGCTCTTATTGCCCTGGATAAACAAAAAAATAGAATAAGCCGACCTAGTCCTCGGAAAGTTAAAAAACTGGTAGCAAAATTTCTGAAAGAACATTCAAAAACTGCCCTTACTCTTTACCTACTCAATTTTTTTTTAAAAATAATTTTGTTAGAGAATCTCTGCTGGATTTTTCTGTTCTCGGAATATTTTATTGGAAAAGAAAAACAGAGACTTTTCAATTATCTGCTTAGAAATTTCAATTTACTTTTGTTTTTTGGTTTTCGGAGGATGCTGGTCCTCTTAAGCTAGAATCACTTTTCAACACATATAAAAAAATAGTATTCACTACAGAATTGAAAAGTTCGAGGCAATTTATAATGATAAGTTACATTTTCGTTTGGGGCAATATAAAATAATAGGTATCATCCGTCGTTTTGGTAGGTTTTTCAGCTTCCTACGATAACTAAAGAATTGGTAGTCAAGTTTCTAAACGTATGCTTGAAAACTTAAGCTATCTTTCTAATTTAGAAATAGGTAGTCATTCAATAGGTAGTAAACTTTTTGTAAAGAATATCCGTTTTGAAACATTTACGAAACTAAAAACTTTTAATTTTCCTTTTCCCAAAATTAATTTTTCTAATAAAATAGCAATTAAGTTAGATTTCAGAAGTAAACATTTTTTTTTATTTGAGTAGCGTAGGAAGTTGCCAATACACCAATTCACTTGAGATTCCAAGTATTGTAAATTATTCATATTTTATGCGAAAAATTTTTTGCAAGCACCTTTTATATTAAAACCGTATCAATTAGTGTAAAAAGATAAAACTGGTAACAAACGTAGCTCTTTAGCAGTTTATTTGTGGACGGGGTTATAATTGTTTGATTTATTTAATTCACCATTACTTTAGTTCAAATTAAAATTATTTAGTTATACTTCGAACTAACATTGATTGTATATATGATTAAACTAACAATAATTAAAGTAAAAACAAAGTAAGTCTGTCAAAATAGCAACGACTACATTTAATTTACCGTTTTATATTTAATTACATCCTGATTCTGATTTTGTACAAATGCTTTTCTGAATCCCCCGTCCCCAAGGGGTTCAATGTTCAAGATCACACAGTGGTGAAGTTTAAGTTTTTTTGTTGGAATAACTCAATATTATTTATCACGTTATAACTCATTAACACGTTGAATGCCATGCTAATTTTGCATGGCTTGCAAGTCTGGCCACACTGTAGATAATTACAAACTAAATTTGCAAATATTAGACAGATTTTGATAGTTTTTTAAAAGGTTTAGCATGACATATCTGTTCGTTGTAGTGGAACTGAGTGTCTGAGGCCTTCTGACATATCTGAAAAAATTGGAGAATCATATAAGCCTATGAATTGTTTAGAAATAGTGGTGGAATTTATTAAACCAAGAATCACAATTAATAAACAACCACTTGAAAATATTTATTCACTGTCCGGAACAAGTTGGCACCTCTATGTATATAAATAAAACTATTTTTGTGTGTTCCATATTGCATTAATTTCTTCAAACCATTTTAGTAACGATAATAATACAAAAAAATTTAAAATTTACTCGAATTATGTGTTTCCAATCTTAGCTTTGCCGGTCACTGGTGACCCCCGTTGCCCTACGAACAAACTCAGTGCCGGCCACCGGTGACCCCATGGCATTCAACGTGTTAAAATAAACGTGTAGGACTATTTGATGTTATTATGGAACAATATTATTTGTATTCATTATTTGTATTATATTTTTTTGAGTAAATTTATATTATTACTTGTTTGTATATATGATTAAACTAACAATGATTAAAGTAAAAGACAAGTAAGTCTGTCAAATTAACAACGCCTACATTTAAGCTACTGTTTTTTATTTATTTAAATCCTGATTCTGATTTTGTACGAATGCTTTTAAGAATCACCCATCCCCAAGGGGTTAATGGTCTTTCAAATAGTGTCAGCAGTTTTGCAACGTATATGGCACGTTACGTATTTTACAACTTGGAAAGACTCAGACAGCACGTAGAGTACAAAATATTAATACATAACGTAACGATTTTTATTCAGGGTTCGAACGCACAGGGAAATAATTAGAAAATGGTAGCATTATTGAAATGAAAAATATTTAAGTTTTTGCATACCAAACTACACTGCTCAAAACAATCGAAGGATATTGAGGTTGTGGGTTGATCTTGCACCTTGAAAATTGTTTGAATGATTGATACATTATCGACATACGTAGTATATGCTATAAACATGACATTTGAGACAAATGAGATAAAAATGACTTTAGTTTGGTAGAAAAAAATGCGTTCTATTGAACATTTGGGTACAAAAGGAAAAAAACACAAGTTGTGCTTATGAGAAAAACAAATAAAAAATTCGGCGTTTCCTTAAAAGTAAATTTAGTAGGGGGTACGGTTTCCCCGGACGACCAGCAACGTTGAACACCTTTGAGGCATCGAGTCAATGAGGTTATTAATGAGCAACTGGGTTATTCTGTCCCACTCCTCCACAAGAAATATGCTCGATTAGGTTCATGTCCGGAGAACACGCTGGCATATCCATTCGTATGATTCCTTTCTCCAAAAGGAAAGCATTCACCGAGTTAGTACAATGAGGCCTGCAACTGACGTCCATTAACATGAAGTCATCTCCAATTGCTGCAGAAGGAACTACAATATCTCATCTCTATCTCATCTCATCTTTAATATCCCATAGCAAATCAATACCTCTGGGGGTACTGATCCAGGAGTTTCCTTGTCTCCTGGGTTGGTTCAAAATTACAAGGCTACGGCGTTGAACATTAGTAGTCGTAAACCCGAAAACAGGGTCGGCAGTTCAACGGCGGTCATAAAATAAAATATAAAAAAATCTTTCAGTTTCGTGCACGAAAGCAGGATTGTTTCTAGTGCCACGTTCTCTTCTGGTGAAACTACGCCTATTATCAAGATGAATAGAAGAATGGGACTCGTCAGAGAAAAGAATATTGAGCCATTCATTTCTCCTCCAGTTCACATGATCTGTTGCCCACTGCCCTTGCTGTTAACGTGACACACGCCATTGGTTCTTGAGCATACAGACCTACAACGTGAAGGGGGTTTCAAACATCTTGTGTCGAAACTGCGGTGCCAAAACCTGAGCGAAAGTGTTGTTTATGAAGAGTGTCATTCATATTTCGTTGTAGCACGTCTACGCCCTTGCTCTGATCTTCGGTTTGCATTTCCAGTCTCCAAAACACGGTTTCAGATCCGGAAAATCACACTTTGTGAAGCTCCAAGAGCTTGTGCTATTTTCACTTGTGTGTGCCCCCTTCCCTCTAACCGGCCAGCAACTCTCCAAACTTCTGATTCGGTTAAATGATTCCATTGAGATATTGCACTCATCAAAACAATGCGATTACTGAACGTCGATCATTCTTTTCTGCTTTGCATTTCATTACGCTGAAGGCCAAATCAAATTCGGTGCGGCTAAATCGTCATCTTCCACGTCAAACTCAAAATTTTTGCATACTGTGAAATTGGAAAATAAGAAAAATTTGCATTTGTGATTCTCTTCTTCCGTTTTATATGCACACAAAAAAGTTGCTTGTACCGTTATTTTACACAAGACTTACAATACCCTTTAAATACTTTAAGCACTGCATTTTAATACTCTTAAGTGAATAAATCCACCGACCACCCAACTTTTTATCTTCTTTCGAGGAAGTATTTCCTGAGTAGAAGTTGGTGAAAGACAATTTGAGTTGTAACTGGCTAAAATTAACTCTTCACAATTACACAGCATTTCCCCTTAATCATCATTGAATCAGTTAATACCGCAGAGACTAATTGGCATATAAGAAGTGGAAGAGTTGAGGCAGTTGGACGCTGAAGTAGCTTTCAGCTATAGCCGATCAACACTTTGGTGAACAGAACAGTATTCAATATCTGGACACCTGAGGCAGCTTGAGACCCTTTTCCCATTTATCTTTTAACTTGACCTTTTTAGTGTTTCTATGAGGTGGTGGAATGCAAATTAAGTGATAGAGTATTAATGTGGATTATTGATTTCTGAATGTGCAGTTATATGCAGTTGGGTGATAAGAGCATGTAATGCATCACTGCAATAGTATGCTGCTATTGGTCTGGTGTTCTTGTCTTCAGTTAAATTTTCATATAGGAATATTTCATTGAAATTTGCTGCAGAGCAAGAGGTGGCTTTTTCATAGAATTTGATATTTAATATAGCTATATGTTTATCTATTGCATCCATTTTGAGATGCATTGTGTATAGCTTCTTACGAACCATAGGCTTTTGATATCCTTCTTAGTATTTTATTTTGAAAGACTATTAATTTGTTTAGCTGAGTTTGTGTTAGATTTGTCAAGATTGGTGAGGCATATGTAAGGATGGGGCCGATCATAAATAAAAAAAAAAACAATCTTTTGAGTTTTAGTACCATGTTTGATTGATACGACGCTTTGGTGATAGGACTGAAAGCATATCTATATATATCAAGACGGAAAAGAGCAAAAACTGGTGAGAAACACATTCCATTCTAGCATCCTTTTGGGGAAAATAAATTATCTGTAATTACTAAGATTTTTTTTTACAATTATAGTATACGTATACAGTTGTGTGCAGAGCGGTGTACAGTGCGTGGTGTATAGGTAATAGTTCCTTAAAAATCAAATTTCAGAAACATCAGATGCTCAAAATGTGATTTCTCAGGTACTAATTTCACCGACTTTACTCCCATTTTGTATTTTGCTACGTAAAATAAAATTTTTTAAAATGATGCAAAAAATTTTACACCTTACAATCAAATTTTTTTGACCATTCTTAAATAACATAATAAATATTTATTAAAAGTTATTTTTATTCAATTCTAGTTTATTTAAAAAGCTAAGTAAAAGCTTATTTATCTTTGGATAAAAGAATTTCAAAATTGAGTGCAAAAATTTTTCAATTCACTTAAAATGTTCTCGAGATATAGCGAAATAAGCAAAAAGTAAAATTAACATGAAACTTTGAAGCGCTCTCCTGACCAAATTGTTAAGACCATATTTCCCAGATTGCAGCTATCTTTTATGTCTTGCAGGTCAGAAATCCGAATCCGACGAAAAAAAGGTATTCAGAGAAAGCCCATTCTCGAAACTTTAAATATCGTCTGCAATTTTTTAGCATATTTGAGGTCACTCTCTCGAACCATTAAGAATGAGTTTTAGAGCGTGAAGATCAGATCATTTGATCAAGAGTTATTTGGGGTAGTCTGTTTTTTTGGCGTTTTGTTTACTATAGTATATTAGGAACGTAAATAACTACATTTGGATCTGTAGCTCCAGTCATCAAGAAACGCATAGTTCTCAGACAGTGCCAGTGGTGTCAAGGCCTGGATCACCATACGAACCAGTGCACGGCTGATTCTGCAACCTGTGCAAAATGCGACGGAAATCATCACAGCCATGAATGCAATTGCGATGAGTGCTATTGCATTAACTGTTGGCACTCGAACACGTACAAAGGTACCAACTACAACCCTGATCATTCAGCCTTCGTCTCAGACTGTCCGACATACCAACAAATACTACATTCGCTAAGAATGAAATTCATCGACAGCTAGATACATTTACATTATAAATGTTTTCCTACAAAATTTTGATCTTCATGAAACCTTAAAAAACTTTAGGAAAAAAAGAAAAACAAACTTTTTTCCATAACTTTTTAGACTTTTGAAAAACTTTTAAATTTTCTTTTCTCTTTTTTTATTATTCTTCAAAATTTGACACAACGAAAATTTTAAAAAAGAAAAATTACGTTTCTTCTTGTCAACAACTACATATGCTGTTTTTCATATCCATTTGCTGTTTGCTGTTCACCTATATGTACTGGTGTACTCACTATTGTTCTTGCTTCATTTGTTGTTTCATTTTTTTTATTTA
>NC_092205.1:96665014-96688803 GCF_043381705.1 Parasteatoda tepidariorum
AATAGAACTTTAGCGCTTTCGAAAGAATTACAATGTTCCTATTTTAACATAGACCTTTTCAGGAGATGAATTCCTATGGCATTATTTAATATTTTTCGAGTTTAAATGCGGTCGGCGGTTTGCACAAAGGGCAGGGACGTAATCAGCACGACCTCACGAATCGCACCTGCTTGGAATTTCACGCTCAATTCGGATAATTACGAACAATGCCTTTTTGGGGCCGGGATAGCCTGGTCGGTAGGGCGCTGGGCCCATATCCAAGAGGTCGTGGGTTCGATCCCCGCCGGCCGAAGACTCCCCGTGTAGTAAATGGTGACTGATGCACGTTAAATCTGTCGAGTCTCAAAGTCCTTCATGTTCCCATAACAAATCAATACCTCTGGGGGTACTGATCCAGGAGTTTCCTTGTCTCCTGGATTGGTTCAAAATTATAAGGCTACGGCGTTGAACATTAGTAGTCGTAAACCCAAAAACTGGGTCGGCAGTTCAACGGCGCTCATAAAATAGAATAAAAAAAATCTTACAGTTTCGTGCACGAAAGCAGGATTGTTTTTAGTGCCACGTTCTCTTCTGTTGAAACTACGCCTATTATCAAGATGAATAGAAGAATGGGACTTGTCAGAGAAAAGAATATTGAGCCATTCATTTCTCCTCCAGTTCACATGATCTGTTGCCCACTCCCTGCGTGCGCGACGGTGCCTTGCTGTTAACGTGACACACACCATTGGTTCTTGAGCATACAGACCTACAACGTGAAGGTGGTTTCAGACATTTTGTGTCGAAACTGCGGTGCCAAAACCTGAGCGAAAGTGTTGTTTATGAAGATTGTCATTCATATTTCGTTGTCTCAAAGCCATTAGCGCTAAATAGTGGTATTCTTTGGGCGTTGTAGCACGTCTACGCCCTTGCTCTGATCTTCGGTTTGCATTTATAGTCTCCAAAACACGGTTTCCGATCCGGAAAATCTCACTTCGTGAAACTCCAAGGGCTTGTGCTATTTCGGCTTGTGTGTGCCCCCTCCCCTCTAACCGGCCACCAACTCTCCAAACTTCTGACACGGTTAAATGATTTCGCTGAAACATTGCACACATCAAAACAACGCGATTACTGAATGTCACTCCTTCTTTTCCGCTTTGCATTTCATTACGTTGAAAGCCAAATCAAATTCGCCACAGCTAAAGCGTCATCATCTTTTTTGCATACTGTAAAATTTGAAAATGAGAAAAATTTGAACTTGTGACTCTCTCCTGTTATATGCACACAAAAACGTTGCTTATACCGTTATTTTACACAAGACTTACAATACCCTTTAATTACTTCAAGCACTGCATTTTAATACTCTTAAGTGAATAAATCCACCGACCAGCCAACTTTTTCTCTTTCGAGGAAGTATTTTCTGAGTAGTAGTTAGTGTTGGACAACTTTCGTTGCAACTAGCTAAAATTAACTCTTCCCAATTACACTCATTTCCCCTTAATCATCATCGAATCAGTTAATACCACCTAGACTAATTGGCATATAAGAAGTGGAAGAGTTGAGGCAGTTGGACGCTGAAGTAGCTTTCAGTTATAACCGATGACCACTTTGGTGAACAGAACTGTATTAAATATCTGGGCACCTGAGGCCACTTGCGACCCTTTTCCCATTTATCTTTAACTTGTACTTTGTGGTGTTTTGATGAGGTGGTGGAATGCAAATGAAGTGATGGAGTATTCATGCGGATCATTGAGTTCTGACTGTGTAGTTCTATGCAGTAGTGTGATAAGAGCGTAATGTAAGAATATGAGGTCTAACTTGAGCTAAACTGGCATGGTGAAAATGAGGTTATGTATATGGTATTGATATCTTAGCTGAGTTAGTGTTAGATTTGTCAAGACTGGTGAGGCATACGTAAGGATGGGGCGGATCATATATAAAAAAAAAAGACAATCTTTTGAGTTTTAGTGCCATGTTTGATTGATACGACGCTTTGGTGATAGGACTGAAAGCCTACATATATCAAAACGGAAAACTGGTACGAAAAGCATTCCATCCTAGCATCCTTTTAAGGAAAAAAACGTATCTCTAACTACTAAGATTTTTAACAATTATAATATACGTATACAGTGGTGTACAGAGCGGTGTAAAGTGCATGGTGTATAGGTAATAGTTCCTTACAAATCAAATTTCAGAAACATCAGACGCTTAAAATGTGATTTCTCAGGTACTAGTTGACCGACTTTACTCACATTTTGTATTTTGCTACGCAAAATTACATTCTTTAAAATGATGCTAAAAATTCTATACTTACAATTCAAAATTTTTTCGACCATTCTTAAATAACATAATAAAACATAATATATATTTACTAAAAGTCATTTTTGTTCAATAATAATGCTTATTTAAAAAGATAAATAAAAGTCTATTTATCTTTGGATAAATGAATTTCAAAATTGAGTGCAAAAATTTTTCAATTCACTTAAAATAATCTCGAGATATAGCGAAATAAGCAAAAAGTAAAATTAACATGAAGATTTGAAGAGCTCTCCCGACCAAATTATTAGGACCATATTTCCCAGATTGCAGCTATCTTTTATGTCTTGCAGGTCAGCAATCCGAATCCGACGAAAAAAAGTTATATTTATTCAGAGAAAGCCCATTTTCGAAACTTAAAATATCGTCTGCAATTTTTTTAGCATATTTGAGGTCACTCTCTCGAACCATTAAGAATGAGTTCTAGAGCATGAAGATCCGATCATTTGATCAAAAGTTATTTGAGGGTAGTCTGCTTTTTTTTGGCGTTTTGTTTACTATAGTATATTTGGAACGTAAATAACTACATTTGGATCTGTAGCTCGAGTCATTGAACTAATATTAAAAGATGCAGGCTGTGAGCGGACCTAACACCTAAACTAGTGCTAAAGTTCCTTGAGTGGAATAAACTGGACTTGAAACTGGACGAAAAGGGTTATAAACGAACATGGTCAAGCATTGCCTGGTTTCACGCAAAAACGTTAGTTACTTCTTAAGGAGCAGGGAACTTTTAGAACCACTATTTTTTCTAAAAGAAGATGTAACGCTGAATCAGTTGTGATAAAATGTTTGCAATATACAATAAATTTCTTTTTTTTTTCATAAAAAATTTTTGTTAAAGAAAAGTTACTTATTTATTTCATTTATTCATTCTTCGAATTCTCAGACGAAAGAAAAAAAAGTAAATAGTGAGAAATTATTTGATAGAAAGAGCTTATCTTACTCCTCTCGAAAATCAGTTACAATTAAAATGGTTTTGCTACTGTTTTTTTTGTTGTTTTTCAGTCATATTTCTGATCTGAACCTTAGCTTTAAATTGCCAAATTAAGACGCTTATGATAAATTATTTTTATCTAGATCTGAATTAATTTAGAAGAATTAATTAATTATAGAAAAACTCCCCCTTAACATATGTTTTTTTTTTTTTTTTTTTTTTTTTTTTTTTTTAAATTTTATTAACACAGTTTCTAGTTTCCTATCGAAAAGTTACATTTACGCCTCTTTTTAAAAGAATGAGCTTAAAATTCTTTTTTTTTTTTATCAATTTTGTGGATTATTTTGGTGACAGTTGTTTTCATCTAGCTAATAATTTTACTAATTTTGTCAGATTACTAACCAGATTGTTAATTTTGTAAGATAGCTAATTTTTGTCATCTCCATACTATTATTACCATTTTTTTTTAAAACACGAATGTCATTATTTTAAAAAAAACAAAATTAAAGCCATTATTTAAGTTATCTTGTAACTCCGCGTCAAAAGCATCAATAGGGATAAGGAAGGGGAATTCCTATTGGATACTGCACAATCTTTTGTTCGAACCCTACATTCTCAAGCCTTGAACATCGATCACATGCTGCGTACTTCAGTATTATCATACGCAGATTTCCTAAAATTCTAAGACCTTTTGGTCCACTTATTTTTTATCTCTTTTGTCCTTTATCATTGGAAGGACAAAAAATTGCTGACTACATGAATAGAATAATAAAAAAAATTATATCATTCAAACTATCGATCAGGGTTATTCACTAAAGTCATTTATTTATCTAGCCTAAGTCCAGGATTCATAGTCCGGTTCACAAAATGATTTTTATTCTTTTTTTTTCTATTCAAGTATAATCAAGTAACACCATACCTTTACACTATAAAGATCTACTATTTATTTTCCTTCACTTTTTTTAATAATATTCGATACAACATAAAATCATTCCTAATTTTAATTTTTTTTTAAAAATATTTCTCTATGAAAGTACTGACATTTTTATTTTAAATTTGAAAAAAAGATTTAAAAATAAATATAAATCGAAACTAAAACTAGAGCGGAAAATTCTTGTGTAGTAAAATTACGGAAAATAAGTTCATTCAACTTTTATCATTTCATTGATAGAGTTTGGCCACTTCGAGTAGGTAGTTTATCAGTCACAACAAAACAGTAAAGTTGGTGATATTGAGAGAGTTTGGCCACTTTCGTTTCACAGATAACGTTTGAACGTCATAACAAAGCTTCTTCTTTCCATTTACAGATAAGGTGAAATCGTGACTGTTTTTAAAATTTCTATATAAGTTTTGTAAAGATTTTAGCAAGTTTAAATTGTCAAGGATTTTTTTTTAAGTTGTGTATAAAAAATTTTGTAGAAAATAAGCGTTTTTTGCTAATTGAAAAAAAAAAATATTTTTCTTTTTTCCTCGGAATGGCAGATTTTTTGGCAGATTACAGAAGAAAAAAAAAGAGGACTTAAAGTTTTTGGTTTTCCTATAAATATTAACTGAAATTGTATTTTAACAAGCTATTATAATTTTTAATTGATTGATTTTATATAAATTTTGCTATTTTAAAGCTTACAAATCAAAATTTCGATTTCTTACTGAGAATGTTAAAGTTTTATAAAGATTTAGCGCAGGCACTTACAATTTGCTCGATTTTATAACTTTCCAACTGCATTTTCTTTAATTACAAGTTCATTAAATTTTGCTTACATTGCCATCGTAAAGGAAGTTGTGTTTTCTAAAGTTTATTCAACCAAAAATACTTGTGCGCCTCAACTTTAATCCTAAATATTAGACTATTGAAGATTAATACATAAATGGTGTAAATCCACTTGAAGATCATCAACATTATTTTCTTTTCTATCATCACAAGAGAAATTCGAATCTGTAAAATTCTTTCAAAAAGAAACCTTAAATTGAAGAGCATGGTCTGAAACTTAAAATTGAGTAAACATTTGCTTCAATTTCCACTCCTGGTGCAAGGTGTGACCTTTTCAAAGCTTTGGGTTCATTTAATATTAAAATAAAATTAAAAAATGCAATACACGTTAGCAGGTGGCGAAATGTTTAAGATATCTACCGTTTGCAGGCTTTATATTCCACTGGTGAAGCTTCATGCTCTCATTTCTTTAAAATGAAAAATGATTTTTTCTTTAGTTTTTCAATTAAAAAACTATTTACTAAATTTAGTCTCAAATTTTCAATTTTTAAGCTGAAAAATGATTTTTTTTGTATAAAAATGACAAAACACGGATTGTTTTAGGAAATTGTTTGATAAAAAAAACGGAAGTTTTCTTTCTTATTCGATAAGAAATACATTTACATTGAAGAAAATTAATTAAGGAGAAAATTTTTGTTAAATTTGAAAAGTATAAGCAATTTTTTATTTATCCTTTTTAATAAAGTTATTTTTTTTATGTCAGTAGAATTTTAATTTTAATAGCTGTCTAATTAAATTGAGAGTCATTTTTTTCCTTAAAAAAATACTCATATTTTGCAAACGAAAGACTGTTGAATAAATTAAAATAATAGCTTTTAATATATATACTTAACATTAATACTTTCCTTTTGCAGAAATAAAAATTAAAAACTTTCTCCTGCATGAATAGAATCTACGACCTAGTAGCTATAACACAGAAACTGAACCAAGAAGTCCCATTTCTTCTCTTAATGTTGAATTAACTGCAACTTTGGGCTATCGTAACACAGGATTCTTATGGTCCTAAAATTTAAAAAGAGGAGCTAATATTGTCATAAAAAGTTAAACGCTACTATGGATTAATTTTTACTTAAAAATTAAAAAAATACGTTCTAGGTGAATTCGTAACCAGTTAATTTGGGAACATTAGTCGTTGTGGAGAATACGGTTTTAAGAAACTTTATCTCAATTATTATTATTATTATTCTTTTAACTTTTGTTACCATTTCAAAAAGTTTCCCTTTAACGGATCCTGTTACAGTCCTGACGTTGTTCTTACATCCCCCCCCCAGCCTTGTTAAAAGATAATGATGAATTATTTTTATTCGAAGTGAAAAGTTAAGTTGGCTTAATTTGTATATTATTCCTGTGCTCCTGTGTTATTCCTTAATTTGTATGCTATTCCTGTGTCATTTCTGTGTTGTATATTATTCCTTTGTCAAAAGCGATTGAAATATCTGTCGTAGGTAGAAATGAGCTTATTTTGTTCTGATGGACAACTCGGCTCTAAAGTTATACTGTTAATCTCAAAGGTTGAGTAACAGATGTTTCATTCACTGATTTAAGAACTGGATGGTATGGCGCAGGTTTAAGGGGTTTTGCCTAATATTAAACTTCAATTTAATATTTTAGCTGGGGGCCTGAAGACGCGAGGCGTTCCTTTCCATCTTAAACTTGATTCGATGAAATATGACTGTGTAATGTGAAATGCACATGAATTACAAGTGGCTAATGATTGTGATTAACAGAACTTTAAGGTTATGCATTGGTGATGATGCATGATATTTACTGATGTGCGATGTGGGTGAGTAGTTATATGTACAGATTATGATACTTGAGCTTCATGGAATAAGTTAGCTATTGTGACAGTTAGACATTGTAGCATCAATACAAAAGAAACCTAATGTTCAATCAGAAAAACTTTCGATCAGTCAAACTGTTTCTGATAGCTAAATTGTTTTTTGAATACCTAAGGGGGCAAAGCCAACCATATTATAGACAGAAAAAAAGAGTCAGCAAAAAGGAAAAAGAAAACATGACTCAGAAGAAAAGAGAACAGGAGTCAGAAAAAAATTTCAAAGTGGTGGCAAAAGTGGTGTTTTTAAAAGTTATTGCTCATTTTATTATTTTGGATAAACTTTGTCCAATATTTTTGTAATTCAATAAACTTAATTTCAGCCAAATGAACAAAAAAAGCAGAAGAAACAGTCATCTTCATTACAATTAATAATTAAAATAACAATAATAATAATTTAAAAATTCAAGTATTGATACAGATCTTCATAATTTAGTTTTTTTTTTAAATTTTTTTTATTTTGGATAAACTTTGCCTACTATTATTGTAATTCGACAAACTTAATTTCAACCAAACGAACAAAAAAGTTGAAGAAACAGTCATCTTTATTATTATTATTATTAATAATAATCAAAATAATAACAATAATAATAATTTAAATATTGAAACTGATCTTCATAATTTTTTTTTCTTTCAGCTTTTTTTATTTATTTCATTATTTTTATTTTTGATAAACTTTGCTTACTATTATTGTAATTCAATAAGCCTTCATTTCAACCAAACAAACAAAAAAGTTGAAGAAACAGTCATCTTTATTATTATTATTAATAATAATAAAAATAATAACAATAATAATAATTTAATAATTTAAATATTGAAACTGANAATGAGCAAAAAAAAGCAGAAGAAACAGTCATCTTCATTACAATTAATAATAAAAATAACAATAATAATAATTTAAAAATTCAAGTATTGATACAGATCTTCATAATTTAGTTTTTTTATTTATTTTTTTTTTTTTGGATAAACTTTGCCTACTATTATTGTAATTCGACAAACTTAATTTCAACTAAACGAACAAAAAATTTGAAGAAACAGTCATCTTTATTATTATTATTATTATTAATCAAAATAATAACAATAAAAATAATTTAAATATTGAAACTGATCTTCATAATTTCTTTTTCTTTCAACTTTTTTTTATTTATTTCATTATTTTTATTTTTGATAAACTTTGCTTACTATTATTGTAATTCAATAAGCTTCATTTCAACCAAACGAACAAAAAGTTGAAGAAACAGTCATTTTTATTATTATTAATAATAAAAATAATAACAATAATAATAATTTAATAATTTAAATATTGAAACTGATCTCCATATTTTTTTTCTTTCAGCTTTTTTTATTTATTTTATTATTTTTATTTTTGATAAACTTTGCCTACTATTATTGTAATTCAATGAGCTTCATTTCAGCCAAACGAACAAAAAAGTTGAAGAAACAGTCATCTTTATTATTATTATTAATAAAAATAATAACAATACTAATAATTTAATAATTTAAGTATTGAAACTGATCTTCATAATTTTTTTCCTTCATCTTTTTTTATTTATTTCATTATTTTTACTTCTGATAAACTTTGCCCACTATATTGTAATTCAGTAAACTTAATATCAACCTAGCGAACAAAAAAGTATAAAAAACATTAATATTCTCTGATATTACTGACAACAACTACAATAATTTAAAAATTCAAGTATTGATACTGATCTTCATAATATCAAGGCCCTTTTATAACCACCAAACTAACTGTTTCCAAACTAATTGTTCAAACTAACTGTTAATTTTAGAGAGAAGAAATTAACGTTTAAATTTCTTGTTAAAAAGGCACTTTTTTTTTCAAACTTCTTCGAAAATAAAACTCGGGTATAACGCTAATTATAAATGTAGTTTTCTTAGTGTAAATAAACAAATAAGAAGCAAAAATAAACAATGGTCTTGGGAAAAAAAACTGTTAGATAAAGAACTCGAAGTCTATGTTTACATCGATGTATGTGTACCGAATCAAAGTCACAACTTAAAGGAAATTGATTGTATAAATATTGAATAGGAGGAGGGATTTGAAGTCCCTCCTTACATTTATCAAGCTTTCTAAAAATACAATGAACGTGTCAATATTTAAAGGTCGATACGAGAAATTCCAACCGGATAAATATTCAAGCGCATTAAGCGGACCTTCATATTTTGGTTGCATGTCTTAAATGAACGAGCTTTTGTGAAAAAGGTACTTAAAAATACTGCTTACTTAAATTAACTAAATCCTAAAGATTTTGTTAAATTTTACTCATCGTGAAATCTGTATTAAAATTTAATAACTTAAGAATAAAATTTTCTCTAAATTTATTTTTAAAATCTATTTAATGTTAAATCCTTTGTTAATTACCAGACTTAATATTTTTATTAAAATTTCACTTACTCAGAAGTTTTTAAAGCAATATAATTGTATAATTTTCCTTTATTGCGTTAAAACTTATTTCCGTGACGCCTGGTGAATCTTTAAAACAAATTCATATTGGTATCAAAATTTACCTTTTATAAAATCTTCCGTTTAGTTTACTTTTCATAAAGTTAGGTTTGAATATCTTTCAATTTGAAAACCAATTTTTATTCAAAATGAATTGCTCGTGTGCATATGGTTTTGTAAGAACAAGAAAAATGTCAGCAGTTCCTTTTTCACAAGAGGTTGACGGATTTCAAATTCCTGGTATGTTTTCGGCGGAAAATTTCCGTTCAGCTCTTAAATACAAACCACGCTCAGATGATATTTTTTTGGCGACTTATCCAAAATGTGGAACGACATGGACGGGACAGATACTGTTGCTCTTACTTCAGAAGGGTGAGCCTTTAAAGAAGTCGTCTGACATTCTTGCAAAAGCTCCTGTTTTAGAAATGACAGGTAAAAAGATGTTTAATTACATATTCCACTTATTAATTTTCATTTGTTTTAACTTATATTCATTTAATTTAGTTTTTAACTTACTGTAATCTGACTGACAATTGTTGAATTTTAAGGATACCCTCCAATTTATTTACTCAATTATTGTTCAACAAATGTATTTCATGTTCATAATGTATTTCAAATGTATTTCATGTTCATAATGTATTTCAAATGTATTTCATAACTCATTCATTTCATAATAGTAACAGGGCTGAAATATTATATATGTCAAGACAAGAAAAAGAAAAAGAATGATAAAATAATTATTTTATTCTAGCTATTTTTCGGGAAGAGAAAAATATCTATGATTGCGTTGAATAGTTTATATTTAAGATTAGTAAGAGTTTTTTTTTTCTTCGTAAAAACCAGCTATAATTTAAATTATTTTACTACAGTTTTTTCTCATACCCGTCTCACTTTCAGGCCTGCATAGAAATCAAAACTATTCATGCAGGGATACCAACTGGTCTGCTTTCTGCGAAATATTTTAGGATATGGTAAAAACTAAGAAACAGAAACTTCTTTAAAAATTTGATTAATTTTGCCATCATTTCAACAATTAAACCTCCAAGTGTTTTATACTCTCTCGTAATACTTTTAAAAAAAAGGGTAAATAAACGAGTAACGTTTCAAAATTTAGTTCAAATTTAGCACTCCTGCATAAACACTTTCATTTACTTAATAAATTTTAAAGATTAAGCGCTCAAAAATAGATGCCAATTCTCAAAACTTTTCACACATGAATGTAAAAAAATAGAATTGAAAAAAAAATCACAAAGATTCCAATTATAAAATGGAAAATTAAATTAAGGGGAAAAACATAAATAGAAAAAATTCGTTAATCTTAGTGTGATTATCTAATGTTATGTTAATCTAATGTGATTTAATCAGGTCATTTCCAGGAGCAACTGAGAGTTGTGAGGGATTCATCTCGTAAACCAGGAAATCGGCATTTATATGAATAAATTAAGATTACTTAGCATCAATATGAACTGATGAGATAGGATGGAAATCTTTTGTCACTATCGTTACTAATTTAATTTCGATATTAATTTTTTCTATTCGGAATATTTTAGATAAATAAGCATTATAATCAGAGAAAAAAAATATTTTATTGATTAACATTACAAGCGCAAATACGGTTTCAATTACGATTCAGATTAGAAAGCAAGTATTTGGATCTGATATAGATATTTTTTGTCATCAAATATAACGTAGGAAACAAATAGCGTTAAATAGTGTTAGGCCGTATTTTTGATGTTTTTTGTTCTTTGAAAAAAATGTGGCTATAAAGTTTCTCCTATTTTTGAGTACAGACTTAGTTTAGTTGTTTCTGACTTAGTTTAAGCAAAACACAAAACATTTGTAGTGAAAAGTAATATTTAACGTTTTGAATTCTCCCAATAAGAATTTTTTTTAATTGTACTAATAATTAAAATTATTATTTATCTGCCGCAACCATTTTTATAAGCTATCCACTGTGGTTTATCTCATTACTCAACCTTATTCATAAACACAGAGTTTAGACAAATTTTTTTTTACGGTTTTAATTCGTTTAAAATTAATAATGCGCGAAATGTAGAAGACAAATATTTTACGCAAGTTACATATTTTTATAATGGTTTGCGATTCTAAAATGCTTACAATTTTTTTTAGTGCTTGATACGTCGTTTATGATGTGAGAAAATTAATGTTAGATACGATGATCCATTCATTCATTTTCAGTTTTCGTTTTTTTTCTGCAAAATACTGACTTAGCGTATCAGCATAATGTTACTCAAAAAGAAAAAAATATCATTACCCGGTTTAAAAAAATGATGACCGTCTAGCTCCATAAATATTTTTGGAAATGTAATTTATTAGAATGTTTTTTTAAATAGATGACTTTAATATATTTATTTGTGAAATAAAGTTTTACTAGTTCTGCAAACAAATCTTTCAATTTTTACAAAACATAGTTTTGTACTAAACATTGAATGACATCGATCGAATACAATTAAAAAAATTTTTATGTGAAATGCAACTAGTGTTCATATATGCAATGCTAATTATGTATTTGTTTTATTATCAACGAGGTCAACATTACAAAAAAAGTATTAAGTATTTCAGCAATGTTGATGTTATAATCAATGTTTTTTGGGCAAAAAATTAAATAAAAAGATGTAAAAGAAGAATAACTAGATGTAGTTTCATTTTTAAATATTTTTATTTAAATTTACGATGGTTTAAATGAAATTAAAAAAATGAACTTTACTAGGATGATCAAGTGAGAAATGGTCATAATATATCTTAGCAGGTTGTCAATGTATTAATTTAAAATTTAATGGTAGTATCAAGGCTATCAATTTTCTAAAAATATGAAACACTAATGGTAACTCATTTTCTTTCTTTATTTCAAACGAAGTTGATTTCCTGGAAAGCACGCCATGTTATGTTTGATAATGTTGCACGAAATTTAAGTAACGCTTTTGAGATTTTTGAACACTATGTTTTCCGTTTGCCGTAAATTTAAGTTGTATCTTCTGTTTCACATTTAAACTTTTTAAAATATAAATTTCTTAAAGATTATTTATTATGAAGATTATGCGTATAATTTCGTAAAGATTATTATAAACAGTTTTCGACATTTTGTCAAATTTACTCTTTACTTCTTAAAGATGTCATCGGAAAAATTTGCTACACCAAGCATTCTGCAGTTTTCAAAATAAGCTGCGAGAAATGTAAACGCTGGATCTGAGTGTTTCTTATCCGACTTTCCTATGTCAACTTTTAGAAAAAGTAGAGATAGTTTGTGACTTTTTAATGCGAAAACATGAGTCATGCTACGAGAACTGTATAATGCACTTTTGGAGGGAAAAATACTTTTTTTAATATTCTTTCTTAAGATATAGTTTTTTTTTAAAAAAAAAATCCTGCTTACCTGAGTCACTCTATTAAATCCTAGTATTAAAAACTCTCCTATGCATATCTGATAGCTTTTAAAATCTACTTAGACGCATTTTTCTAGTGGTATTTTGTTTTATAACCGTCGTTGAACAGTTCACCCAATTATTAATTTACAACTGTCAATGCTCAACTCCGTACTTTTGTAATTTTCAAACCAACCCAGAACCAGACAAGGGAAATCCTGGATCAAACATTGAAACAAACTTAGCTTTCGTGGAGGACTTGTTGATGTAACTAACCTGAATTTGCGTTACATGGAAACTCCGAAAACCATTTACGGTTACCATGACTGCAAGGGGAATCAAACTCATGATCCGTCAACCACTGAGGATATTTTACGTCAGCACTGTGGTTGGTGCGAGCCGGGAGCAGAATTCGTATGAACCAATCACTACTGGGGTTCGAACTTGGGTCAACTCATTGGGTGGCGAACGCTCTATACCTTGAGTCACCTCGACACCTCCTTAGTGATAGTAAATGCCAATTGAAGTGACTTTGTGAGCAGGCATTCGATTTACATTTAGCAAGCACTTAGAGCCGTATAAGGTAATGCGCAAACCTGACATAATTATGTTAGGGTATTTATATGTAATTGTAGTCAGAGTCAATTTAACTCAATGCATAAAATAACGCAATTTGCAATTGATATCACACATTTGTAAGCTGCGCAATTTTATACGATTAAAGAATGTTTGAAAAAAAAAACTTTTGAATTATTTTGAGATTCTGTTTTGAAATGTATTATTTTATATTCTAAAAGGAGCTGAATTCGTTGAAAAGATGCGGAGACCAGGTCCAATCAAAACGCATCTGCCATTTCACCTGACGCCTTGGTCTGAAGATGCCAAATATATATGCGTCGCAAGAAATCCAAAGGACTGCTGTGTTTCATATTTTCACCATTTGACGAATTTGCCGGGCCATAACTTCAACGGGACTTTCGAAGAATTTTTTGAGCTCTTCATCTCTGGAAAAACTGATTATGGTGATTATTTCGACCACCTTATGTCTTGGTATCCTCACAGGTTTGTGTGACATTAATTTTATTTTATTTTTATTATTTTTATTTTCTTACTATACTAAAGCATTTAGTAAAATATCTTATACTAGTGGGCTGCGCCCCCTGCTCGCTAACGCTCACCAACCCCCGAAAATTGCTACGCAATCTAATATGGTTTGCTTCGCAAACCAAGCTTGCTTCGCTCGCTACTACAGGGTAACAAAAAAGTATAGGGATCACTTTTGTGGCTAAAGTTTTAGAACCTTTTTACATATATAGCTTACTGATCTAAAGCTCCGCTATTAGACTTTCAATTGCAATACTATTTCATAAAATCACAAAAATGCCTTTGAAGAAATTTGACAAGAAGCTAATTGGTCAAGTACAAGCATTTTTAGAACTTCGCTGGAGCCACAGGATTATACAAACCCATTTTAAAAAGAAAGGTACTGCGATTTCACTCAGCCATATCAGTCGCTAATTTCATAAAAAAAAAACTTAATTGCTCTAATGATAAAACTATCAAAATGAATACTTAATGGTTCAAGAAGCTGTCCTCAAACATGCTAAGCAATTAGTGTATGTGGCGTTTTAACCCTTAACGGATGGAAAGACTTTCAAGTTTACTTCCTAAAAAGTACAATTATAATAACAAGTTCAATATTTAGTGATATCTAGCTGCCTTTGACGACCAGCTTGATCATTTTTCAAAATTACCTTGAACACTATGTAAACTTTTATAGTAACCAAACAGAATGCACAGCACAAATGTATTTAAATATTTTAAAATAATAACATAAAAACAAGTGGGAAATATATTGATAAAATATAAAATTAAATTTCAAATAGATAATAAAATAGGGTGGTTGAAATATATGCGCGAAAGCAAAAAACATACGTGAAATCAGCACTACTAAATATACTGCCAAATGTTCTACCGATTTAGTGTAAATATTGACACAATTTTTTTATTTCTGAAGCCTGCAAACCCAAAAGTCATCAATCTGAAAAGTCCAAAATGTAGCTATCCATGACTAAATACAAGTTTTGTTAAATCCAGAAAAAAATTTTTGCCCGAAATCGAAAAACAAGTTCCCCCTTGGCTTTTGTTGGTCGTCATAGAAACCTTAGGCAGAAGAGTAGCTAAAAATTTGGGCCTCTTAACGTTAATCTACATTTTTGTGCATTTTTCCATATTTCCGACACTATTTGAGAGAATAAAAAAAATCGCATACGAGTAATTTTTTATTCAAAGATATTTTTATGCGAAATATTAAATATTGCTTATTATTTTTTATTATTTCATTCAAGAGCAATCGATAATAAAAATTATTATTTTTTAATTATGTATGTACAAGGTACATAAATTATTATTTCAATTTAAACGAAGTAATTTTAAATGACAAAATAAAATAAAAATTTGGTATAGTCAACCAAAAGTTTTCTAAGAAATGAAATTTTTAAAAATAGTCAAACTTTCTAATTTTTTCTCTGCAAGAAATATTTAATTAATTTAATTTAAATTTCGGATTGGATTTTATCAGATAAAATTGCATTGTTTTAAATTAAATAATATATTAGATACTTTCAAATTCCAAAATTTTCGTCCGTTATTAAATTAATGAAAAATAATAAATAAACATAAAAAAATGCTCTTATGTAAAATTATCTTATGTGAAATTACTTATTAAAAATGAATGAGCAGTTGTAATTTTACTTGCTCACAAAATGTATTCCCAAAATTAATTTTAAAGAGATATTTCCGTTAATGTTAACTGCATTTGTTTTTGTTGTTAGATATAAATATTCGCTATAATGCTTTCTAGGATATTTCATTCTTTCAGGAACTTAAATCAGTAACTAACATATCAAAAATTAGATATTAAGCCATTTGAAAACACAATCCTAAGGGAACTGAAGCGCAATTGATTAGAGATCTTTTATAGATGGACTTTTTTCTAATAAAGGAAATTTAGTGTCTTGCATAAATATTGCTCATACAAAATATTCGTCCCTAAACTTTAGATACTTTTAAATATTTTTAGATATTTTTAAATTTTTTCTTAAAGGAGTTCTTCTAGACGCTGCTGCTCAATCTGGAAAGGCCTGGCTGGACCTGGCTTTTCCAGATTGAGCCTTTCCTCTTCTTATCATTTGAAGGCCTAGGCTTATGTTAGATTCCCCTCGTAGCACCTGCTTGATGCTCAAACGTATAGTAGTGGTTTAATAATCCTCTATTAAATTATGTTCCTTGCGATTTCAGACAAAGTCATGCAGAGTTGGGTGTTCAAGGAGCTTGGTGCAAAAGTCGGGTATCAATAATTTCAATTATTTAGCATTTATCCATACGGCTTGTCATCGCCAATCATTGTACTCAAACCTAAATCTGGGTTGTCCTATTGAATACTACTTTTCCAATTATGTTTTTGTAGTTAGAAACTAATTTTAATGTATTGTCCCTGGCTATTGCTGAGTTGGAAATATCCACTGATTGTTAGGGTATGAGGTACAGAACAAATACAAATATCTGTCCTCCGAACTTCATCTTTGGATCATTATTAAAAATGAGCACCAAAACGGCGCCAATGCCTGTCAGTGTCGATCTAGGGATCCAAAACAAAATTGATCCAAAATATGCTTCATATTTTCTCTTTTCCTCAACATTATCATTCACATAACATCAACATTGTTTTTTTTTCTTTCAGAAACGAGCCAAATGTATTGTTCTTCACTTATGAAGAGCTTAAAGAAGACCTAGATGCCGCTATTTTAAAGATGGCGACTTTCATCGATGATGAAAAATATGCCGAACCCATTAGAAGCGATTCGGAAATCCTAGAGAATATTAAGAAGTACAGTAGTTTAAAAGAAATGAAGGAATCCATGGCCAAGAGCTTTAAAGATATCGCCCAGATTTCACCAGATGAATTAAAAGAAGCACCGATGCCAGATGCATTGAAAGAATTCTTAGTGAAACAGAAAGATAATTTAAAAGCGGCGGTTGAAGGTAAGAATGGAGGATCGAATGTGACACAGTTTGTCAGGAAAGGTATTGTTGGTGATTGGAGAAATTATCTGACGAAGGATCAAAATCGCAGATTGGAAGAGAAGTTTGCAGAACGAACTGAAGGAACAGACTTTCAAAACTTGTGGAAAGATTATATGTGATAGGAATGTTCTCTTTCGATTCATTCAGCATTTTTTTTAAATTTCATTTCTATTTATTTATTGTTTCAAATGTATATTATGCTTATTTTATGTAGTGTAGTTTTTCTCTGGCGTGAAATAAAGATACGCTCTGATGGTATTTCAGACCATAAATATTTGCTTTTTAATACGAAGAGTAATCAACACATTTAAAATTGAAAGTAAAATTAAAATGATTATTTTATTGAAATAGAGTATTATGCAAAGATTTAGCATGAGTGTTTGAAAATCATGCTTGAAACAATTACTGGACTAATTGCAGCTTTAAATATTATCAGCATATCTATTTATCTATCTTTCAGAGCAAAAATCTAATGTGTATGGATATATAGATTGCTAAAAAAATTATGAAATCTTATAATTTTGCATTAGCAATAAATAGCCGAAAACTGAATAATTAAGTGAAAGAGCAATCATGAAACTGAAGTAAATATTCTAGAAAAAGTAGCTAATTTTNTTATCTCTCACAGGACCTTCTATGGGCCGAAACGAATTTTGCCCCCTAAAATTATTCCTCATAAGGCAGATATCCCACTAGTTTATTTTAAAATTGGCGAGTAACACTTCCCTAGTTTCCCTTGTAAGTGTGGAAAGGGAGATGACCAGACTTAATTTCATCTACAGATTTCGCTTTCAGGTGTTATGGGCTTATTTAGTTTCTGAAAATGTATACGTAATCTCAGTATTAAGTTTTATTTTCATAACTTTGACTGTTTGAGTTTTCAAGACAAAATTTTAGGCAATTTCTCAAAATCACGTCAACGCAGGACAAAACATACCATCCCGTTTCCCACAAGCAGTGATGTAATTTTCGACTAATGGCGTGATCCGGCAACTTTGAAATTTATTCGCCAGCGTTTAACGAGGAAATTTCTGCTAACATTAACGTAAATTTACTACCACTAAGAGATTCGGCCAATCTTTACACAATCACAGTAGCCACCATACCTATGTCCCATCTAGCACAATAGAGTCATTAGTTCATATAAATTCATTATTGTTTTATTAAAAAATGGCATATCAAATGAGACTTAAAAAACATTAATTAATAAACATATTCATTTATACCAATAGTTAAAAACTATGAATAAAAGTAATTTAAAGTCGCAGTTGAAGCAAATAATAATACACTACTTTTCTACCATAAAAATCTTTTTTTTAAAATTGCTATTTAGCACATCAGTTGTTTTGTCTTGCAGCTATTTATAAATATGTAATGTAGTTTTGCCATTCTTTCAAAATTTACAGGCAATTTCTGAGTGATAAATAACAGAAATATTCCATCCGTCTAATCTAGCTTTATATTCACACTAGCCTCCTCTTTCCTACATATTTAAAAATAATGTAAAAATTTGTGCGGTGTGCAAAATAAAAAACATCCCTCCCTTAATAACTTTTATTTAATGATCGGATCTTCACATTCTAGGACTCATTCTTAATGACTGGTTAGGATAATCTCAAATATGCAAATTAATTTGCACATACAATTTCAAATTACGAAATCAGACACAAAAACGTACTTTCTCTGAAAAAAACGTTCCTTTTTTTCCGGCGGATTTGGATTTCTGATCTCTAACATATAGGGGGTAGCCGCATGTGTTTCCCATAGTTTGATCAAAAAAGCTGTCTAAAGTTTAGACCTCTAAATGTTAATTTTACTCTTAGCACATTCCGCTATGTCTCGAAATGTTTTCCTTATTTAGAGATAATTGCATGCAAAGAAATAACTTTTAATAAATATCTATCATTTTGTATTTTTTTTTAACTAATAGTTGAAAAATATTTTGAATTGTAAGCTATAAAATTTCTTGCCTCACTTTAAACAATATAATTTTACATGACAAAATACAAACTTTGAGTGAAATTGGTCGAATTGTTCCTAAGAAAACGAATTTTTAAAATACGGCTTTTTCAAAATAGACTTCTCAGAAACTATTCAACCGATTTCCTTCAAAGTTTGAATTTCGCCACTTAAATTTGCATTATTTAAAATGGTGTAAAAATAATATGCTTTACCATTCAAAAAATTTTTGACTGTTATTAAATAAAATAACAATAAAATAATAAATATTTACTAAAAGTTATATTTTGCATGGAATTATCTTTAAACAAATTTTATGGCTGTGTACAAAAAATTTTCAATTTGCTTAAGCTCTTACGATCTGGCGAAATACGTAAAAAGTAAAATTAAGACTAGGGGGTCCAAACTTAGGCCCATTCCCCAGACCATATTGATTTAGATCGCGGCTATCCTCTATATTTTGGGGATCAAAATCTAATCTAAAGGGAATGCTTATATAGAGAAGTATGCTTTAGTGTCTGATTTCGTAACTTAAAATATCGTCTGCACTAATTAATTAGCATATTTAATGTTACTCCCTCGATCCATTAAGAACCATTAACTTCTAGAATGTGAAGATCCGATCATCAAATTTAAAGTTATTTAGCATGGTCCGTATTTTATTTTGCGCGCTGTACTACATATAATAATTGCAAATTTTTTTGTTCAGAATTATTGAAAAAATATGTTACTGTGAATTTTTTTTATATAGATGAACAAATTTCCTAATTGCGATAAAAACTTTTTCGTTTTTTCTTCCTCAAAAAGTTCTCGAAATATTTAAATATGTAAAAAATTAAATTATTATACAGGGATCAATGCTTTCTATCGATTTCCTGCCTATACTATAAGACTATATTTTCCAGATCCGTATTTTCTAGATTAAGACTCATTTCCATATTTTGACAGTCAGGAATTCAAATTCGTCCAAATCGTATATTCATTCACATGAAATATACTTGTGTGTCTGATTTTGCATCTTAGAATATCGTTTACACTAATTAATTAATTACTCCTTTTTATCAGAGTTGTTGAGCAGCCAACTCAATTTCATGGGTTTACGACTACAAATGTTCAACTCCGTAGCCTTATAATTTTGAACCCAATCCAAAAGACAAGGAGACTTGTCTTCTTTGAGGACTTTTTGATGGAGCCAACCCGCATTTGCGTTACATGGAGAGGAAGACCACGAGAACCACCCACGGTTAGCCTGACGGTAAGGGGACTCTAACATATGAGCCGTCTGAGGATATTTCACGTCAGCATTGTTTTCGGTGCAAACCGGGTGCAAAATTCGTATCGACTGGGATTCGAACCCGGTTCGCCTCATTAGAAGGCGAACGCTCTATCCCCTCATCCCTCACGGCCCACACTAATTAATTGGCATATTTAAAGTTAGAAGTTAAACCATAGTAAGCGAAGTGAGTCTTAGTAAGTGAAAATCCGATCATTATTGCATCCGCTTTTTTATTTTGTTCACGTTAGTAGCAGGCATGGAAGCGAGGCGGAAAAGAGAAAGCACTAGTAGTAGAACTATTTCAATAATAGATAATTTTCGTGAGGAGTAAATCTATTCTTAACAATTAATAATTCATTGCTATTAATGTTTTCACTGGAAAGAAGCAATTCAATAGATAAATTGTGTCCATATTTTATTATTCCTTAAAAAAAATCCAAAAATGAAATTTTTTTGTTACCAGTTTTTACTCTTTTCCGTCTTGATATATATGGACTTTCAGCCTCATTTTTTAGTATGAAGATCTTATATTTACAGAGAGATACAGCACATACAGAAAGATGCCATCTTGCTCCGGTCAGCGAATAAATATTTTCGAGTGGCATTCTTTTAATGTGCGATTGTTGATTTAGAAAATTTGATTTGTAGGATTTTTACTTACCACTGCATTTAAGTAATTAAAAGCTTATTTAATATGCCCCTTTGATGCGCATGTGCAGGGGCCTTCCCGTTCAAGTGGTATCTCCTGCTAAACACTATGCGAAGCAAGGAGGTAGCGGGTTCGAATCACGCCGGTACCCTAGATGTATACTTTGTTATATCTTTCTACTTGACAAATGTTTATAAGTCTTAATTGCGTAAACCAGCCTGAAAATGTATGTAATTCAAGCTATGCATTCATGCAGTGTTGACCGCCTTTAACCTCTTCGAAACGGGCATATATGCATTTTCAGGGTGACCTAACTATTTTTTTTTTTTGCAGTTTATTTGTGGAAGGGGTAATAATAGTTTTCCTTATTAATATCACCAAGACTTAGTTCAAATTAAAAATAATATAGTTGTTACACTTTTAACAAACGTAGATTGGATGTATTAAATTAAAAGTGAAAGCAAAAATAAGGCTGTCAAATTAGCCATGCCCAAACTTAAGCTACAGCTTTTTTTTCCCCATCCTATTTCTGATTCCATACGAATATATCTCGCCAGTCCCAGAAAGGTTAAAAGTTGGTACAAGTTACCGAAAATCTGTAAATTTTAGTTTGTATTTCTTTACAGTTTTTTTTTCTAAATATTTCGTCTTATTCGAAACAGTTGGCATCTCCGCAAATATGTGAAGACCTCTTTACCCATTGCAGAGACAGTTTATAAGCCCTTCTAACATGAATGATTCATTGTAACGCAAACATAGACAGTCCTGAGTGCTTATTACTGTCATTACATCGTGTTAAAATATATGCTCAAACGCTTTATAATTTGGTCTTCTTTCTTTTTTTTCAAGATTTGTTTATAAACTCTTTTCATTCATTACATTTTTATTTATTTAAACATTTATCTTTGTTTTACTTTAACAAAAGATAAATGTTATTAAATGTTATCTTATTTATTTAATAAAATAAATGTTATTTTGAAAGTTAAAACTTTTCTAACACGGACTTTATTATCATTTTAATGAATATGCTAAATTCACTGTTTTGTATTTCATCTTCTTTGTTATTCAGTGAAGCTAACATTACTTATCATATTTTCCCAAAACTTAAATATTATACCATATCTTTTGTTCTGTAAAATATTTTGAAAACAAGTACTACTTTCAGAAAGATGTGGCACAGTTCAAGAAAAAAATTACCAGATGTTTAAACATTTTTTAAAGGCTTGAAAGGCTACAGAAAACATAGCTTAATAGTTTTTCTACTCATCAGCTCTCTTTTGCAGAAAAGTCCCGCAGTAGACTGATTGTAAAGACGCAGTTCCCAGTTAAACACCGAAGTCAAGCGTCACTGGCTGCTGTCAGTAAGAAGGTGGTTGACCTGCTTAAAAACCGAGGATGCGTGGTATCAGTCCTCGTTAAATTCTTCTATGATAAAGACCTCGCTTTTGCATGTTGGTCATTGGGTTACCAAAGCAGGGAGCCATCCCCTCTGCAGAAGATCAAAATTGCGACGGCTTGCCTTCGGATCATCCTGGAGGATGTTTCCCAGACCATTGCCTATGGCCCATTGTGCATCTCTAGTGCGACGTATGTAAAATGCTTGCCTTTAGTGCGACGTATATAAAGTACATACCTTTTGTGCGATGTATATAAAGTATATACCTACAATAAGTATGTATTACCTACCTACCATAAGTATAAGTACCTACCAAATTTCTGACCTTTCGTTGAAAAATATCTTAACTGACTTTAGAATTTACTTAATTTCAGTTATTTAGTTAGAATTAACTAGGTTTTTTTTGGTAGAATGCAGCAAATCTCACTCTTAATCTCCGTCTTCCCTTTTTTTTATTTTCTTCTTTCATTTTCCAAATTTTAGATAATTTTTGCTTATATCTCCTCCTAATAAGTTAACCATGGAGGAGTGCAAATTAAAAAGAAATTGAACAACAAGATAAACATATGTTTATTACATGTATTGCTTCCAGAAATTTGAAATTTCTGTTCCTTTGGTACGCTCAACAAACTTTTCCTCCAATCGACGACTCTGATCCTCGGAAAAATAGTTCTTCCAATCACCAATGATTCCTTTTCTTACAAATTGAGTCATACTGGGACCTTCTTCTTTTCCTTCTAAAGAAGCTTTTAATTTATCCTTCTGTTGCAATAGCATACGCTTCACCAAATCTGGCAAATGAGATTTTTCTAATGCTTCCGGGGACATCTCTGCTACGTCTGTAAAGCTTCTTGTCATGAACTCCTTCATTTCCTTTAAACTGCTGTACTTTTTAATATTTTCTAAGATTTTGGGGTCTTTTCGAATGGGTTCAGCATATTTTTCATCATCAATAAAAGATGCCATTTTCAAAATGGCGGTGTCAATGTCTTCTTTGAGCTCTTCGTAAGTGACAAACAATACGTTCGGATCATTTCTGAAAATATTGCAATGTGTAAGATTATTTTGAAAAGATTGCATGTGTAGATTATATATAAAGTTAAGAAAAACAATAAGTTTCATTCATTGTGCATAAGCTGCAAGTAAACAGAACTCATTGGATAAGTTCAAATTGAAGATAAAACAAAGAAAAATTATAGACGTATCAAAAAGGGGGGGGGAAGTAATAATTAAAAAAATAACAAAATATTTGAAAAATTACTCGTATGATGAAATTTTATTTAAAAAGTCCGGAAAAAAAGATATAATCTTTTCATCAGCCCACATGATTATATTCGCAAAAAAGAGAGCTTTCTGAACACTCAGAAAATTTTTTTACAAAAATTACAACAAATAAAATAGAACACAACAAGTAAAAATAACACGCAAAAACAGAAAATAAAATAAGATAAAAAGAAAAAACAGTATAAAACATAGACTATAAAGCGAGTATCGAAATCAGATGTACTTACATGAACGATGAAATTTTTCAAGAATGATTTAAAAATGTTTTCGCAACAAGATTGCCAGATTACAAAATATGAAAACAAAAGCTCAAATTGACTGTAACCAGGGGGTTTCAAAGTGCCGTTCTTACTGCACTGCTTTACTGCTTACTGCAAAGGACATCTTTAAGTTTAGAAAGGTGTTTAGTCTTAGTTTAATTTCCAGGATCTCTTCAATAGCATTCCTTTTTCTAAACTAAA
>NC_092205.1:96689303-96695321 GCF_043381705.1 Parasteatoda tepidariorum
TATATGGGTGTGTGTGTGTGTATACTGTGGTACCTCGAGATACGAGAGGAACGGCCATGTAAGCCCTTCTCGTCCTCGACAATGCTCCTGTTCATCCACCAAATTTCGCACATGACATCCTCGAAGAGTTCAAGTTTATAAAATTTCTCTATCTGCCACCTGACACCACTCCAATCCTGCAGCCCATGGCTCAGCAGATGATTTCTAATTTTAAAAAGCTGTATCCTAAGCACCTGTTCCGGCGCTGCTTTGAGGTAACAGAAAAACACAAACCTCACCCTTCGAGAGTACTGTAAGGACCACTTTAACATCGTGATATGCCTCTAAATTATTGATTAGGACTGGCTGAGTGTTACAACGAGGACTTTGACCTCTGCATGGAAGAAGCTGGGGCCTGAGTGAGTCTGTAGCCGAAAATTGTGCTGTGGCCTGAGTCTGTAACCTGAGTCTCTATCTTCAAAGGATATCCATGGACCTGGTGATGGGTGACAGAGACGTGAACGAGCTCTTCGAGGAGTACTCTCAGGAACTGACGACCGAGGAATTACAAGAGCTACAGTCGCAGCAGCATTCAGGGGTTCTGCAAGAAATTGGTTTCGAAGAAGAGCCAGAGGTGGAGGAGGTTAACTTTACAAGTGAGATGAGAGAGTTTTTGGGAATGTGGGAGAGAATTTCACTGTTCGTGGAGACAAGAAACACCCCGAAAAAGTTGCAGCTGGTCGGAGCTATTGACATTTGCCTATCTCATTTCTCTAGCATTCTCAAAAGGAGGAAGAAAAAAACCTCCTTGGACAGAATATATATTGTATTGTATTATTGTCTTACTTTATTTTCCATTATGGGGCACTGTCGTTTTTGAATTTACCACCGACAACAGAGAGGCATGTTGGCAAGGCTGTGTGTGCGTCTTTTGCTAACATGCGGATCTTTTGATTTCTTTTTGTTTGTATTGAAATTCACACATTTTTATTTACATTGCTTAATTAAGCCAATTTGGTTTTAGTTGCTTTTTAGCTCCTTTCCATTTTGACTAATTGTTTTAAAAATAAATTTTTTTATTAATTTTTGTTTAATTTTATTTTCATACCTTGATTATGTGTACTGTTATGTGTACTGTGATGTACTATGAAATATTCTATCTATGTAATCTATTGAAAGTAGGAAACTCAAAGTTGGTGGGAGAGAATCCAAATCAAACATGCTTGGTATGTTTTATGTTGCATTTTTCACGTAGTAAGTTCTATTTTCGTTTAATTTCTTTTGGTGCTACTCACACTATTGTATTTAGTCTATCTAGTATTGTATTAGTTATACACTTTGCTTTATAGATTTTTAAATAATATTAGCAACCACTCTTTTTGCGGGTATAATCGTGGGAGCTGATGAGGATTATGTCTTTTCCTTATTTTGTTTTCCAGCTTTTTATTTTTTAAAAATATCTTTTAAAATCAATTTTGTTAATACTTTGTTCTCTTCTCTCTCATCAATTATTTACGTATTTTGCTATGTAATTTTAAATTAATTTCTAAAGTATGCATCTTGCTTATTTGATTAATAAATTTTTTTTTGTTTGAAAATATGTTTTTTTATCAATATTAACCTTCATTCTTTTATCTAACAAACTCATGATGTATTCATTTTCAATGATCATGAAATACGATATCCGTGTTAAAAAAAAAGGAAAGAAAATGCACAGATAAGTAAGATAAATCAATTCAAACCTGTGAGGGTACCAAGACAATAAGTGGTCAAAATAATCTCCATAATCAATCTTGCCTGATACGAAAAGCTCAAAGAATTGATCGAAGGTTCCATTGAAGTTATGCCCGGGTAAATTTCTCATATGATGGAAATAGGAAACACAGCAGTCCTTCGGATTTCTTGTTACGCATATGTATTTGGCATCTTTCGAAAAAGGTGTCAGGTGAAACGGTAAATGAGTTTTGATAGGACCTGGCCTCATCATTTTATCGACGAAATCGACACCTTTCAGAAATAAAGAATTATACAATTACTAAATGCAGGATAAAATACAGATTAATGCAAATAGTGATTGCAAATTAAACTGCATAGCTATTTAACTGGTTATTGTAGATTGTAATAAAGAGTTATTAATACGAAAAACAGATAGTTAATTATTTTGGTCACACTTTCAAATGAGAATGTCTCGTGAAACATAGATGTTATTACAAAGGAGTTTCAACGTACTTCAAAGTATTTTCGACGTATTTTCAAAGTATTTTCGACGTACTTAATTTCTTATAGGAAATAAAAACATTAAACAATTAAAAATTTCAAGTATTTGATAATTTCGCATTTTTTTAAAATTAAATAGTCACTGTCGAGAAAGGCATAAAAAGTTTAAGGTGAAACGATTAAATTCGAAAAAAAAAATGTTTTAGAATAACAAACTGTAAATATGAATAAACATTTCTTAATTATTACCTTACATTAAATGCAAGTTTGTCTCCTTAACCCTTTCGCGCAGACTGTCACAAATACGTGCCAGCATAAAACCGTATCAACCAACCAGGGTAAAGAGATAAAACTGGTAATCAAAGTAATTCTATAACAGTTTATTTGTGGGCGGGGTGATAATTGTTTGATTTATTTAATTCACCATTACTTAGTTCAAATTAAAATGATTTAGTTATTCTTTGAACTAACATTGATTATATATACATATGATTAAACTAAGAATTAAAGTCAAAACAAAGTAAGTCCGTCAAATTAGCAACGCCTACATTTAAGCTACCGTTTCTTAATTATTTACATCCTGCTTTTGAACAAATGCTTTTATGAATCACCCGTTCCCAAGGGGTTAAAATAATGAAGTAGTTGCTACAATTCTAAAGTAATTTATAGTTACTACACTTTTAAGAAAAGTAGTTGTAGTTAAGTACATTTATAACATATTAGTTGTAGCTGTAGTAAACTACAAAAATAATGTCGCTTTTCCGACCACTGGGTTCAACATTACGAAGCTGGGAAATCAAACATTAATAGCCACAAATCCAAAGATCGGTCGGCTGTTTAATTCGGGATATGAAATTAAATAAAAAATTAGCCTAAGTATAAGGAAATGCATTACAATAAGCCTAAAAACTATCAAGCTGAATAGAGATTAGAAAATTCTATAGGAGCTAAAAATATGTAATTGCAAGATTAAAAGGAAATAGTTTGTTTCTTATTAAGTAATATATAAATTTAAATGAGTAAATCTTGCTATTTGAGCCTAGAAACTTACTTATGAAATATTCTATAACATGCAAACAAAATTTTGACTGTGTGATATAGTATATAATTTTTATTTGTAGTGTTCAGAAAAAAAGAAAAAAAAAACATTTACCTGTCATTTCTAAAAACGGAGCTTTTGCATGCAAATCTGATGGATTTTCGAGAGGCTCTCCCTTCCGCAGTATAAGGAGAAGTATCTGTCCTGTCCAAGTGGTTCCACATTTAGGATAGGTCACCAAGAAAAGGTCATCTGGTCGCGGTTTGTATTTGGTAGCCCCACGAAAAATATCAGCCGAAAACATTCCAGGAACTTGAAAGCCATCGATATCTTGTGAAAAGGGAACCGACGACATTTTTCGTATTCTGTCGAAAATAAGGTGTAGAAGAACGACTGATTTTTTAACAAATTTGTTTCAGTTATCTTCTCTTTAAATGATGTTTTTTTTTATAGTTACATTTGATTTTATCTCTCATGAAATCAAATGTCATGTCATGATTGCGCTATTTATCTAAGAATAAATGTAACCTTGAACTTACAACAGATTATTTCTTCTTTTTTTCAGAATTTGGCAAATAAAAGAGATGTGAAAATATCTTTTTCTGTTTTTTATCTTTAGTGATGGCAATTTCGATGAAAATAAACATAGGGTTTGCAATAGAGAAATGATACGACTCTTATGTTAATCAAAGTGTCGGTGGACCAAAGGGCAACTGTTATGTATAATTTCTATTATTAAACAAGTACTAAAAATGAGTTTTTGATAGTACACTACTTCTTATAAATATCTATATATGAAGATAGGTCAGAAAAATTCACGAAACCTCTTCTTCTATGCTGAAATAAGCGTCAACCCGGAAATAATACCTCTTCAGAATACAAAACGGGATAACGTTGTGGCAATCAAGATTATGCTCAATTTTTTAATTTTGCTCACAGTTAAAACTTTTGCTGCGCAAATACCAATTCTTATTTGTTTGTTACAATTGCTTATGTATAATGGAATCCAAAACCATTAAAGATTAAATTCTCAGAATTAAAAAATTATATGCTGAACAAGACTGCCAACTTTCCTCTTTTTCTTGAAAAAATTACTTTTAGCTGTAGAAAAGATGTTGAAACGAATGTTTCTTTCATGTAGTAAAAATGAATGAATGATATTTTTCTTACCGTTACGTGTGAATGATTCAAAATTTCATCTGACAAGTCACATTGTATCAGTTTTCTGGTGGTTAAGCTTTGAAAATATTAATAAATTTAACCAATATTCTGAAAGCTTTAGCTTTTAATTATCTGCCACTCTATAAAATATTTATAAATCATTCATTAAAATTTTGTTTATTTAAACATTTATCTTTGTTTTACTTTAACAAAAGATAAATATTATTAAATGTCATTTTGTTGTTATTAAATGTTATCGTATTTCTTTTATAAAATAAACGTTATTTTGAAAGGTAAAACTTTTCTAACACGGACTTTATTATCATTTTAACGAATATGCTAAATTCACTGTTTTGTATTTTATCTTCTTTGTTATTAAGTAAAGCTAATATTATTCATCATGTTTTTCCGAAACTTAAAGTATACCATATCCTATGTTCTAAAAAATTTTGAAAACAAGTTCTACTTTCAGCAAGATGTGGCGCAGTTTAAGAAAAAAAATTAACAGGTGTTTAAACATTTTTTAAAGGCTTGAAATGCTACCGAAAACATAGCTTAATAGTTTTTCTACTCGATCATCAGTGCTCTTTTGCAGAAAAATACCGCAGTTAACTGATAGTAAAGATTGCCTTTCCCAATAGAACACCGAAGTCAAGCATCACTATCTGCGGTCAGTAAGAGGGTGGGTGACCACTTTGATTAACCGACGTATATAAGACTTCCGACGTATATAAAGTACATACATAAAGTTCCTACCTTTTGTTGAAAAATATTTTAACTAATTTTAGAATTTAATTAATTTTAGTTATTTAGTTAGAATTAACATTATTATTTTTTTTTATTTATCAGAAAGCAGCAAACCACACTCTCAATCTAGGGTCTTCCTTTTTTATTTCTTCATTCATTTTCCAAATTTTCGATAATTTTTGCGTATATCTCCTCCGAACAAATTAACCATGGACGATTGCAAATTGAAAAGAAATTGAACAACAAGATAAACATATTTACATGTATTGCTTCATATACATATTTACATGTATTACATATTTACATGTAATAAACATTAATTACATGTATTGCTTCCAGAAATTCGCAATTTCGGTTCCCTTGGTACGCTCAGCAAACTTTTCCTCCAATCGACGACTTTGATCCTCGGAAAAATAGTTCTTCCAATCACCAATGATTCCTTTTCTTACAAATTGAGCCATACTGGGACCTTCTTCTTCTTTTCCTTCTAAAGAAGCTTTTAATTTATCCTTCTGCTGCACTAACATATGCTTCATAGCATCTGGTAAATTTGATTTTTCTAATGCTTCTGGGGACATCTCTGCTACTTCTGTGAAGCTTCTTGTCATGAACTGCTTCGTTTCTTTTAAACTGCTGTACTTCTTAATATTTTCTAAGATTTTGGGGTCTTTTCGAATGGGTTCAGCATACTCTTCATCGTCAATAAAAGATGCCATTTTCAAAATGGCAGCGTCAATGTCTTCTTTGAGTTCTTCATAAGTGACAAACAATACGTTCGGATCATTTCTGAAAATATTGCAATATATAGGATTATTCAAGCATTAATATCTGTAATTAATAGCCTTAATGAAGTACTAAATAATTATAAAAAATAA
>NC_092205.1:96695330-96710740 GCF_043381705.1 Parasteatoda tepidariorum
ATACACTCTATAACAAAAAATTCGACGCACCAAGAAGGAGTTGTCCAATTGAAACGGAAATTGGTGGATAGGAAGACAATGTACAGAATAGTAAATGATTAAAATTTCAGAACAATTGAATAATTTATTGCAGAGTTACAGTAACAAGTTCAATAAGGTGTTGACCCGCCTCTAGCCTGGATACAAGCTGCCACACGGCGTGGCATAGACCGATAAAGCTCCCGGATGGTCTTTTGCTGTATTTCCTACCAAATTCGATCCAATTGTCGTACGAGGTCATCAACATTCCATGCCAGATGCAATCGCCTCCCCATCATATCCCGGGCATGTTCGATGGGAGAGAGATCTGGTGATCTGGCAGGCCAAGGAAGAGTTTGACAAGCTTGCAGACAGTTCACAGCAACAAGTGGCGTATGTGGTCTGGCATTGCCTGCTGAAAAACCAGCCCAGGGCAATGCAAAAGGAACGGTAGCAAATGTCGTCGACGTACCGCTGTGCAGTAAGTGTACCTCTAATGACGACCAAAGGGGTCCGGCTGTATAAGGAAATGGCACCCCAGGCCATAATGCCTTGCTGAGGGCCGGTGTGGCCTGCAATAGTGAAGGCAGGATCCCCCCTCTGCCATGTGATCACGAAAATAATAGTATTCGGGTTCAAAAAAAAGAGAAAGAAAATACAGAGAGAAGTAAGGTTCAAACCTGTGAGGGTACCAAGACAATAAGTTGTCGAAATAATCTCCAAAATCAATCTTCCCCGATACGAAAAGCTCGAAGAATTCATCGAATGTTCCATTGAAGTTATGCCCGGGTAAATTTCTCATATGATGGAAATAGGAAACACAGCAGTCCTTTGGATTTCTTGTTACGTATATGTATTTGGCATCCTTCGAAAAAGGGGTCAGGTGAAACGGTAAATGAGTTTTGATAGGACCTGGCCTCATCATTTTCTCGACGAAATCGACGCCTATCAGAAATAAAGAATTATACAATTACTAAATGCAGGTTAAAATACCGATTAATACAACTAGTGATTGCAGATTGAAATAAAAAGTTATGCACAATTATAGTGATTGGGTTGCAGATTAAAATACAGATTTAGTAATTAGTGATCACAGAAAAATGCTGAGCAACTCAATTAGTGATTGCTAGTTAAAATGCTAAGTTATGCAATGAGTGAGTCCATATTAAAATACAGAATTGTGTTAATATTGATTGCAAATAAAAATACAATATTGCTTGATTAAAAAATTTATTTTACAATTGACGCAAAAAAACAACACTTTACTCCTTTAATACTTCATAAATTCAGGAAAAAGTTTAAAAAAAATGTTGATATCTTATTATTTTTTTTCTTATGTTTTTGAGATAATTATTTATATGAAAGCATCGCAATGGTAGATTCAAGTTTTAATTTAAAAAATTACCATGTCATGATTCAACCATACATTAAGCAATTGAAATAAGAAAGTGAAATAAAAGTCTAAAAGAGCCAACAAATCGCCATCAGTCTACCATGATGCCTCTAAATGTTTTGCGAACGTATTTCAGTAACTACAAATGACGGAAAACATTAAAGATTCTGTTGGAAAAAAAATATGTAATAAATTATAATAAAGAAAAATAATTTAATTAAGAAAGGCGTGAAAAAATCATACCATTTAAAATAAGGCTACATATGGATTTTACGTGGATATGAGTAGTTTTAATATTTATTTACTTATCTTAACTTTTTTTATTAAAATTAAATTCTTTGGTAAGCTCTATCATACGTAATCTACAGGTTGTTCCGTAAAGAGCATCCTCAAAATGCATTTTTAAAATGTTTATAAAAATTAAAGCAAAAAGAATACATTTTGAAAGTCACGAACTAATATTTTAGAAAGAAAAAAAAATTCATCATCGAAATATTACTAGTTGAAGTAGAGGAAGGCGAATATGACAATTATTTAATTAAGGGTCGAAACTTGAAAGTGTTTCTATAATCGTGCTTCAATTCTCTTTATTGTTTCTTCTCGCAATCAATAAACCTGTCTTGTTTATTGCAATCCCCTTCCTTTTGTCTGATTTCCATAGAGTCTTTGTCATTTCTTTTGTTATATATTAATTTGCAACTCCCAACTTGCATAATGTATACAAATAATATTGTTCCATAATAACATCAAATAGTCCTACACGTTTATTTTAACACGTTGAATGCCATGGGGTCACAGGTGGCCGGCACTGAGTTTGTTCGTAGGGCAACGGGGGTCACCAGTGACCGACAAAGCTAAGATTGGAAACACATAATTCGAGTAAATTTTCAGTTTTTTTGTATTATTATCGTTACTAAAATGGTTTGAAGAAATTAATGCAATATGGAACACACAAAAATAGTTTTATTTATATACATAGAGGTGCCAACTTGTTCCGGACAGCGAATAAATATTTTTCAAGTGGTTGTTTATTAATTGTGATTCCTGGTTTAATAAATTCCACCACTATTTCTAAACAATTCATAGGCTTATATGATTCTCCAATTTTTTCAGATATGTCAGCTCATCGATCAAGTTGTACAAATTTCTAATCATGGTTATTTGTATGTTACCACACTGTTACATAAATCAAAATGTTATATTCACTGTAATAATATTTTTAAGATGGATGGGTTAGGGGCAGCTGCGTGGCCTAGGCACCCAGTTGTTTAAATAAAGCAAGCAAGCAGATATGTCAGAAGGCCTCAGACACTCAGTTCCACTACAACGAACAGATATGTCATGCTAAACCTTTTAAAAAACTATCAAAATCTGTCTAATATTTGCAAATTTAGTTTGTAATTATCTACCGTGTGGCCAGACGGGCAAGCCATGCAAAATTAGCATGGCATTCAACGTGTTAATGAGTTATAACGTGATAAATAATATTGAGTTATTCCAACAAAAAAACTTAAACTTCACCNAAAGACAGAATGCTTTGGTGTTTTCAAAACAAAGCAAACGTTGCCACCGGCGGAAAAGAAATACAGCCAAAATTTGGGAGCCACGTAAGAGAATTATATATAATAGATTGTTAGTTTAATCATATATATAATCAATGTTAGCTCGAAGTATAACTAAATAGTTTTATTTTGAACAAAGTAATGGTGAATTAAATAAATTAAACAATTATAACTCCGCCCACAAATAAACTGCTAAAGAATTACTTTGATTACCAGTTTTATCCTTTTACTCCGGTTGATACGGTTTTATGCTAGCTCGTATTTGTGACAGTCTGCGTGAAAGAGTTAAGCAACAATGAATTAGCTAAATAAAAAATATTTTACTTCGCTCAAAAAAATATTTTGACCTTTTTATTACAGTTTTCTCTTAATACAAATCTGATTACCGCGTTCCTTAGCACTTCTGAGGATGACGTCACAAGTGGTTTTGACTCTTGGGGGCTATAATGGCTTGGTCTAATTCAGGGGCTCTAGGTGGCTATGGTCCTTATGCTTGATCCAGGAGATTCCTTGTCTCCAGGAAATTTCCTTCCTCTTGTTATTTTTTATCAACCACTTCAGTTCAACCAGTGGTCAGCAGTAGCGTTCTACAAGTAGTGTAACTACTGTAGTCGCTACTTATTTTTCGTAGTTTGTAATGCAGTGTGCTACTTTTTTTTTAAAGTAGTGTAGTGAGTAATGCAGTACCCAAAAAAACAGTAGTTTGTAGCCATTCCCAACCACTAGTTTCAGCATTAATAAAGAAACACGACACTAATGTAGCTAATTTTTCGAATTTGTTGGTTACAAATCTTAGCGGAACAATGGATGCAAAGAAAATGACTCTGTGGTTGCAGCTGACCGTTAACAGGAATTACGTATAACTAATATTTAAACCAGCCAATTCGAAAAATAGATAATTAATTATTTTGGTCACACTTTCACATGCGAATGTACTCTCGTGAAACATGGATGTTATTTCAAAGGAGTTTCAACGTACTTCAAAGTACTTTCGATGTATTTTCAAAGTACTTTCGACGTACTTAATTTCTTAGAGGAAATAAAAAAAGAAACATTAAACAATTAAAAAAATTTAAGTATTTGATAAGTTCGGATTTCTTCAATTAAATAGTCGCTGTCGAGAAAGGCACAAAAAGTTTAAGGTGAAACGAATAAATTCTAAGAAAATGTTCTAGAATAACAAACTGTAAATATGAATAAACATTTCTCAATTATTCCCTTAAATTTAATGCAAGTTCATCTCCTTAAAGTAATGAAGTAGTTACTATTCGTTCGCTCGCTGTTTTATAACAGGGCATCTGAGGCCTAAATGGCCCTTATCCCATTCATCCTGAAATATCCCAAAAGGACATACATAGGAAAGTTGTATTGGTGGTTCGGAAAAGAATCTGAAATGCGATAAAATAATGAAAGATGGCATCATGAAAGATGTGGTAGGCTTGATGGTGAGGCTCCTCATCTACGTCTTTAGGGCTGGGAGCAGGGAGATGAGTAATGAGATGATTTTCTCGTCTTTCAAAAGTTCCTGAAGTTTCCTGAAGTTCTTTGAAGTAGTTACTACAATTCTAAAGTAGTTTATAGTTACCGCACTTTAAAAAAAGTAGTTGTAGTTAAGTACATTTGTAACATATTTGTTGTAGCTGTAGTAAACTACAAAAATAATGTCGCTTTTCCGACCACTGGGTTCAACATTACAAAGCTGGGAAATCAAACATTAATAGCCACAAATCCAAAGATCGGTCGGGATATGAAATAAAATAAAAAAAATTGCCTAAGTGTAAGGAAGTGCATTACAATAAGCCTAAAAACTATCAAGCTGAAAAGAAAATTCATAATGGAAATTTTGAGAACAGAAAATTTAGAAGGAGCTAATAATATGTAATTGCGAGATTAAGAGGAATTTTTTTTATTAAATAATATATAAATTTCAATGAGTCAATCTTGCTATTTGAGCCTAGAGGCTTACTTATGAAATATTCTGTAATATGTAAACAAAATTTTGACTATGTGATATAGTATTGCATTTTCATTTGTAGTGTTCAAAAAAGAAACATTTACCTGTCATTTCTAAAAACGGAGCTTTTGCATGCATATCTGATGGATTTTTGAGAGGCTCTCCCTTCTGCAGTATAAGGATAAGTATCTGTCCTGTCCAAGTGGTTCCACATTTAGGATAGGTCACCAAGAAAAGGTCATCTGGTCGCGGTTTGTATTTGGTAGCCCCACGAAAAGTATCAGCCGNCAGTAGCGTTCTACAAGTAGTGTAACTACTGTAGTCGCTACTTATTTTTCGTGTGTGCAGTGTGCTACTTTTTTTTAAAAGTAGTGTAGTGAGTAATGCAGTACCCAAAAAAACAGTAGTTTGTAGCCATTCCCAACCACTAGTTTTAGCATTAATAAAGAAACACGACACTAATGTAGCTAATTTTTCGAATTTGTTGGATACAAATCTTAGCGGAACAATGGATGCAAAGAAAATGACTCTGTGGTTGCAGCTGACCGTTAACAGGAATTACGTATAACTAATATTTAAACCAGCCAATTCGAAAAATAGATAATTAATTATTTTGGTCACACTTTCACATGCGAATGTACTCTCGTGAAACATGGATGTTATTTCAAAGGAGTTTCAACGTACTTCAAAGTACTTTCGATGTATTTTCAAAGTACTTTCGACGTACTTAATTTCTTAGAGGAAATAAAAAAAGAAACATTAAACAATTAAAAAAATTTAAGTATTTGATAAGTTCGGATTTCTTCAATTAAATAGTCGCTGTCGAGAAAGGCATAAAAAGTTTAAGGTGAAACGAATAAATTCCAAAAAAAATGTTTTAGAATAACAAACTGTAAATATGAATAAACATTTCTCAATTATTCCCTTAAATTTAATGCAAGTTCATCTCCTTAAAGTAATGAAGTAGTTACTATTCGTTCGCTCGCTGTTTTAGAACTGGGCATCTGAGGCCTAAATGGCCCTTATCCCATTCATCCTGAAATATCCCAAAGGGACATACATAGGAAAGTTGTATTGGTGGTTCGGAAAAGAACCTGAAATGCGATAAAATAATGAAAGGCATCATGAAAGATGTAGTAGGCTTGATGGTGAGGCACCTCATCTACGTCTTTAGGGCTGGGAGCAGGGAGATGAGTAATGAGATGATTTTCTCGTCTTTCAAAAGTTCCTGAAGTTTCCTGAAGTTCTTTGAAGTAGTTACTACAATTCTAAAGTAGTTTATAGTTACTACAATTCTAAAGTAGTTTATAGTTACCACACTTTAAAAAAAGTAGTTGTAGTTAAGTACATTTGTAACATATTTGTTGTAGCTGTAGTAAACTACAAAAATAATGTCGCTTTTCCGACCACTGGGTTCAACATTACAAAGCTGGGAAATCAAACATTAATAGCCACAAATCCAAAGATCGGTCGGGATATGAAATAAAATAAAAAAAATTGCCTAAGTGTAAGGAAGTGCATTACAATAAGCCTAAAAACTATCAAGCTGAAAAGAAAATTCATAATGGAAATTTTGAGAACAGAAAATTTAGAAGGAGCTAATAATATGTAATTGCGAGATTAAGAGGAATTTTTTTTATTAAATAATATATAAATTTCAATGAGTCAATCTTGCTATTTGAGCCTAGAAGCTTACTTATGGAATATTGAATAATATGTAAGCAAACTTTTGACTGCGTGATGTAGTGTAGCATTTTCATTTGTAATTTTTCAAAAAAAAAAAAAAAAAAAAAAAAAAAAAAAAAAAAAAAAAAAAAAAAAAAANTTTTGAGAGGCTCTCCCTTCTGCAGTATAAGGATAAGTATCTGTCCTGTCCAAGTGGTTCCACATTTAGGATAGGTCACCAAGAAAAGGTCATCTGGTCGCGGTTTGTATTTGGTAGCCCCACGAAAAGTATCAGCCGAAAACATTCCAGGAACTTGAAATCCATCGATATCTTGTGAAAAGGGAACCGACGACATTTTTCGTATTCTGTCGAAAATAAGGTGTAGAAGAACGACTGATTTTTTAACAAATTTGTTTCAGTTATCTTCTCTTTAAATGATGTTTTTTTTTATAGTTACATTTGATTTTATCTCTCATGAAATCAAATGTCATGTCATGATTGCGCTATTTATCTAAGAATAAATGTAACCTTGAACTTACAACAGATTATTTCTTCTTTTTTTCAGAATTTGGCAAATAAAAGAGATTTGAAAATATCTTTTTCTGTTTTTTATCTTTAGTGATGACAATTACGATGAAAATAAAAATAGGGTTTGCAATAGAGAAATGATACGACTCTTATGGTAAACAAAGTGTCGGTGGACCAAAGGGCAACAGTTGTGTATGATTTCTATTATTAAACAAGTACTAAAAATGAGTTTTTGATAGTACACTACTTCTTATAAATATCTATATATGAAGATAGGTCAGAAAAATTCACGAAACCTCTTCTTCTATGCTGAAATAAGCGTCAACCCGGAAATAATACCTCTTCAGAATACAAAACTGGATAACGTTGTGGCAATCAAGATTATGCTCAATTTTTTAATTTTGCTCACAGTTAAAACTTTTACTGCACAAATACCAATTCTTATTTGTTTGTTACAATTGCTTATGTATAATGGAATCCAAAACAATTAAAGATTAAATTCTCAGAATTAAAAAATTATATGCTGAACAAGACTGCCAACTTTCCTCTTTTTCTCGAAAAAATTACTTTTAGCTGTAGAAAAGATGTTGAAACGAATGTTTCTTTCATGTAGTAAAAATGAATGAATGATATTTTTCTTACCGTTACGTGTGAATGATTCAAAATTTCATCTGACAAGTCACATTGTATCAGTTTTCTGGTGGTTAAGCTTTGAAAATATTAATAAATTTAACCAATATTCTGAAAGCTTTAGCTTTTAATTATCTGCCACTCTATAAAATATTTATAAGTCATTCNATATATATTATATATATCGTATCCTGACACGGCCATCTTCGAGATGAATGACAAACCGTGATTAATCTGACCAGGCAACTCTCTCCCACTGATCCATGGTGTAGTTGGCGATGACGCTTGGTCAACAAAGGCACACGAGTGGGACGTTTGCTGCGTGGCCCCATGTCCAACAGTGTCCGCTGAACAGTGTGCTCTGATACTATTCTACTTGACCCTGTATTGTATTGGGCTGTCAGCTGAGCCACTGTCTGGCTCCGAGTTTGCTTCACCAAGCGAGACAATCTCCGACTACCTTTTTCTTTGATAGCGTGTGGACGTCCAGCACCTTGTCGTCTACTACTGGTTTCACCATCATTCATCCACTTTGCATAAGTACTAACGACTGTAGATCGCAAATAACCCACGAGTCGTGCAGTTTTGGAAATACTTGTTCCGAGCCTTCGAGCCATTACAATCTGCCCTCTATCAAAGTCGCTTAGATTCGCAGCCTTTTCCATCACACAAAAGTAAGTGAAAGAATGATTCTTCAAAACTCTCCAGCAACAGTTAAATACCACGTCCACCTGATCACGTACCCTCCACATGATCCAGGAGAGTTCATTGCAAAATGTAGGGGTAGTCATAATGTTTTGGCTCTTGAGTGAAGTTTACTGCACGTATTTAAATATTTAGTTACTTTATACTACCTATGTCAGAGGAATACAATGAACACTACGTGGTAGCACGCGTGGTTCACGTCATCAAATTTATACTTTGTCTGATGCTACGCGATTTTATATTAACTCTTTGAAACGTGTTTCTAAAAAAATACTTATTTGAAATCAACGGTAATGAAATAGAAAAAAATATTTATTTACTCAAAAGCGAAATTTTATAGGAAAGAGGTACAAATTCGTTTAGAAGGGAAACATATAAACTCGACAGCCACTGAGGTTGAATTACGCCAATGATGTTTTATTAATTAAGGTAATACATGATTATCGAAATTAAAGTAATAGGCTATATACTAGAAAGAAAAAGAAAAGGAGTAAAGGAATTTATTTGTCTAGAAGAATAGCAAGAAGTCTTCCTACTATCNTAACTCTTGTATATCTGCCTCAATTGCCCAAGAAACAGCCAGGTAGATTGCGGTCAGCTCAGCCGGGTATATACTTGATTCGTCATTTATTCTGACAGACTGTTGGTGTATTTTTTGACGACAATGATGCTTGATTAATGTCGGTAATATGCAGAGATGCCAACTGCTCCGGACACGCAAAAATAATTAAAAAAACGGTATATAATCGCAAGTAAATTTTTCAAATATTTGGCTATATTTGCTTGCTTTTTAAAAGATATAGCATAACATAAGTATTATAAGTGGAGAATTATGTAAGCCTGCGAATTATTTAGGAATAGTGGTGGATAAAAATCTACTAAATTGAATTTATGAAACCAAGAATCACAATTGATAAACTACCACTTTAAAATAGAGGGTGTTCATAAAGTTCCGGACCCATTTTGATGTTTAATAACTCATAAAATAATAAAGCTAGATTAAAATTAATAACATAAATGGTTGGATAGACTCAAAAAGTTTCATGACCCTTGCCAATGAACTTCCACGTGTGCTCCCTTCGTCGCATGGAGAATATCAAATCGATAGTCAATTTCACGCCAGGTAGAGGCAAGCATGCCGGTATCCAATTTATTAGAAGGTGGGACTAATAATTCTTTGCCTTATTTTATTTACCACTGCCTAATCTATGTGAATCTATCTAGTCTAAAAAAATGAAAATCTCTCTCTCTAGCTTATAGCTCTATTTGATATTACACGAATTTAAATATGGAATTATTTTATATTCGCTATGCCAGTAACACGCGAGGGCTGTGTCACCAAATTTATACTTTTAAAGTTTTCTGATACCATGCATTTTCTTATTTATGTTTCTTTAAAAACATTTTTCTAAAACAATTTTAATTTAAAATCAACGGTAATTGAATAGAAAAAATATGTATGCATTTAAAGGTAAAATTAATGAGAATGTTGTATTTATTTGCTTAGGTGAAATGTAAAAAATAGCCACATTATTATTGATGGCAATAATGCTTAATTAGTTTAAATAATATATGTATATTTAAATAAAAGAAATAAGATTTGTACTAAAAAGCAAAAGTAATAGAGTTAATCTATTTAATTGTCTAAAAGAAGCGTAAGAAATCGTCACAAGGACGACAATGATGCTTAATTAATGTTGGTAATTTGTTAATTGACATAAAAAGCTGATCAAAATTATAGCAAAAATAATGGAGAAAAGATACTTATTCATTTTGAATCCACATCTTATTGCTGACTCTAATGCTTTATTAATATTGATAATCTATATATATATATTTCTCTTACACGGCACCAAAAAAAAGCCTCATTACAACTCCCCGAATGGCAACGTTAGAAAATCGACCAATGATTGCTGCTATAAATGTCACATGGCAAATGTCACATGAGGTGGCTCAACATATAGTGCTTTTAAAAACGGAAACAATAACCAGAGTGAGCATTATCAGNATCTATTTGTTTGTCTAAAAGAAGCGCAAGAAATCGTCATATTATCAAGGACCACAATGACGCTTAATTAATGTTGGTAATTTGTTAATTGACATAAAAGCTGATCAAAATTATAGCAAAAATAATGGAGAAAAGATACTTATTCATTTTGAATCCACATTGCTTTATTAATATTGATAATATGTATTAATTGAAATAAAATAATATAAGCTATGCGCTAAAAAGCAAAGTTAAAGGAGAAAAGATTAATCAAAAATTTGCTTAGGAAAATCGTGGAAAATCACCATTTACAAATGACGCTTAATTTATCTGTATCCTTGTCTGTAATATATACTACCGGTATTATACCGGTATATTAGTGCACCTTTGATAAGAATTCTACAACGGGTTTTCTGTGATTTCAGAAAATATTTTTTTCTGTGGTAGAAATGATAGTTTATTAATATTTTAATGAATCAGAGTAAACGAACTTTGTTCTTCCACTACTAAATATTTTAATAGTGAATTTAAGGTTAGATAGAGAAATGGTCATTCTCCAAAATCCCTATCAAGTTCTAATAAGAACTCAATCTTTTTTTTAAATTTCAGCTTTAGTTGGCTGTCACTGACAAATATATTTTTCACAAAACTTACATGTTGAAGGGTTATGTAATAAGTACCGAATATGCTAATATAGATATAAAATATTATAATGATATATTTCGTTTTGATTAAAACAGAACCAATAATAAGCTGTTTATATACCGATGCTTTGAACGACTCCCTTCTAAAAGATATGTACGGGAGAAAATTATTTGATAATGGTAAATTTTGACTATTATTTGGTTTAGCCGAGAGTAATAGCATCATGAACTAAACTAAACTCAGTGGCGCGACAGCCCATAGAGGGCCAAGGCCTACTGTGCCCATCTCAGTTTTCTTGACCTTGGGCTCTGGGGTGCAGGAGCAGATGTTCCGGTCATGTGGTCAGCCGAACGCGGAACCCCCAGTGTTTAGTTCCCAAGCATGCTTGGTACTCATTTATCGACCCACTGAAGGGATGAAAGGCTGAGTGAACCTTGCCCGGGCCCGAGGATCGAACCAGGGACCTGTGGCACGACAGCGCGAAGCGCTACCGCTCAGCCACCGGGCGTCAATAGCATCATGAAAAGGGATGTTAAATACGTTTCTTCTTTATTCTAATGGGATGAATTACAAAAAACAAGTTTTACTTATTTCAATAACGTAAAATTACCGTAAATGGCAACAAATAGCATTAAATTAAAGAAATAAATTTTTTTAGCTATATTAATTGAAAAACTTAGCGGAAGAAGCAGGTAAGTGACATTTTCAGAATGAAAAAAAAAGTTGTATCCGAACAATTTTATTACTAATTTAATAGAAGACGGGACTTATAATTCTTCGCTTTATTGTTCCTCATTTTAAATAAAAACCTAACTACCCAAGGTTTTCAGCAGAATCTATGAGACCATCTTTGTAGATGAGACACTGCATATGACCCCAGTAGAAAAAGACATGATAAATCGGCGAGTCATGCTTTGAACGGAGCTCAAAGAACTTAGTTTTTCCAATTTTGCATTCTGCATTTTCTTCCAGAAACATTTGGTGCATTTCTCGAACTGAATGAGGAAGATGCCGTGCTTGTACTTTCTTTTTGCTACTATTAGCATCTCTAATTATAACTACATCCTTAACTCCTGGTGCTTGTAGAGAAATTTCGTTCAATTTTAAAAACATATGAATGCCGATACTCAATTGAATAACTTAGTGCAAAGATTTTCATTAAAATTAATATCTTAAGGCAGTGATAATTTATTTAAACTTTGGTATTGTAACTGGATACATCTTATTTAGCTTATATGCCAATTTTCAAGAGAAATAGACTCATTTCACATTGGTAACTTACATTGCATGCATGTCAGTAACTTACGTTACACATATTAAATAGTACACAGAACAATAAATAAGTAATATTTGAAAAGAAAACTATTGCTGCTTATTTAGTGTTAGCCTCAAAGAAAGAAAAAATATTATTCTTACTTTTGTATCACTTGTTCTTTTTTACACATAAAAACTTTTCCTAGTTTTTGGTAACTTGCGTTACATGCATTAATGTTTATTTGAAATTTATATAATTAAGTGAATGTAACAACAAAAACTTATTTTAACGCTGCACAATATTTCTATTAAGTGTAATAAACAATATTTATTCTTTGGAGCATTTTGAAATGGAAATAATGTTGACTTACTGATTTTCAAAATCTGACCATGTTCCTCACCCAAATCAAAACAAGAAAATGCCAATGTTCAGTGGGCTATAAACATTAAAAAACTAAATTCTCAAAAAAAAAAAATTTAAATTATCAAATTTTAAACTTTTTTAATTCAGAAAATATCCAAAATAATAACATTATTCTTATTTGAATTTTCCAATGCTTCTTCCTCTTTTTCATGGAATTGCCCATTTTCTTCCACTTCACAAAGGTTTATAAGTCTAAATTTAGTAAACAAGCCTGAAAATGCATGTAATTCAAGCAATGAATTTATGCTGTGCTGAGCGTCTTTAATCACTTCCAAACAGGCATATATGCATTTTCAGGGTGACGACAATCATGATAAAAAAGATAAAAGTACTATTTTTATTGCAGTTTATTTGTGGGCAGACTAATAATAGTATTCTTTTTTAATATCATCAAGACTTAGTTCAAATTAAAAATTATACAGTTGTTACACTTTTAACAAGTATAGATTGGATGTATTAGATTTAAAGTGAAAGCAAAAATAAGGTTGACAAATTAGCCATGCCCAAACTTAAGCGACCACTTTTTATTTTTTTTCATCCTATTCCTGACTCCATACGAATATATGTAATGACTCGCCCGTCCAGTCCTAGAAAGGTCAAAAGTTGGTAAAAGTTACCAAAAACCTACAAATTTTAGTTTGTAGTTCATTACCGTTTTTCTTTTCCTTTTTTTTTTCTTTTTTTTTTTTTTNTTTTTTTTTTAATATTTTGTCTTATTTGGAGCAGTTGGCATATCCGCAAATAAGTGAAGACCTCTTCACCCATTGCAGCGACAGATAAGCCCTTATAGATAATGATTTATTCTAGATAAGCCCTTATAACATAAATGATTTATTCTGACGCTTCCTGAGTGCTTATTACTGTCATTACATCATGCTAAAAATATATGCTCTAAAGCTTTATAATTTGGTTTTCTTTCTTTTTTTATGATTCGTTTAAAAACTATTTTTATTCACTAAATTTTTGCGTATGTAAACATTTATCTTTGTTTTACTTTAACAAAAGATAAACGTTATTAAATGTCATTTTATTGTTATTAAATGTTATCGTATTTATTTAATAAAATAAAAAAACTTTTCTAACACGGACTTTATTATTTCAATGAATATGCTAAATTCACTGTTTTGTATTTCATCTTCTTTGTTATTAAGTAAAACTAATATTAATTATCATGCTTTTCCAAAACTTAAAGTAGGGTAAACCAACCAGTGAAGAAATGAGTCAATCTTGCTATTTGAGCCTAGGAGCTTACTTATGGAATATTGAATAATATGTAAGCAAACTTTTGACTGCGTGATATAGTGTAGCATTTTCATTTGTAATTTTTCAACAAAAAAAAACAAAAAAAAAAACATTTACCTGTCATTTCTAAAAACGGAGCTTTTGCATGCAAATCTGATGCATTTTTGAGAGGCTCTCCCTTCTGCAGTATAAGGATAAGTATCTGTCCTGTCCAAGTGGTTCCACATTTAGGATAGGTCACCAAGAAAAGGTCATCTGGTCGTGGTTTGTATTTGGTAGCCGCACGAAAATTATCAGCCGGAAACACTCCTGGAAGTTGGAAACCATCGACAACTTGAGAAAAGGGAACCGACGACATTTTTCGTATCCTGTCGAAAATAAGGTGCAGAAGAACGACTGATTTTTAACAAATTCGTTTCAGTAATCTTCTCTTTAAATGTTTTGTTTTTATAGTCACATTTGATTTTATCTCGAATAAAATCAAAAATCATGTCATGATTGTGCTATTTATCTAAGAATAAACGTAACCTTGAGCTTACAACAGATAATTTCCTTTTTTTCTGAATTTGACAAATGAAAGAGATTTGAATATATTTTGTTTTTTATCTACAGTGATGGCAATTTTGATTAAAATAAAGATAGTGTTTGAAATAGAGAAATGATACGACTCTTATGGTAAACAAAGTGTCGGTGGACCAAAGGGCACTGTTGTGTATGATTTCTATTAATTACCAGCAAGAACTACAAAAATGAGTTTTTGATAGTACACTACTTCTTATAAGTAACTATATAATATGAAGATAGGTGTGAAAATCAATGAAACCTTTTCTTCTGTGCTGAAATAAGCGCCAACCCGGAAATAATACCTCTTTAGAATACAAAACTGGATAACGTTGCAGCAATCCAGATTATGCTTAATTTTTTTAATTTTGCTCACAGTTAAAACTTTTACTGCACAAATACCAATTCTTATTTATTTGTTTCCATTGCTTATGTATAATAGAATCCAAAATCATTAAAGATTATGTTCTCAGAATCAAAAATTATATGCTGAACAAGACTGCCAAAAAATTACTTTTAGCGGTAGAAAAGATGTTGAAGCGAATGTTTCTTTTATTTAGTAAAAATGAATGAATGATATTTTTCTTAACGTTACGTGTGAATGATTCAAAATTTCATCTGACAAAGTCACATTGTATCAGTTTTCTGGTGGTTAAGCTTTTAAAATATTAATAAATTTGACTAATATTCTGAAAGCTTCAGCTTTTAATTATCTGTCACTCAATAAAATATTTTCTAGAAACGTAGCTGTTGGGAGCCCTGGTAAAACCATGAAATTAGATGTACTTCCCTGAAGCAAGCTATAACTAATATAGTTCCCTCATCATTTCCGTCTTGATAT
>NC_092205.1:96711240-96731391 GCF_043381705.1 Parasteatoda tepidariorum
TTCAGCGTGAATAATGTGTTATATATATATAAATAATTTTTTTTCTTCTGGAAAAAAGTTGACGGATCATTGGTCCCCTTGTTGTCAGGCTAACCGTGGGAAGGTTTCTTCTCCATGTTACGCCAATGCTGGTTAGTTGCATCAAAAAACTCTCAACAAAGACAAATTTCTCCAAATACGTGATACAGGAGCACCCTTGGGTTCTGGATTGGGTTCAAAATGACACGGCTACGAAGTTGAACACGGTAGTCGTGATCCCAAAATTGGGTATGCGAGGAAACGACGGTTGTTCTACGATGGTCATAATATAAAAATAATCAGAGTGCATGAGAGGGTTGCTTTAAAAACTCAAACTTTCGACAGTTCTTTTTCGCAAAGCAAAAAAAAAAAAAAAAAAAAAAAAAAAAAANAAAAAAAAAAAAAAAATGGTATTCCCTTAAACTTTAATTCCTAAAGGATATTGCCTTAAACAACTTAGTTAGGATTGATTGCAGAAATTAAATGCCAACCATAATGGATCAAAATGGGAGCACCACTGACTGGCCTGTTTCCTGCCTTTTGGTCCCTTCGCACTAGATAAGTTTGCATCAATGTATCTGATCTTCATACTTGGTACTTACAAGTATAGTACTAAAAATTGAATTAATGGGTAAATTCAGCATCAATTAAATAGTTAAGTTATAAGTTTAGTCTTACTCGCGTAACTTGCAGAAATTAAATAAAGAGAAAATTATTTTAAACATTTAACGTCTAGATGGCAGCACCAAAAAATATGTTTCATCTATGATCTCTAAATTTATCCAGTAAAGAGCACTTATATTATCCTGCAACCTTTCAAATGCAAAAAATTTTGCTCTCTATAAATACCAAGTACATTTAGATTTATTTAATGTTCTGCAATTACATTTTTAAGATTACGCATTTTAAGCGTTTTCATTCTTTTCCTTATGCATTCTTTCCTTATGCAAAAAAAAATCGAAAAATCTTCTTCTGCAACATTGCGAAAGAAAATTTTCAACACAATATGAAGTGAAATTTTCTGTATCTAAAGAGATTATCGATATTTTCTTCTGAAAAGTGTTTAGAGTAAGACTTTAAAAAATGAGCTACTTTTATTTCGTTAGCAGTTTAAGACATTTTTTAAAACGTTCAATAGTAAATTATTGTTATAAATTATTAAAAAGAAGACTGAATTATGTCTCTCTGCAAAAAAATTAAAATCTACTTTCTTTGCGTTAATGCTTATAAACAGTCCTTCTTGTAAATGTCTGAAAAAAAAAATTGAAACTAAAGTGGGGAAATTCAGCAACCCCAATTTTTCTGTTTAAATTGTACGCATTTTCTTTTTTTCTTCTTTTTTTTTCTTTCCTGAATCAAATTTTTTTCTGGGACTGACACCTATTAGGAAACCATATAAAAATTAAATGGTAAGAAAATTCTTATATAAGAAATGACTGAAAAGTTTAATAATTTTCATTGGGATGGACCTCTTGGGGATTAGAAACAACAACATAATTTTCATTTGGTAAAGATGCTTTGCGTTAGAAAGACACAAATATTATGATTAAAAATCGCCCCCCGAAGTAGAAAACAGTAGTAGAAAATTACACAGTATAAAGGCGATACGCAAGAACCCCATGTATCTTTATCAACTATAGATTTCATTTTGCTTATCCCTTTTATTAATTACTATCATCTGAGCGGTATTAAATTGCGCAAAAATTCAGTATATAAAAAAAAATATCACGTGATATGTATTGTATATTATGAGAGTTCGAATAATCTTTCCTTAATATAAAAAACATAAAAGAAGAAACATTGCACACTTTTAGTGCTGCCATCTGTACAGTGTCCAAGTATAACTAATCATCAAGTGATTAATATAATATTTTTATTTGTATATGTTCAGCCAAAAATGTATGACTTATTCCTAATAGCAAAAAAAATAAACAAAATTTCGTGTTAATTAGTTGCATTAAACATTTTTTATAAAAAATAAAATTAAATTAAAAATTACACAGCTCATTATTTTTAATTGATAATTATTATTAATCTTAAAAATAAATTTCAGGAAAGATTTTGAAAGTTTTTGTCATTAATGATGTTTTCTTCATAATTATTTTCAGTTTTATGCATAAATTTTGAAATCCAAATTGAAAGAAAAAGAATAAAAAGTTTCTAAGAAATTCTAGTTGAGAATGCAGTAAATTAGTCTACATAGATGGCGCTACATTGTTTACAAACGACAGCGCCGAAGCGCGCGTAGCGCAAATTCACTTATATTGAGCAGACGAATTTTCGAAAATTCAAGCGGAATGAACAGGAAGTCATCATTTTCATTAAGATGGATTTGGAATGTATAAAAAATTAATATGGTTTGAGTGTTTCTTTTTACGTTTATTTGAGTCTTGAATCATGATGGTACTTAGCCTGCATATAATTTATAATCTAAACTTTTTTAATCTTATACACATTGATTCGACATTGTAAATGATTTTTTTGACAAAGAAAGAAAACATTTATTTTTTCTTATGAAATAATTAAAATTTTTGTTCAGAAATAATGTACAAGTTTTTATTGAATTCATACAAACGATTGTGGACTAAAAATATCATTTATAAGGTATTTATTATTGGATCAATTTTTAAAATTTATCATTTTATAATTGTACGATATATTGCTTGTATTTGCTTAAAAATTATTATTTATCCCAAGCAGTCAGCACTGATACAACTATTATTATTAGACCGATGAAAATAAAATAACCAATTTTCTTCAGCCCTTCGTTTGACAGTATTGAAAACAAAGTTGAGTGTCGGTTTTAATATTTCCGGATTCGTCATTTATAAATACTAAAGCTTTCAAAGGTCATTTAAATAAGTAGTAAGTGATAGAAGTAATGAAAAGCATATATACAATAATAATATCGCTAACAAACTAAATGCATGTAATAATAATCTTAATGCAATCTATTTAATTGCACTAAATATCTTATTGTTAAATCTGATAGAATAATATTAACTTAATAATTTTTTTAACGATGCCGATTAGTATTACTTTTTGAATTATATTTAACATCGAATTGATTTTTCAAGCTAGCAACTTATACTTTCAAAATATTTCGAAGATCTGACTGAACTCCCTCTCGGAATTCGCTAGTTAAATTTTTCTTATTTGATATCAAAATCAGCTGATGCCCTCTACTGACATCGTGATGTGGGAATTTTATCGTCAGTTGTAAGTTGGATTTTAGAAAGAGAATCTTTCAAAATTATTATCATTTAATTATTATGGACCTTTATAGATTATCTTGAATGTTCACTTAATGTTTTTCATTTCAGTTTTAATATTGTATTTAAAATTGGAAATCTTTCAGCAGATTGTATAAAATGTGTTAAGCCTAACAATTGAAACGTACTAATATCGTAATGCATAGTGAAGGGTAATTGATGAATGTATTTTTTATCATTCTGTTACGTATTGTGTAAATGAAATATACCGTTTATTTCCTCTTATTATGAATTTGTAAGCTTTTATTGAAGATAGTAGGTATTCATTCAAAGTTAAATTAAACATATTTCAAATTGTTTTGTTTAGATAGTGTGTATGTAGCGATCGGCATTTAAAATATGTTATTGATGTGGGGTAATGATTGAGTCATGATATTTTGACGATGTTTTTTTAAAAAAAATTGAAATGGTATTTGTTATATTTTAATTTTTTCTTACATAAATTATTTTCATTGTGTTTCAGGCATTTCTTCTTATAATCTAAGCAATAAGTAAACATTCGATGTTTAGTCATAAAGTCATTGTATTGGAATTCATGTATAAAATGTAAGTTTTTTTCTTTCGATATTGATTTATTGACAATTATATACTGCATTTTGCGTTAATTTAGTATACTGTGATTTGAATTTGATGTCTTTAATTTCATAAATGAAATCATAATCTTTGTAGGCAAAATTTCTTACTGTGATTAAAATGTTATTGTTAATGCCATTAGTACTTGTTTTTTTTTTTAAAAAAACTATTTTCAAGAGAAATATTTTTTATTTGCTTTACTTCTTTTGTCATAATTGACAAACGATTTTAATTGATTTAATAACTTATTAATTGATTTAATAACTTATAAGTGATTTAATAATTTATGCGTATACTATGTTTTATATTGAATTGTATTATCCTTTATTACTTTAGGTCTTCGGCTTGTTTTATAACAAGTTTCCAAATTGAACTATCAATTTAATTTTTATGCGTGTACAATAACTGTATTATTTTAAATCCATTGTGCCAAATATTATTTGTTTATAATTTTAGTATGTAGTTGTATAATTTTTTTTACAGAATTGGGTAAGCGATGACTTAAATCTCACCTCACATTCACTGCCCCCAAAAAACAGTTTCTGGGGGTGGTGAATAAAATCAGCTTTTTAGGAGAAATAGTTGAAGTTGTGCTATTCTTATATTATATCAAATTATTTTAATTATTAAAAAAAAATTCAAATAACAAAGAATTATAACATTATATGGAATTTAAAGGATATTTTTCCATATCAGTTCCTGTTCATGCCAACTCCAATTCTTGAAATGCAGCACGGAGTTTGAACTTTCAAAAGTTTTAAATAAATATATCGATGTTTGCTCGGGGGCGGCTATGAGTTAGACCCATCAAATAGATCGTCTTCTGTGATCTTTTTGGTACTTTAAGATCGGCCACACACAAGACGATTAAATTTTATTTTTTTTAAAAATTTATTGTGAATGCTCATTTTGTTTATTGTTAAGAATCATTAAGATAGTCGGACGGCTGCATCTTTTGTCAACTTTTCGCTTGCACCTGGCTGACAAAAAAAACTGCCATATTTTTTTAAGTTTCCCTCCGTCCCATGCAAATGAGATACTAGGCGCTACAAAATTGCTATTCTTCCGTTTTTCTTTAAAGTTAATTTTTAATCAGTATAAGAGAACAAATTCATCTTTGTAAAAATCCTTATTTACTGGATAAAAAAGTCTGTTTTTTAAAGGAAGTATTTGTGTCAGATTCTATAGTTAAATTAATACCTGTTTTGATTAATTAATACCATATTGAATAATCGTGTTTGCACACGAAGACTTCAATTAGATCAAAAGTTATTCTGGATTTCTGCTACCGTAATAAAAAATATTTTTAGTTGTTTTTATCATTTCTGAGAAAGAAAAAAAAGAATTTGGGCAGTTTGTGTGTTAAAAAAAATATTATAATTTAATTATCATTCTGTTGCCTTTGATAACAAATTTATGTAAGTATTTTACTATCAATCCCATACTTTCTATTTTTTTTATCAATTTATAACTTATTATTAAATGGTAAAGGTCCTGGTTCTTGATTGAGTTTTTAACAGAATCACAATTGATATTAATTTTTTATGTTGATCAAAATCACGATATTGGTTATTTTTATTTAAATCTCTTTATAAATCTATTTCTGTAGTTTTCTTCGAACCCAGTTCACCTCATTGGAAGGCAAACGACCTTATCCCCTGGGCCATCGCGGCTTTAGATATATTTGTTGTTGTTGGTATCGAGTCATTGTTTTTCGTAAATTTTTTATGATATTTAATTAAACATTTATTTTTGTTAAATTGCAAACCAACCCATAAAAGAGGGGTTCAAGTCTAACTTAACTTTCATCAAAGAGTTTTTGATTGAAATGGGATGCATTAGAAATTATTCACAATAACCTATGATGAATAGCTCTACTCAGAAACGCTTTTTATCAGATTGTTGAGCAGTTGTTGCCAAACTTTTCAGGTTCTGTACCACTTTTAAATCTTTCGATGAGCTACCAACTTTTTAGTAGTCCACGATCGATGGTTTAGCGACCACTGGTATGCGAGGATGTCTATGCATCTATTTAAGATTGGATGGACAAAATAGAAACTCATATATTACATATGTCATCTAATTTTGCTAATTTAAATCTAGATAATCCTTGAATATTTAAAGCGGAAGTACATTTTATACTTTACCATTATACTAGATAACCATTTACCATTAGGCTAGGTAAAATAAGCTTATCTTAATCAGAGATGATTGTGCTCCGGAAAAAGTCTGGATTTTTCGCTAACCGCAATCCGGAAATCCTAGGTCCAGAAGTTTCGAGAAATCGTCGATCGCATTTATGTATAAAAATTCTTGTATATTTTATTTAAAAATATTAGAACTAGAATTTATACTTGGCATCTCTTTCATTTGCAAATATTTTTTCTGGTAGAATAATAAATGTGATTAGAGATAAAAGTAAGCTTGGACAAAATAATTAATTTAAATTATACTGAATATAATTTATTTAGAATTTGATGTTGTGTAACTAAAAGGTATTACTAGCCCGCACACTGATCCGTTTACGTGTCTCTATTAGAATAATAGAATAAATTTAAATGGAAAAATGCAGTTCGGAGGAAGTGTAACATCACAAGTTTGATGATTTGTTAAAGTAAAAATACAGTAGAGTCTCGATAGTTCGAGTTTCCCATAAATCCGAGCTAGTGAAAAAGGGTTAGTCTTGCTCCTAAGCATACACAATGTGTGAAATGATTACTAGGATTGATTTTACAATGATTACTACTACTGAATATTGAGAAACAAACTTGTGTATTAAGCGATGAAACATGTGAATAGTGTGTTTAAACAAAAAGCATTACACAATTATTTTAAAATAATAGTAACCTGATGCAATTATATAATGAATATTCTTAATGTTGTCCTCGACCATTAAGGCTGTGGTGGTGAGATTGTTCTTGTTCTACAGTGGTGCCATATATGGCCAAGAATTCGACTTCTGCCACACCCATTTATTGGGCAGAACCATTCATTCATCCACAGATCGTAATTTTTACCAGAACCAAAGAACGATCAATCTCCAAGTCAGTACCTCCAGAGGTATAATTTGTTTTGGGGACTTGGAGGACTTTGTGACCCGACAAATTTAACTTGTGCCAGTCACCATTTACTGTCTTTGGCTGGCTGGATTAGAATTCCAAGTCTCACAAAATTAGTCCAGCGCCCTGCCAGCCAGGGTATTCCGGCTGGAAGTTTACGATAATTTGAGTTTTTGAAAGTTCGAGGTAGGCTCACTCCCATGCACCTCGAATTATTGAGACTCTACTTTAATAGTATTTAATTATTCATGTTTAATAAAATCCCTTGCATTTGTATGCATGCGATAAATATGTAATAAAAACTTATTTTATTTAAAATTCATGTAGCTAAATGCAAAAATGTTATTTCCAATTGATTGCAAGATTAAAACTTTTAAATGTAATCTATGAAAACGTCTAAATTACAAGGTTTATTACTTTAGGTCTTCGGCTNACATAGGTGAAATATACTAATGATGTATTTTTCTTAAGATACTTAGTGTATTTTTAACACTGTAAAGTCTAATTTTAATTACCAAATTATTCTATAATGAAAGGCTATTTTTTTAAATATAGTATTCTACTATCTAATCATACTTCTACTAATTATATGTGCCATCAATGAAGATTAAATAAGTTTGCGGTGTTAATTATTTTATTGGAAAATATCTGCCTTATTTAACTGCATAAGAACATGTTGTTAAGGGATGCAATCATTCAATTTTAAATCCAAAAATCAACTTTAAATGTAATCTAAAAATTAAAGCTTTAAATGTACATTTTGAGATTTACTCTTGAATCACCTGCATAAAAAAAGAAATGCTTATGTTTAAAGCTAATATTTTTTTTAAAATTGTTTTCAAATTATTTTCATTAAAGTAGTTGTTGATCTGCACATTTTTTTCTGTATTTTAAAATATTGAATGAATTGTGTCATTTAATAATTTAAAAAAAAAATTTACAACATGTCAATTTTAAAAAAAAAATCCATGAGATTTTAAGATGATAACATGAAAATTTTTTAAATTGTGAGGGTTTATTTTGAATTTTTAATTTATTACTGACATTTTAACAGCAACTGAACCTTTCTTTAAGCTTCAGAACTGATCAATATTAAATTTTTTTAAAAGAGTAAAATTTTAATGATATTTTTAGAAGTATCGGGATGCTGGATCAAAAATAAAATTGAATGTTTGCATAGCAACAACCAGTAAATTGCTTATTGTGGGAGAGAAACTAATCCAGTTATGGAAATTTAAAAAAGTTTATTATGCCAAACTGACCTAAGTGGCTATTTAAGTTTTTTTTTATTTTTTTTTTTAGTATATAAATTGTGGTTCAATTTAATAATGAACACCTAAAGATAGTTTTTAAAGTGTGAGAAAGAGTTATGAGATGATTGACAGCAGTGTATAATATTTTTATTATGCTTATTATATTTTTATTAATATTATATATGTGATTGAAATAGTTACTATGTTTGGCTTGTGTGAGTCATACAGCTCATGAAATGGAGAATATCAATTGTTATCAAATTTAATAGTTTATATTTAAACTTAACTATAGATAATAATTTTATTAATTCAAGATATGAAGTTTGTCTTAGTGTCTTCTATTTGGTAGTGTATATATTTTTATCAGCAGTTTTCAATGGATGTTTTATGGTAATTCATTGGATGCTGTGGGGTAAGGAAAAAAAGAAATTTTTTTTTACAATATGAATTAAGAAATTTAACTTAAATTATCAGTAAATGAAAAAAAAAAGTTGTGATTTGTTAAACTTGATTATTTATCCTTTTAAATGTTCTTAATGTTACATGAAATTAATTTTTTTTCATACATTCACATTCTATTGTAAAAGAAATATTTCAGATGTGTTGAACCTAACCTTTGAATAGGGTGAATAGTCAAAATCATTTTTGTATTTGGTGTTCCGGAAGTTTAACACGGAACATTTTTACTGGGATGTGGATTACTAAAGTTAAAATAGTTATTTTTCTTCATAATTTTCGTAACTCTCCTAAATATGCATATTTTCAGGACTTACAGAATTTAAAGGTTATATTTTCTATATATTTTCTTCTTTGGTTTCACCTTTTCTGTAGTATCACGACACATGTAATACAATGGACAACTAGTCAAATTTTCATTTTGTGACGTAGCTAAGTTAACTGTCAACTGAGCATTAACCTAGATATTTTTTCCATAAAAGCCATTCCTTTTATCTGAATGTTAAAAAAGAATATGTTATGAAGCGCACCGGTTTTCCCTTTCAAAGGAAATCTTGTTACGGTTACACAACCGATCTAGAACCGATTAAACCTCTTTCAGCATAAACATCAAACCTAAAGAGTTAAAAGGCTCTGTCCTGTTCATGTTGTGCATTGGCACTAATCTTTACTAGTGATGAGCTCAAGATCACTTTAAGAAGACAGAGTCTGAGATTATTTTTAAGCCTGTCTTTAGATATTCAGAGTATTTCAAAAATAATGCTTTGTAGCTTGCACCATGTATACCTAACTATGTTAGCTGTGATGCTTATATATAACATTAATGCTTAATGCAGTAATGCATTAGAGTTTCTTTGATTATAGCAGCATTGTGAAGGAGTTTTGCCACAAGATCATTTTGCCACAGATTTAAAGGCTTTCCACAGAAAAAAATCAAAGTTTGAAGAATCATCATGGGGGCATGGGCACCCAGAAACACCCACATAGTGCTGCTAGGTTTCCTGTAGCATTTCAGTAGTGAGATAAAGAGCTCAATCTATTAGCATATTATGGTGTTACTTTTTTGGGGGTTGCTATCTTAATTCCTTTGTCGTGCCTTAACAAGTCTTAAAAATTTGAGGCTCCCTTTACTTGTCAGATGTAAGTTGAAATTGCTGATTCTCATTGAGTCTTGGGTGGTTAAATTTAAAGAAAAGAGCCATTTAAGTATTTCCATTTTCAACCCCAAAGTGTAAATTTAAAAAAAAATGGCGAAGAAATTGTAAATGCCAAAAAAGAAGCTTGAAAATTACTATTTTGCTAATATTAGTGGTATTTGTCAAATTCTCCTGCATACATTTAAGTCTCATAAAAATGAAATTCCAAGTTGTAAATCTAACTACATTGTTGGAATACTTAATCAAATCCATTTGCTTAAATTAATGTTAGTTTAAAGTATTTGGATAATATATTTAAATTGGTGTTACTCTAACTAATCGACTACTAATTCGACTTAAAAACATGCTTATTTTTATAATTCTTCCATTAATGTCTAACTTAGTAGTGCTACTTTAGGTAAATGGTCTTAACTTTTTTATTTAAGTATCAAGGAAAAAAATTTTTTTTAATATTTGAAGTTATCTTAAGGTAACATTTCTTTGCAAAACTTGCAAAAATAAATAATCTACAAAAATGGACAAAAAGTTCATTTAATTAAAAATAAATCTATAAACAAAATATAACAAACAACAATAAGAGTAGATTTTACTAACAAAAAAATATAATTCGTTTCTAAGTGCAGCAATGCAGAGGCACAATTGCTTATTGAAATTTTCAGTAATGGTCTGCAAGTCTTCTTCCTTAAATCTCTCCCATTCCCGCTGCAGCTATTGATTTAGAGAGTCCAAAGTTTTGTATGGTTTAGTGGAAGCCCTAGACTCCGCTGTAATTCATTGGATTGAGATCTGGCGAATAGGCTGGCCATTCTTCATATGATATTATGCCTGGAAAATGAGCCTTGCATCTTTGTCTCTCTTTTAGCCTTGTGAGCTGGTGCAAACACTTACTGAAACGTCCTGTATCATTGCAAAAGGTAGCCAATTTGAAACCAGTTGAATTTAATTATTAGTGAAAGTCTCCTCTTATTATTTATTGATATATTTTAATAATTTATTTATTTTTAATAGGTAATTTTAAAAATTGTTTGTTCAGGTTTTTTTGCTGCAGTCTTATACTAGATGAATATTAAACTATATTGGATTAAAATATTTTTTCTACTACATTCGTGTTAAATTTGTGTTTTCCAAAATGTATTTCATCATAAAAAATTTAAAAATAATAATTGAATCTAGTTCAGCCTGCATAATGTTTAATTTTAAATCTCTATTTTGATTATGCTTTGCACTTACTCTACAATGGACTAAAAGAAAAAGAAATCTTTCTTAACACTTAATTTTTGACCTACTCTTGGAAAATTTTGTCGAAATCAAAAGTGGTTTTATTTCGTTGTAGCACTTTTTTCCCCTCCTTTTTTTACTTCGTAAAAATTATCGCCGAATAAATTATAACTTTATACTTTTCATAGCAATGAAGAGAAGGAAAAAAAAACAGTCATCAAACAGTTGTTATTATAAATATTTTACTTACAATAAATATGCATCAGGATATAAATTTTCAAAAAGCAATAGCAACTTCGAAAATTAAGTACATTTAAAACGTTTCTCAACAATGTTATCTTACACTCTCCTACGTAGGCATTTTTTTTTTTTTTTAAATACATAGTTAAAAGGTTTCACAAAAATAATATAGGTTTTATAAAATAATCATCGTAAGTGCCTGGAATTTAAGCCCAATAGTTATACATTTTTAGTCAACAATAAACTAGTGATTTCTGCTCCCAATCCCAGAACATTGCTATACTATCTGATATGGTTATGATCGCTTCGCTCGATTACTAAGTGAAACCCGTTTGAATTGCTTTCTTGCATAAAATCGTTAAGAATTAAAAACAATTATTAATATCTTTAAAACGAATTCCTCTTTTTTATAAAAATTAAATTTTTAGTCAATGATAAGTTATTGAAGTAAACAATTGTGAATTGAAATAAATAACATGCACTAGAAGAACTTGCTGAATCAAAATGATAATTATGCTTTTAATTATAGATTCGTAACTTAAGTTATAAACACAATTAAAAGTTTCAGGATGAAAAGCTATCACTTTAAAGCTGACAAATGGCAGAACTAATAAGGTGTTAAATTGAAATAAATTACACGTAAAAAAAAAAAACTTGTAGAATCTAAACATTAATGATAGAGTACGTTGTTGATATGAGCTATTTGCTTTTAACCTTTCAATTCTTCCCAACTTGCAGCTGAGTATGTTGTTTTCGTTTTCTATGTGAAAAAAGAATCTTCATTCAGAAATTTGTAAACATGTACTTTTGCGTTTTCATACTTATAACTGCTCACACGCTTGATATTGTAATTCTGTTTTACCAACGTAAAAACGTAATTAAGTATTATATATTATATATATATATATGTGTTCAGAAAATTTTAGTATGATTTAAATTAAAACTTGGTTTTAAATCATATTTTGTAAAATGTATCTTCAATTCTAAATTTGTTATTTGATATATAAATAATAGACTAAATAACGAAACTTATTTTTTTTCTTTTTACTTTATTAGTTTTGACGCATGTGGTATGTTTTCACCTATTTTAGTGTCTTTTTTTTAATATTTTTTTTTTTAAAGAAGAGATTGAAAATCGAGAAAATATAAGATAAAATATAAAAAAAATAAAAACTGAACATTTTTCCAAAATATTAAATAATCTATATTAGATTTTAAAAACTGGTTTTGTAGCTTTGTTTTAACTTTATGTTAAATGCCCTAGCAAATGAATTTTATTTTAAAAAAATTGATAAGAATTCGCATTTACATTCGTCCACTGCTTCGTTTTTGAATTTTACTATTCTTTTTTCCCTCTATTACTTAAAATTTGTTACTTCGAAACAATAAACAATCCGGATTAATTGCTGTCAGCATTTGTCACAAAGATATATTTATTGTTTAATTCTGCTCCCAAGTTACCAATTTGATGTGTATAATATTTCAAAATTATTTTGAGTTAGCATCGTTATATTTTGTCTTTTTCATCAAATGATTCATTGATAATCCTTACAAGTTGTTATTTTATTTCGACCTGCTGAAGTAATAAATTGTTGAAAACGAATTAGATGAATTTCTTTGTACCACTACCTTGTAACGAAATACGTGTTTTTCGTCACGCATTTATTATTATTATTTTATTATTATTTTTTATTTTTAGAAAGCAAGGATTTTTGACCTTGTGGATGATAAAGATTCTTTTAGTTTTTACAACCTTTCAACCATTTGACGCTCAATACGCCCTTTTCAATTATTACAGCTGTTGTGATAAGCAAATATACTTCTTAGTTAATGCTCACAGCGTGCATTTTTAAATTGTTATTCAAAATCATTTCTCAATATTATATTATCTCAATCAATTCAGGTAATAGTATTCGTTATTATATGCAAATGGAGTGTTGTTTTTTTTATTCAATCGTTTTACGACGTGTACGATAAAATTCCGAACTTCAGATAGCCAATAATTTGTATATGTTTTTCATATAAATTGTACAAATAATCCTGAAATTATCCTGATCACGAAATAATTTAAAGTTTAATTTTTCTGATCACACTTAGTCATATTTCTCATAAACTGCCCAAATAATACTAAAATTATTCTAATCGCGAAATAATTGTAAAGTTTAATTACATCAATCATTTTGATGTATTTTGTAATAATTTGCATAAATTAAGAGGTGTTGTGGTCATAGTATTCGTTAATATTCAATAAAATATATGCCTTTAAAAAAAAAAAAAAGACGCTATTTTTTATTAATTTACATAATTGGTATATTTGTCAGGAACTAATTTAAAAAAATGGCGTACTATTGATATTTGAAAATAACTTTTGCTAATTTTCAATGACTCGTGTTTTTATGAAAATTTTTTAAAAATCTATTCATTATTTTCTGATTTTAAAATTTGCTTAAAATTGGATTCATTCTGCTAGGGTCCTGTTTTTGCGAATATATGAAAGTAAAGAACACACAAAAACCACGGAGTTATAATTTTCTATTTATGAATTAATAACTTCATAAACTCAGTTTTTTCAAACAAAGAATTTTGTAAATGTTGCCTTTTTAAAGTGAAAAATATTGCGAAGGGATACCGTTTTTCAAGACAAAATAGTTAGTGAAGACTTAGCTAACTGACTCATATTTCTTCCAATTATACCCCTAATTATGTGTCGCTTAATAAACTGGAAAATTACTTAAAAACAAAGGAAAATTCTGCTGGGAACTTTTTGGTTTTACCTGAAAAAGTCGAAAATATTTCTATGCCATTTAAAGACATTTAGGCAAAATTACTTAACTCTAAAAAAAAAAAAACGTAACAGAGCTTACAGCGGTGGAAATTTAAGAGATGGACGGTGTGCTTAACACTTGTTGCAGAAACGGCATGCTGAACTAGAAATTGTTCGTTGACCAGAGGATATCCTTTCTTTTTATATTATTATTTTTCCGGTTGTCATGACAATAAGAATGCTGGGGTGAAAGCTGCATTTTTCAGTGTAATTATTAAATATTACTTTATTCCAATTTTTTTTTATTAAGATCCTGTAGTTTTAAAGAAAATGTGATTCTTTATCTTTCGATTGTATTTAAATTCTTCCAATAAATGTTAATCTATCTTTTATAGCTCACAATTACTTAACTTCCTTTTTACTTCATTAATGAAATCGCCAGGAAATTGTTTAAAAAAATTTAATAAAAAGAAATATGTATGATTATTGCTCTATTATAATATGATTTCATGATGATATCTCATAAAAAAGCAAGAATATCAAAGTAGTTTAAATTGAATTACATTATTATTTAAAACTCGAAAAACTGCCCCTGATTTTAAATTGCATAGGATTATAATTAAGGAAATTGTAAATGTGGGAAAACTGTGAATATCAAAGTAATAATGAGGAAATTTTATTAAATATAAAATTTTCTCATTGTTATCTATAACTAATAAAATCAGAAATGAAATCTTACGTGCCTGTGTTTTGGATTGGTTTATCTTTCCTTGTACTCAATGTTTTTTTTTTGTTAGAAAATTATTGTTTCGATTTGTGTGTATAATAATCCTTATGTGCGAATGATAATCAATATAATATGTGAAATTATATATTGCTACATGACGAATGCAGTCAAATCTTGCAATCCTAACTTCGTCTGTTGACAGTTTTTAACAGCCTTTAGAATTGAAGGCCTGATATTTTATTTAAAGCATTTGTCAAATTTGAAGGTGCAAAATCTTTTTTATCCTAAAGTTAAAACATTTTGACCTCATCCATAAAGTAGAATCTGTACACCGAATACTTGCTTTTAAACGGATAGAGGCGATCAATAGGTCACTTCCTCGAACAGTAGAACAATCGGTCATTTCCGTCCTTCCGCTGGCTGCATTCGTACCCTTTACTAAAGTCTAGTTAACTCCGAATCCTAGCAAGACGTTATTAATTGTAATTTATTTTCAAAAAAAAGTTAAAATGAAATTTTTTTCACCATAATTGTGTAAGTGTGCATTTTAAATTCTTTCGATCGACAAAAAAAAAGTGATATTTTTTTTTTTTTAAATCGTTAATTGGGCGGTATTTTTCTACCTAACTAAAACTCATTAAAGGTTTCGAAGTCAAGGGAAATAATAAGAAAAGCTACAAAGTTTTTATTTTTCTTAAAAGAATTGTTGAAATGAACAAATATTTTAAATATGTAAAAAAAAAACATTTAAAAAAAAGAAAAAACTTTCTCTAAAAAAAAAAAAAAATACTAAAAATCAGTCTAGAATTAGAACTTTTAGTTGATAATCATTAAAATTAATAAATAATTCATTTCACTGTCATTTTCGCCAATTCTAATTTCATAATGAGAATACTAATAGTAAAATTAGAATTCTAATTGTATAATTAGAATGGAGAGCGTTATACAAAATGATCAAAACTTATCCCATCAAGTTATTGAAACCTTAGTTCACAAATACTTTCATTACCTAGAAATGAACAAAATTTAACCTAATTGTCATTAATAACAATTGTTAACTCATCACAATTGTTATTGTCACAGCATATTGCTCGCTTAAAATTGTGAATTTTGAATATTTATTATGAAATTGTGAATATTTATTATGAAAACTATCCTTAAGTGGCTAATTAAAGTTTTCAATTGTAAAAACCTTTTACTGTGCAATTTTAATGTTTGAGTAGAATATCCGTAATATGTTGGCTGATTAGTCACGAATCATTCCATACTTTTTTGTGAATAGTTCCGTTTTTGTAAAAAATCTACTCATAATTTTGTAAATTTATAAAAATAGTGTTGTGTTCGTGTAATTTTGAGAAAAATTACCAAAAACCAGTGATTAGTCCAGGCGTTTTGTAATTGCGCTAGCTTTTATGAATTTGTGAAAAATCTGCTTATGATTTTCTGAACTTTTTTNTTTTTTTTTTTTTTTTTTTTTTTTTTTTTTTTTTTTTGGTAACGAATCATTAAAAATTATGTACATCAAGGAGTTTGCTTTTAAATTATATATTAATGACGTGTTCCATGTAATTTTTCATTAGAAGAATTTTGTGTATGATTCATTTTTAAAATGAAAATATTGTAAAGGGTTCATTTTTGAAATTTTGTGAAAGGTCCGTTTTTATATTAAAAAAAAAATTGTTGTGAGGGATTCGTTTGAACAATTATTTATTTAATAAAAGGTTCATTTAGACTATGAAAAATTTTGTTGAAAGTCTATTACGAACCCCCAACTTCTCTAAAATAACCCGTGTTATTACTAACTTTTATTTAAGTTACAAAATACGAGAGTTTTTTTTAATCGTCAATGCATGAAAAGCTGTAAAAGAGAGCGACGTAGAAAATACAAAATGGCCGTTCCCTCTAGAAACAAGAGTTAGAACTAGACTTGTTCCCGGAAGAATGTTATTTTGACTTTCTGCTTAACCAGCATTTTATTTCTTAGCATGTGGATGCTAAACATTTCATTTTGAAAATCGATTCATTTATTACTGATTCGTAATTTAATAATCGATTCTTATTCTTATTTTTTTAAGAGGAATTTACGACTACAAATTAAAAACTTAAAATAATAAGCTTTTTCAATTAAGAATATTAAATGCAATGTTTCAACAACAAAAAAATATAGTAACAAAGCAATATATTTACATTTTTAAATGACGTTGAAAAAATGCGCTAATTTTATTTCTGGAAAATCTGCCATATTTTAAATTTTACTTAAGAAATCTTAGGGAATTTCGTTTTTGTTAAATGACAGTTCGACTATCTTATAGCCCTTGTTTATTTCTTTTTTTTTTTATTATTATTATTATCGCTATTCATTTATTTTCAATGTTTCCAGTACAAATTGTTTTAAATTTTTTTTAAAAAAAACTGTTAAAAATCATTACAGTAAAACGTTTACTCAAACATATTTTTATGTAAAAGATATTTTTAGTAATTAGTTTTTATTCTTACTTTTTTAAGAAACAATGCTTTCTAGTGTTCTTAAATTATCGTCTGCACTAATTAAATAGCATCTTTAAGGTAAACCTTCCATTCCGACCATTAGATAAAAAATTATTCAGTGTAATTTTCCCTCTCTCTCTCTCTCTCTCTCTCTCTCTCTCTCTTTGGTGTTATCTACTTAATTATGAAATATTTAAAAATAATGAAAAAAAACACATACCCAACTAGGCTGTACATAATACGCTGTAACATAAATATGTTACAGCCTATATATTTTTTTTTCTGTACATAAATATATAATATGCATTGTATTTATTTACGTTATATTATGTTTTTCGACCTCATTCATTTTTTTACCGTTTCATTTGTTTGAAAGTAATTAGATTTTGCATAGCAGTATACAATTTTTTTCGGAGAAGAACCAGAGAAAAAAAAAATTCTTGCTTTCAGAGGTCACAAAAGATTTAGTTTTTATATCAATTTATAATAGCTAAGCGTAAGGAAAATTAAATGAATATTTTGTTTTATAAAAGGAAAGATAAATTGCATCAAATCATATCTTGTATGGTTGCCATGCATTTATTTCTAGTTAAAAGCAATTGAAGTTTCGAAAACTTCGATCTTTTTTGTTCTAAAAAATAAAATTTTAACAGCTTTTCAACTTTTATCGTGGTCAATTATTTTTTTATTGACCTTTCACTTACATATTTAACTAAATCCTTGAATTAGATTTAATTAAACATATTTTATTTAAATAAAATTTTAAAAGATCAAATAAAACAATCGAAATATCAAAGATTTTTAATCCTTAACTAGTATCTCTTACAGTATGAAATTTCAGTGTTAAAATATTGATGTTTCTTCATAGTTTATTGAAATTAGTGTGATAAAGGGTTATTCAATTTCTTATGCTTGTCATATAGTTTTTTTCGAAATAGTCTTTGATTTGCAGATGGCGATCTTCTCAATCCTTCTGAGGCCCACATTTGTCCCCTGACCGCAGATAGCGCACCCCTAATTTACCAAAATTGTGTTAGATTTAATTGTTAATAACTAAAGTAAAACGGAAATAAGTTTTTTGTTTTGAATTATTTATCTTACTCTTATATTATATTTTTCATTTAATTTTGTGACGTATAGTGCTCAACAGGACTAAAAAAAAAAAAAAAAAAAAAAAAAANTAATGTACACTGCAAAAAAAAAAAAACGGACAACCCTGAATAACTTTTGATTTAATGATTGGATCTACACGTTCTAAGACTCAATCTTTATATTTCGAGGGGGGTGACTTGAAATATGCTAATTAATTAGTTAAGGACGATATTTTAATGTACGATTTCAGACACAAAAACGTACTTTTTCTCTAAATAAGCATACCTTTTTTTCGACGGATTCGGATTTCTTACCCCCAAAATGTTGGATGTAGTCGCAATCACGAAAGTAACTGAAAATTGACATAATTAATTAATAGTTAATAGTTAATTATTAATAGTTAATAATTAATTAATAATTAATTGACATATTTGAGGTCACCTCCCCGAGCGATTAAGATTGAGTCCTAGAACGTGAAGATCTGTTTATTAGATCAAAAGTTATCCTGGGTGGTCCATTTTTTATTTTGCTCATTGTACAATATTTTGAGCTTTATTTTTCTTTAGTGTTTTCGTGAGAAAGGTGTTGCTCTTTGAACAAATTTTGAATGTCTAAAACGTTTATTCAGAACATTAAAACTATTCATAAGTGTGATTTATATTATTATTTCTTAAATGGAACTTAATATATATATGAGAGTCCATTTAAGAAGTTTGGATCCTTTTTCAATCCTTTTCATTCTAAAAACGGACCCTTTACAAAATTGTTTTAAAAAGAATTCGATAACATGTTTAATTCGTAATTTTTAAACCACAACCTCTTAAAGCCGTGGTTTTCAATTTTTTTTTTATTTCTTATATGGAATCCTAAAAGCTAGGCCGACCTTCTTCCGATGGAACACAGAATTAATAATTAAAGTTTGAAAAGGTAATAGTAAACGTACTAACTGAAGGCAAACGTACAAAGTAAAATTACTAATTGTTTTTAAATTAGTTTTTATGATTGATAGTTAAATGTCGAGTCTAGTATAGTTCTAAATTTGCTTCTACTGTATTTATAAGCCGAAAATTAGTAAAATAATCCGAATTAAGGTTTTCGATAAAATAAAAACGGAAAAATAATTCTTATGAGCTTTAAAATGATAAACAGTAGGAAATATTTCTTTATTGAGGAATTTACCAATTTTATTTTGATTCGAAAACCACAATGGGAAATATCGAGGCAATTCTTATCAATTTATATCCTTTTTTTTAAATCTATTCAATATATTGCTGTTAGAAAAATTATATTTAATTTTTTATTTTTATTTATTCACTGGTATTTCATAAAGACAATCGAAATACTAAATAAATAACGGAATATTAATTGAATCTGATTGTTATAACAGTTATTTAAAAATAAAATTCGTAACTCTCGGAACCCCTTACATTGGAATCCTGGGGTTCCGCGGAGCAATTTTTGGAAATCACTTCTTTAAACGCATGTTTTATTTATTTAATTTTTAAGGAAAATGTAACTTTTTTCAAAATATCAGTGCAGACCGCTGGTTCTTGTGATAGTTTTCAGAATTTGTTTTCCTATTTTCACAAATTTACAAAAGTATGAATTTTACAAAGTATAGAATGATTCTGCATGTACTTTAAAATAGTGCTTGAGAACAGTATGTAAATTAATTCAAACATGCATCGTGCATCACGTTTCTGTATACTTAATCTTGCCTGTACTAAATTAAATGTTCACAGAATGTTTTATTCGATTATTCCATTTATCATATATATATATATATATATATAGATAGATAGATAGATAGATAGATAGATAGATAGATAGATAGA
>NC_092205.1:96732216-96803054 GCF_043381705.1 Parasteatoda tepidariorum
TATGAAGTATTATAATAACAGGGTTGCCACAGAAAAAAAAATGAACAAAATAGCTGCTTTCAGTAGCCAAAAACTAGGAAAATAGTTGCCTAAAAAAGAACAAAAATATGACTAAAATTTTGTTAATGACTTAATTGTCATATACTATGATATTCAGTCAAGTGATATTCAGTCAGGTTGGTGGCAAATATGATAATTTTTATATAAACGTAAATGTTTATGAAAAGTGTTTACTAAAATTTGAAATTCACACATCGTAATATCGTATATATATTTTATTTATTTATTTATTTTTTTTTTGTCGATTAAAATCCAGTTGTTTAGTTCTTTTGCATCTTTTTTCAGCTTGCAATTATGTTTTTAAATAAATTTAAAATCTTATCTCCCTCCTGGGGAGTTGATCATTTCGGCTTAAGAATGGCGAATTCACGAATGTCGATCATTTTTACTTTTCACCTTTACTCTTCTCGTGTTAGCATTTGTATTTTCAATTTAAAATTCATAACTGTTGACTGTGATAGCACTGAAATTAAATGCCTCTCTTAGATGATCACATTAAATAAATAAGAATATTTTGAATCGTTTTAAAACAAAATCCATCCCCACCCTACCATTTTTTTTTTCTTTTCCGGAAACGAAAGATGGAAGTTAAAAGTGACGGGTGAGAGCTCGAAAGGGGATGAGCGGGATCAATTCTATTTATATCTTCAACGCTGAAACCACAAAATGCTGGAAGATCCCTGCGTCTGCGTCAAACATAGAGAGGGAGAAAGGCTGATATCTATAATCAGTGCAAAATCTGCCTGATTATGCATTGAAAAAAATATAAACGATCGCATTTTTATGCTTGTTTTTTTTTCTCCACCATTATATTTGCTTATGTTTTTCATCCGCATCTCTTGAACCTTTTTTTTTTATTTATTGTATTGTATTTATTTAAGTGTAAACGAAGTATTAAGTGTTTTACTTAAAACTTGATAATTTAAATAACCTTGCCCAAATAACAAAAACTTTAAATTTAGCAAATAAAAAAATTTTTTTTAAATAATTTTCTTTATGCGTATAAGTTTCCTATTAGATTTTATTTCTTATATACTAGAGGTGCGCAACTTTTTTAAGTGAAGGGCCACTTGCACTGCACGTAGTTCAACGAAGCGCAGCACGCATGTTTAGTCATGTTAGCTACAAATATGGTGATTTTTATCTAAACATTAGTGTTCTAATCACTAGATATTTTTATCAGTAAACTTAATAACATATTTGCAGAAAATTATAAATTGGGAGGGGGGTGATATAAATTCTAACCAAAAAGGAGCTTACAGAATGAAAGTGCAAAAAGAAAAAAGATCAAAATACGTATTTTATAGAGCAATATTAATTAAAATTAAATAATTCAATAAAAGAAAATTTATGATATTTAAACAAAAACCGTATTAAAAGAAATTTTCACTGTGTTCAAAGTTACCGCGGGCCGCATGTAGCGCGCAGGACATAGGTTGTGCACCCCTATTATATACTAAGTTCAGGCAGTATTATGTAATCTTTCCATATTTAACAATCGTAAGTTCCGCCGATGCTGTTGTGGGTGTTCAACTTAAAGTTACATTTTGTTTTACTACTCAAAAACTTGACTTAAAAGATGTGTAGAAAAATGTACAGGGATTACGTGTGAATTAAAAGTAAATTAATAAATAAAAGGAAATTTTTAAAAAGTGACATTCGAATAAATAATTATTTGAAAATTATTAACTGCTAAACTTATAGTAAAAAATATCCCGCGGATAAAATAAAAAATATAAAATAAAAATATAAAAATATAAAATAAATAAAAAATATCTACAGACTGTAGAAATGCAACTGCAGAGTTGCAATTTGACGGGCTAAACGAGCCATGTTTGTACGTACTACGAGTTTTTTCGAAATTGCCATTTGCTCATAATTTATCTCAATATTTAATGCTTTTTTAGTGAATTTTTTTCCACTTTTTTTTCTTCTTTACATTACATTATGTATAGCAACGCAAACACTATAAGACTTGAAAACGTGAAATGTAGAACAAAGTGTACAACTGAACAAAAAATGTAATACTTCGTTCGAGAAATATTTGCTGCTTAACGTGTAATAAAAAAATTCCATGTGAATCGATCTGTATCCTGCTGGAGTTAAATTTTGACATGCTTATTTACGAACCTAACGCGATGTTTTTTCGTAACTCTTATTTCTTTGAAATTTATTGCAATTTTAAGTGGTGCTTCTTTCTTGAATTTTGATTGTTTTTTAAATATTTATTATTTTTCTTTGTTTGCATACATATGTGCTGTATTCATCTTTATGTTGCTTAAAACTCTATGAATTTTCTGATCTAAACTGCTGAGTAGAGTTCACATTATTTTATCCCTTTACAAAAAAAAAAAATGATTTTAAAGTGAAAGAAGAAAGTTTAAAGTATATATTGCTCTAAATAAAGAGTGCACGCAAAAATTGATGACCTTTTGAAAATTAACGTCGTTTGAAAAGCATGTCCACGCTTTCTTTGTATATTGAGAGTTAAATCGAAGTTACTCTACCGTAGCTTTTCACCCCTTTTGTTCCTAAGCGTAAATAAATAAATAAAAAAGCTTAAAGCTCTAACTGCATAGGGACTGTCAAAGAGAAAAGAATCGTTTGCTCATGTACGTTTAATGTGTATAGTGTCAATGACATTTCATTTGAATGCGGTCTTTTAACACTCAACTATTTTATTGAAATTTCTTACGTTTACCTGTCAATTTCTTTTTATACACATTATTTGACTTAAATTTTAATTGTTTTTAGTGGTAACTACACATATGACTGACTCTTCACAAAATACATTAACATAAAAATAGACCTTACACAAAATAGTTTATAGAGGAAAACGGACTCTTTAAATTTTTTTTTTACATTTTTGAAAAAACATTTTTTAAATAATTCTATCAAAATTCGAGATCATAAATTTTAAACTGAAACTCATTCAAAATTTTAATTTTTTTTTTCTTCACAGAAATATGACCTTTTTTCATACATCAATAAATTTATGAATAAGAATGATTATGAATACACAATTTCATTAAAGAAAAGGATTTTTATAAAATGTCTAGACAGACTTATTGTTTTCAAAAATTTTCTTGAAATTAGGACCTTATTTTCACAAAATTATGAGTAGATTTTCCATAATTTCGTAAACATGGACCTTTCTCAAAGAAATCTGAACACACTATTTTATAAAGATTTTTTACAAAATCGGGACCTTATTTTCACAACATTCTGAGCAGATTTTCCACAATTTTAAAAACATGAACCTTTCTAAAAAGTTTGAAATGATTACTGGTTTTTGAGATTTTTCTGAAAATTAGAACTTATTTTCAGAAAATTATGAGCAGATTATTCACAATTTCACAAAAACGGATCTCTTGTAAAATGTCTGTAACCCATGCTTTAGTTTCTACAGTCCCTGACCATATTATTAGACGCACTGTAAGATTTTATGTAAAATCTTAATTATCAGGTGATACTATACAGCTGTACTGTTTTAACGAGATTGAAACCGGTTTGCACTTGTTTATATTCGTGTAGCAAATTGGTTAACATTGTAATGCAATACGTTAAAAATAAATACAAATAGGAAGTACATAAAAAATTTCCTAAAATAAAAACCCATTACATGTATGTTTAAATGTTAAAGTATTGCGTATAAACTCGTGCAAAGCATGTCATTATTAAAACACTACAGTGTGTCTAATGATTTGGTCTAATTATTATTATAGACTAATATAATGAATACCTGATATAATAAATCTAATATGTATAATTCTCTTACGTGGCTCCCAAATTTTGGCTGTATTTCTTTTCCGCCGGTGGCAACGTTTGCTTTGTTTTGTTTACGTTACTATTTCTCTTACACGGCGAATCGACCAATGATTGCCGCTGAAAATGTCACATGCCAAATCTATCTGAGGTGGCTCAACATATAGCACTTTTAAAAACGGAAACTGAAATAACCGGAGAACATCAGCTGCGGCAATCTCATACTATTAAGCTAGGCAGAAGTGAGTAGTCTTTGTCGATAGATCTCTATTTTAGTATTTTGTCGAAAGCGCTTTTTTTCACGAATTTATATATTATGAATTTATTCAAATTTATTTTAATGACTTAGTATTTACTAAAAAGATGTAATTTTTTTTTTAAAAAAAAAGTTTTTTTTATGGATTTGAATGATTGTTTTGAATTCTTAGAATTTTGTGCATTTGCAATGTACCTAAGTTAGTAGCGAGCGAAGTGAGCTTGGTTTGCGAAGCAAACCATATAAGATTGCGTAGCAATGTAGATCTATAACATATCTTTTAAAACGTATGACAGACCTTCGGGGCATATAACACAAATCCAGTCAAAACTCCCATTTCTCGGCCAAGCTACAGAATGTGCGATACAACACTTGAAATGGCTATAAAAATGTTACGCGTTATTTTCTTATCGGGAAATTTAAATAATGTTTTAAGATTATGAAGTATCTTTCGTTAATACTTAATAAAAGAATGAATTAAAATCCTTATCTAGTTCAGGTGTGTTGATGTTCATCCTGTAACTCGAGTAGTCTTTATTATTTTTTACACCCAAGTTTTAAGTACTCGGGGGAAAAAATTATTTTTAATTCATTAAAATAAAACAGCTGATTTAGATAGCATCAAATTATCCTTAATCTGGAAGTGTGCGATAAAAATTAATTTTTGTTGAAAGTTCTGAAGATTTGCCGGAAATTAAAAAAGATCATAGCCCATCCTTCCAAAACAGTTTGCTCGCGCTTTGAAAAAAATTCTCTAAGCACTTTATTTGAAGCGCTGTTTATTATTATTTTTTTTATGAAAATAAAGGAAGAGAGAGGAGTGCGCTGACACTTATTTCGCTGATTTTTCGCTCCATGTTCCTTTCTTACCCGTGAAGTTCTTCTCATCTCCGCTTCTCTCTTCCATTCTTTTATCGAAGAGCAGCAGAGAGGAGGGAGAATTGAAGGAGACGTCATTGGAACTTCGTTCTCCCATCTCTCTCTCTTCCCCACTTTCTTCGCTCCATCATAGTTGCCATGGTAGCAACTATGTTCCGGCGTTTTCACTAAAACTCTGCTGATGATCGGTGATCAACCGCCAAAGCGCTACATTGAGGTCGCCAAATTGCGACGCCTTCCTCCTATCACTCTTCTTTTTTCTCTCTCTGTTTTGATTACTGCTTTGATGACGCGTATGCATTATTAGGTACTATTTAAATATGGCGGAATAGTTTAAACACATTTTGGGCGCAGACAAAAAGGTATTCGGAATTTTTTTTTTAAAGATAATTTTTGTTTATTTATTGAGTTAGGAATCTTATGTGATGATTAAGTGCTCTTGTAGTATCTGTGTCCGTATCCTGTCTCCGGCATCAAAACGCTGATCAAACGCTGCGTGGATTTTGCGTTTGTTTCTCGTTCTTGTGGGTCTTTTTCGTGGTTTCCGTCTCATTTATCCTTTTCACAGATTGCATAATGATAAAATTCCTAGAGTACTGTGTGTAATAAAATTTATTAACTATTTTTTATAAATTTTGGTTTATCATTAACTTAACGATATTTTTTGTTAGGTATTCAAGAAAAATTTGAAAACTTTACAGTCCGGAATGTATAGCTTAAATAAGATCAAATTCTGTTTTATTTACATAAAAAATTAATTATAAAAATTTTTAATTAATTAAAAAATAATAATTTTTTTAAAATATTATTTTAAAATTTTGTTTGTTTGAAATTCAAATAAGTTAAATGAAGCTTCTTTATCGATAAAAATGTTATTAAATAATTATTTTAGAGGTACATCTTAATTATTTGAAAGAGGCGCTATTATGCAATTTTTTATTTTAATAATATTGATAAAGCTTGTATTGTGCCTTTTAAATCAAATCGTGCGTTTTTCTTCAGCAGAAAATCAGCATATTTTTAGCATTTCTATTATTATATTACATTATGTATGTACGTTAAGATGTATTGAATGATAAATAGCCAGGTTCACAAAATTTACGCCATTCAATTTCACTTTCTCTTATTAAGTGTATGCGTTTGATTTTTTTTTTAAAAGGGGGAAAAAAATGATTTATCGTATTTAAATAATAGTTTTTGTTTTAGTGCTGCTTGATATCATAGCAAAATTCCTGTGGCAGAATTTTTTCGGGTTTTCTGCAACATACCTCTCTAGTACTATCTTTCTGCAAGATACTTTTTAACAATAATAAATATACATATTACTAATTTAAAGTAACAGAAACGTCAACTTAAAGAAAAATTCGGATAAATATTTTATTTTATTTTATTTGAATACGTAATATATTTTATCCATTCTAATATTATGGGCGATATTCTCGCATTTTGTACGAGGAAAAACACACTAATTATTTCTTTTTTCGCATTTTGTAAATCATCATCACTAATAAAAAATCTTAAATATCAAAAATAATAATTTAAAAAAAATCGTGAATTCCGTAGCAGTACCTACCGAAAAAAAAGATCGACGTTGAAATCACGCGAATCGTACACTTTTTAAAAAGGGTTTAATAAATGCGTGTTTTCACTTCGAGAACATAAGTGATTTCACTTTCACTTATGTTCACTTCGAGTGATGCGTGTTTTCACTTTATTACAATCAGTTGTTGTAATAAATAATAGGGTATTAAAAATAATATCGTATTAAAAATATAAGATTTTAACAACTATGCCAAAATCAAAAGTAATAACTGCAAAAAAAAAAAAAAAAAAAAAAAAAANGACGAAAATTTCTGTAGATGAGAAAACCAACTTTTTTACTTCATTATTCTTTATTTTTCATTGTTCTCAATTGAGAATTTAAAAAAATCACAAGCATTTTTTCCCACTCAGACACACGAGAAAGACATCTTTTGAATATAGTTTTAAAGAAAACATGAAATCTCAAAAATGTATGCAAAAAAGAAAACCAAAATTTTTTACTTTCCAAAGGAAGCATCTTTCTGCAAGGATTCAATATCGTTCTGTTACGCCGTGTTGCCACAATTCTGTCACTGGGAGCAAAATTAGCTAGAAATTTAATTGTGATCTCATATTAGACATATTGTTCACTGCTGTCTAATTCTTACCTCTTATTCTTATTCATTATGTAACTCCTTTACCTTTTTCGTGTAAATATGGGTTTCAGATTTCATAGTTTTCTCCATTGATATTTTTTGTTTTCTCTTAATCAAACATAGATTAATCAAACAATTAACAAACATATGGGACAAACTCTTAATCAAACAATTTATGGCTATGCTTTAATTTTTTATTATTTGTTTTTCTTTGGGGATGTTTTTTTTTTATTTTATAATCGTCGTTGAACAGCCGACCCAATTTTTAAGTTTACGACTACTAATGTTTAACGCCGTAGCTTTGTAATTTTGAACACAATCCAGAAGACAAGGGATCAAGTACTGGCAGAAATTTGCCTTCGTGGAGGACTTTTTTGATGGAACTCACCCTCATTGGCGTTGCATGGAGAGGAAGACCACAAGAACATCCCATGGTTAGCCTGACGACAAGGGGACTCAAACCTATGATCCGTCTGCCGCTGAGGATATTTCACGTTAGCACTGTGGTCGGTGCAAGCCGGACGTATCGACAAGTAATCGCCGGAATTCGAACGCGGTTCACCTCATTGGAAAGCAAACACTCTATCCCCTGAGCCATCACGGTTCTTGGGGATGGATTGTAGTAAATCCAAATTTGACAAAGCGAAATATATATTAAGTAATCGAATTAACATTTTGCATCCAATTTCATGATCATGTTCATTAGCTAGTTTATTAAAAAATAGAAATTAAAATAATATCAGACACAGGAACGATTTTTAAAAGTGCTGAAATAACATCATATGACTTTAAGTAGAAATAAGCTATTTAAAAGGACACAGAAAGAGCCTCTGGCTTATAAGACCAGCTCTTGTTTACCACATTCAGTATTTGCGACTGCAATAGAAATCAAGGCTTTGGATTTCTTGATTTTTTGATTCGATTTTTTATTTATTTTAATAGTTTCAAAAGCACTTTCAGAACATTAATTTATAAGTAATTACTTTACATGAATTTTATCATAGTTGAAATACTTATAAAAATATATTTCGAACTATATTACTAGATTAAGTATTGTTATTAGTGATACATAGAACATAAAAATGCATGATTCAAACTTGCTGAGATGCATCATTATTAATTATTAAAAAACAGGCTAGACTGAACAAATCATTGACTAATTTCACATATCTTTTCTCTTTTAAAATGATGTAATAAATTTTCTCTCCTGAACTGTTGATAAATAAATATTTCGATGTCAAAAAACTTAACTAATTTATTAAGAAGCACTAGGGTTTTATCCCCGTCGTGTTGCTGCTCACTTACCTTGTAATTTTGAACCCAATCCAGAAAACAAGAGAACTCCTGGATCAAGTATTGGGAGAAATTTGCCTTCGTGGAGGACTTTTTGGTGGAACTAACCCTCATTTGCGTTAAATGAAGAGGAAGAGCACGAGAACCTCTCACGGTTAACCTGACGGCAAGGGAACTCTACCCCATGATCCGTCTACCACTGAGGATATTTTANTGGGAGAAATTTGCCTTCGTGGAGGACTTTTGGTGCAACTAACCCTCATTTGCGTTAAAGGAAGAGGAAGACCACGAGAACCTCTCAAGGTTAACCTGACGGCAAGGGAACTCTACCCCATGATCCGTCTACCACTGAGGATATTTTATGTCAGCACTGTGGTCGGTGCAAGTCGGTGTGGTCTGGGATTCGAACACGGTTCACTTCATTTAAAGGCGAACGCTCTATCCCCTGAGCCATCATGACTCAGGGTTTCGTCGTTTAGAAAGTATGAGTAATAAATCTTAGCTATTTAAAAATAATCATTTTGCTTTTATAATTTTTTTTTCTCGAAGGAAAAAAACGTAAGCACTCCTTGAATGTTCATAATTATTTTGTTACAACAAATTCGAAAATTTTTTGCCATCTAAAATTCTACTTCGCATTACAAATCAAGTAGTTTGTTAATTTCTAATGACAGAATAAATAAAGCTTCATACTTTATTCTAAGAAACTTCATCCCCTATTCACTCCGAATTCTATTTACGTTAATAATTATTCTTCACCCTTTTTCCATTTTTTAAATTTTGCTCTTTGTTGCACTGATTTACTCAAAATCTTCTTGCAAGTTGTGTTTAGTATCACTTTTAAATTAGGTATCGTGCTGGAGATTAATTATTGAACTTATAATTTAATCAAAATTTTATTCAGTATCTCTATTATCTCACTGACCCCTGTGAGGAAGGAGTTGAGCGTCCATTGTAGCCTGGATCAGAAGTATTTGTTGTTATCATCTAGGCAGGGCCCGACCTAGCCAAATTGCCCCTCCCCCCTCTACTTCACTATTTCAGTAGTGAAGAACAGAACTTAATGGAGGTATTTAAATATTTCACCTCATTATAGATATATAACAAGAAAGTTGACTCGAACCTAAAATAGCTATAAATGTCCCCCTTGTCTTCATAAGATGGATTAATAAAGAAGCTCACATGAAACTGACGGATTTTACGCTGTACAGATATTTTGTTTAAAAGAACTTCATTAAAGAACGAAACCTAAAATAAACCTTCTATTCGATTTGGGGGCCCGGGGCAACTGCCCCGTATGCCATTGTCAGGCTCTGTCTATATCAGTGGTTACCAACTGGGGGGCCGCTGCGGAGCCTTTTTTTGTGGCTCGCGAACTAAATTATATTAGTTGTCATTTTTTTGCGGACAATTTTCGTAAAAAATCTATATTGGTTTAAAATCCTTTTCTAATTTTAAAAAAACTTAATTTCTTTTTTTCTGTGAAATTTTAAATAACAAAGGTGCAAAAGAAGTTATTTCTCAGGTTTTGCATCCAAGAAAATATTTATTCAAATGCAAAAATAATCATGTATGTTGCTCTTTTTTATTTCGTTTTTTTTTTTTTTTTATTTATTTATTTATTTATTTATTTATTTTTGTGAATATGATTTAGAAATTGCGTATCAGAAATTTTCTCGAAGAGATTCTCCGATTTAACTTTTTGAAGCCACTCATTTTGGACGAAATTATTTACATCTGTACATTTTAAATTTAAAATGTAAATATCTATTCTCTTGTGTTTGCAGCAGACAAACCTCAATTCTCTCATTGAACATTTTGCGTGCTACTATGTCAGTTTTAATACCAACCTTTTTAAAGTTTTATATCTTAACAATTAGATATCTGTTGCACATTAATTGTTTAATACATGGGTGCTTATTAAAGTTATTGTAGCCAGAATTTTTAAAATGCAATTAAATATTTTTAAAAATATACTTCTTATTTTAATTTGCAATTCAAAACTTTTGTTTTTTACAACCTTATAAAAATCTGACAGTAATATTTATGTTCCTTCAAACACAAAAGTGTCCTATATAAAGTATTGATAAAGTTGCGACCCGCCATTTGACTGATTTATTGAACTGTGGCTCCCGGCTTCATGTAAGTTGGAAACCCCTGAGTTAGACTATACTTGCGTGGGGGGAAAAAGTAATATTTGCTGAAACCATGGTATCATATGGGAATTCATTCTTTGGGTTGTGTTCAAAATTAAAGGTTATACATGCACGTAATAATGTTTTTAAGACATAAATGTTTCAGAAGAGCAGAAACCTGGCATTAAACCTGGTGATCCATATCGTGCTAAAATAAAATATTTTGACTATAGGTAATATATAGGAATAATAAGGTAAGTGTCCCGTTGGCGTAAGGCTACGCCACGAAGGCGAGTTTGCCTTCCGGCTGTATTTGGGAGTTGATAAGGGAATGTACTTTTTTTCTCCTATATTTTACAAAAATATTCACGATTTTTTTAAAAAATATTTTGCTAATAATGCTTCTTATTTATACTTTTGCGTTATATGTATCAACTGCGTTAACAGCAGCCAACATCTTTAATAAATATAACAAAATTCATTTTAAACACAATCTGAAAACATTTTTATTTTTTAATGGAATCAAATCCCGATGATTGTTATTTATTTCACATATTGCTCACACCGACCCAGGTACTGACGTCAACAATCCATAGCGGTAGACAGGCTACGAGTGTGATTTCCATTGACGAAAATTGATTGTGGTAAAATTTCGTGGTTTTGTTTTCATGTAACGTGAGTTGTTTCTTTCAAAGAGCCTCCACGAAGATTAGTTTGTTTATTGCTTGGTTCTCCTGTCTTCTGGGTTGTGTATAAAATGACAATACTATTTAGTTAAGCCGTGATGGCTCAGGGGATAGAGCGTTCGCCTTCCATAGGGTTCGAATCCCAGCGATGGCTGGTACCGACCACAGTGTTGACGTAAAATATCCTCGGTGGTAGATCATGGTTACGTATCATGGGTTAGAGTCCCCTTGCCGTCATATATTTATATAATATTTATTTTGTCTTACATGATACATTTATGTACACTTTTTCTATTCTTTTTATTTCTCTTTTTCAAATATTTTATGTACATAACAAAATTTGTTTCATTTAATTTTTTTTTTTTTTTAAACAAATGTAATGCACACCTTTGTCATCTGCAAGACTTTTCATTGTTGTATCCTAAATTTTATTGTAAAAATTATCGAAAGCAAGCTGCTACGTACTATATATTATGTATTATGCAATTTTATTTTTAATAAATACCCGCTGATCATGCTCGCTCCCGGGGTTGTGGCGAACCGGACGTGGACTATACGTGTAAGAGTTTTGCAAACGTGTCCACGTCTGGAGGAAGAGAAAAGTCCCCTTGCCGTCAGGCTAACCGTGTGAGGTTCTCGTAGTTTTCCTCTCTATGTAACGCAAATGCGGGTTAGTTCCATCAAAAAAGTTCTCCACGGAGGCAAATTTCTTCCAATGCTTGATCCGGGAATTCCCTTACCTTCTGGATTGGGTTCAAAATGACAAGGCTACGGAGTTGAACAGTAGTAGTTTTAAATCCAAAATTGGGTCGGCTGTTCAACGACAGTTATAAATATAAATTTTAAATTCCTATTACGTTGGATGCCGATACGGATCGTCTGTTAATTCTAGAGTAGGCCTCTCTAGTCTTGGAGACATTTTTCTGAAAGCCGTCTTCCCTCATTCACCAGATGTTTCAAATAATATCAATAATGAAGCTACGAACATGTATATATCACTTTAGAGAAAAATTTCTTCGGAAAATAAAATAGTGTATCTTTGTGTTTATTTGTATTTTAACGCTTTGATAGACTTGCCACCCTTTTCACCCTGCGGATAACAACTGCTGTTTGATACATGGGATGAGCGCATTTCACTATTACAGAAATGAGCATGAATTCTAAATTGATACTAAAAGGGGGTGGGGGGTGGACTGTCGGTGTTTAGGGTTTCCATAATAACTGTGTGTGCTGGCTCTCAGATTCTTGTTATCCCTCTTCTTCTCTCCCTTGATCCCTCCCACCTTTTCTCTGCATTTATTTATACATTGTACTTGAACTCTGCAGAGAGCTGCGAGGCCCTTAATCTCTAAAGGTAGTGTTGTGTGTAAAAGCACCGGCTTGGATTGTCATCGGTCGCTTCACACAGTTTTTGCATTCGATTAAACGTTGTTGTTGTTTAAATATCATTTCGGCCCCCGTCTCATATGGATTATATTACATCTGTGAAGCTAGAATTTCATGTGGTCCGTAGATGTGAGTTACATGTTGTTGTTATTATTTTTGATAATAGAAATAATGAATTAGTAGATGTAATTTTGGGAAGTTATTATTTTTTAACTTAATATGTGCAATCGAAGTGCTTTGTGTTCATTAAAATTAACTTTTTACGTACCAAAAAAATAACTAAAATTAAATTAAGTTATACTAGTCAGTGCTAGAAAGGTTTGAAGTGTTAGTGTAATTTTTCATTTAATCTTGTTTTTTCTGTTTAAAGAAGAAGAAAAATAGAAAATCGACTTCAAAATTGCTAAAGCAATAACCTGTACCAATTTATTCTTTTTCCTTTCAAAATTACTTCCGTTTTATTGTATGTCTTTTCTGCCTTTACTGTAACTTTTTAGCAATTTCATTTCAACAAGTAAGCAATATAACTTCATTTCAGTTTCCATTATTAATTTTCTGAAGTGATATTTATTAATTTAATCCTAGCAAAAAAGCAAAAGCTTGAAAACTGCGCAATTGAGTCTATGCTCTATGATTGTTCTACCAGTTTATCCACGCATTTGAAAAATAGTGCTTATTTTATTATTTAAAGGCATTGATACTGAATTTTAGTAAGGTATTTAGAACTATGTTTACTTAAGAAAAAAAGTTTTTTTTTTCACGTGACAGCCTCATGATTTATCAAATTATTGTAAGTTTTCAACATTGATTGCTATAAAGATTATTATTTAGCAAATAAGTAAACTATAGAGATCTAAACCAGTCAGTTCTTCACTTTAACCCGTTACTTTTGTTGTGTTGACAGTTTTTTTATTTTTTTTTTTTTTAAATAAGGGAGAAAAATAACCTGTTTGTTTTTCAGTTAAGTTTTAAGATTCTAAGGAAACATTATTCAAATTTTTTCACCTAATTAAGGTTTCAGCAAATTTGCACCGTTTCATGATTCAAGGTATTGATATTATCGTTGCAACGTTGAACTGATTTTCGTGAAAGTTTACAAAATTCATTTCAAATTGTTAATCCCTTTTTCTTTTCTTTTCAAAGACACATATCCATTTAATTGTAAGATTGTTACTTTTCCTCTATGTATACGTTCATATTAAATCCATTAAGCTGCTAGCTTAGTTAACTTTTTACTCCTCCTTTTAAGGAGGTTCGATGTTTTAGGTTCGAAATATTTAATGGCCTTTTATTCAAAAACTCATTTTTATTTAAATTGTAAGATTGTTGATTTGTCAATAAGAATACATTTATTCCTTAAGTTTTTAGCTTTGTTAAATTTTTTCCTCCTTTTATTAGTTGGTTTTACCAAATTTGATAGTGGAGTTTCGGAATTTCTTTGTACTCAAAATAGCACCTGTCATACCATAAATTATGAACAAAAATATAGAATGAAATCGGTTCTTTACTTTGACTAAAACTATTTGATAAAGATCAAAATTTTTTGTCTTCAATTTTTTGTTCAATTAAATTTAAAAACCAGACTAAAAAGTTATAAAATACTGTGTTTTGGTGCTTATTCATTCTTAGCGATGGAACGAAAAATATTTCTATCGGCTGCATGCTCTTCAGAAAGTAGCCAAATCGGATGATTTCTGTTGCTATCAGGTCACTCATTTTACTGTCTGCGATTTGCTCTTGCATTCAACCACCATAGCATCTTTCCACCCCTCTATCTTTGGAAAAGTAATGTTGGACCCTCCCAGTGCGCTCACACCGTCAGCCCAGCTGTGACCGAATGTAACCTTCAACACTGACTCTCACAACTCCTTCCCCCCTCCCCTGATTTCCATCCCACCTATACCCATTTCCCAATATTCTCATTCATTTTCATAGAATGCTACTTCAAAAATCTTTTTTTTTTAATTTTTCTTTTCTTTTTTTTTCCTACCTTACTTTGCACCTTCTTTGCTTCAGATATGTTCTTATATGCATTAAGTACAAGCATCTAGATAGAAAATTTGTAAATTTTCATTTAGTGAGTTCTTAAGGTTAAAAGTGAAATAATGTTTTGTATGAAGTGTTTTGTTGTAACAAAGCTGAAGAAGCATTTATTATTTGTGTTTTTGGTTACATGCTCACTTTTTAAAAAAAAAAAAACAAAAAAAAAAAAAAAAACTGTATGAAGTNAAAAAAAAAAAAAAAAAAAAAAAAAAAAAAAAAAAAAAAATTAATTCTAAATTATTTTTTTTTAAATATTAAATATTGTCGTAAAATATAAAATTAAAGATACAGTTACTGATTTATGAGGCACTTGCCTTGTGCCGCAACCAACAAACTGACCTCAAATTTCTGTGAAAACTTTTCTAAAGTTCGCTAGAATTACAATTATTTAAATTAACACTAGAATTAGAACGAGAATTATTACGCAATTTAAAAAAGACTTACTCTGTTATTGCAGTAAAGTGCAAAAACGTTTACAAATAGGCCTAAGGTTGAGGATGTGTTAGTGGTTCCTGGACAAATATGTAGTTATAAAATGTAGAGAAATAGTGTAAATATCAAACCTTTAATACACCGATTTGCATATTCAACTGGAGTCAGATTTTTTATGGATCAAATTTTTGCGATCAACTATAATTACATTGTTATCAATGAAACCACTTGAAAGCCTGCATGACGTTGGTACCTTTTGGCAAGGCTAAGTTTTTTTTAAAGCAGATATGATTTAGGCTTGAAAGGGGAAAAAGACTCTTTTCATAAGTTAAATTGTACAAATTAAAAACAACTAGAAAAATATAAATTATAATAACTAAATTTCAGCTTGTGTGTTACAGTTAATTATCAAAACATTGATTCTCTAACATTAAGAAGTACTATGTTGGTAGCGACTTTAAAAATTAAAACTCTATTTTTAATAGTGTAGTCACTTGGCAAATTATTATGGCAAATCCCCCCCCCCCTTATACAATTTTTTTTTCTTTCTGTGCGCATTGGCTTTGATTTTCTAGCTATAATTACCTCTAAGGGGGTTTGTTTTCTTTAGGTGAACGTGGTTGCACTACCCTAAGCTATCCTAGTACTTCCACCCTTTGTTAGCACAAGACTTAGTTTAAATTTATAGTACCTTATGTGTTGCTTACCTAGATTTCATAATATCGCTTACGTTTGACTCAGTATAACCGATATAGGATCTTCTGTCATTAAATTTAATATTTAGCTGAATTCTTATAATTAAATATAAAGTTTATTTTATTTTGTGAAAAAATTGCAACCCTGATATCAAAAACTTATTATTTCATCGTGCGTTTTATCACAGAAAAAATTATCACCACACTTATATAAAAAAAAAAGGTGGCAACAGTATTGATACAAAAATAGAACGCTTCTCTTTGAAATATTTGTCGCTGTTTATTAAAATGCTTTATTTAATATATTCTCCCTTCTTAATTATTATTCATTTAAACTAAATTCCTTGTCTTTCAATCGAACCTTTAATGAACAATAATAAACAGCGACAGATATTTTAAAGCGAAACGTTCTTTTTTTTTTTTTTTTTTTAATTTACTNATCTGTTGCCACTTTTGTTTATATAAATGTTAACTTTTCTGCACTGTGATAAAATCAAACTTATGCGAAGATTCCAAATTTTTCTGTGATATTTTATTCTAGTGGCAAAAATATAATAAATTACCGAATGTTCATTAGCAATTAAAATTTAAGATTTTTTTTTATATATATATTTCGTTAAGAACAATCTTGCAGATGCATTCGATCTACATTACTTTTTTTAAAAATCAAGTTTCACAAAACCTTCATTATTAAAGGAGAAGAAAATATTCGTTCCTCTTCTAATTCCGCAGGCGTTCATGTTCTTCCGCCGCCATTAAAGATTTTTTAACGTGGAATTTCGTTTAGCTACGGACTCCATATTTTCTCATTTTCACTACACCCTATTTGTCTGGTGCTCAGATCAAGAGTATGCATGTGTTCATGCATGGATTTGGGGTCACCGTCTGTTGAAGCTACACTTTTACTTTCTGCTGGTTGTGTGTGCAGTGCGACTTGTTCCATTTTTCTCTTCTCTTTTGTTACCAAGGTTCAAAGTTGGGTTCTTTACCTCGCTATACGTTTAGAATTGTTTGCATTTTTTTTTTTTTTATTCTTCTTCTTTAGTATGCATTATTATTATGTTGTTATTAAATGTCTCGCTCTTTACTGACAAATTTTTTCAGCGTAATTTAAATTATGTTTTGTATATTGATTTCATGATTGTCAATTAAGTTTAAATTAATAAATGATTAATATTAAGAAGAACAAATTTTTAATGAAGATAATTAAAAAACGATGGTTGATCTCTCAAATATGTACAGTGCGCTGAATAAAAAATTTACATCTTTAATTACTTTTCATCTAATAATCGGATTTTTATGTACTAGGATTCTTTCTTCTTTAGTATGTATTATTATTATGGCGTTATTAAATGTCTCGCTCTTTAGTGACAAATTTTTTGAGCGTAATTTAAACTACGCTTTGTATATTGATTTCATGATTGTCAATTAAATTTAAATTAATAAATGGTTAATATTAAGAAGAACAAATTTTTAATGAAGATAATTAAAAAACGATGGCTAATCTCTCAAATATGTACAGTGCGCTGAGTAAAAAATGTACATCTTTAATTACTTTTCATCTAATAATCGGATTTTTATATACTAGGATTCTATCTTTTAAGTTCGAGGTCAGAGCTTAAAAAATACTAAATAATTAATACAGGCTATATTTTAAGTTACGAAACAGACAGACAAACATACTTTCTCTGAATAAACATATCTTTTTTTCGAAATATAAATCCTTGACTCTCAAAATGTGGGGATTAGCCGCAATCTAGAAAATATATTCCCATTTGTTTAGGCACTACGTTATTTTCTGCATTTGCGCATCTGTGGAAGTTTTTAAACAAATCGAAAAATTTTTGCACACAATGATAAATTGCCTTTATCCAAAGATAATTCGACGTGAAAAATATTTTTTTAATAATACCTTATTATTTGTTATTTTATTTAATAATAGTCCAAAAAATTTTTGAATTATTAGATATGCAAATTTTCACATCATTTAAAGTTAGTAAATTTTAATGATAATATTCAAAATTTAAATGAAATCGATCGAATACTTCTTGAAAACTTTTTTTATTGTTTCTGTTAAATAGTTCTACAAAAAACACAGAACGTTGTGTTAAATTAGTATACTAGTTCTGTACTGCCACTGTGAAATGTGTATTATATCCGTCAATTGTCACTGCAATGCTTTCTTCCTTTATTTGTCTTAAATTTTTAGACAATCTTAATTATATAAAACGCTAATCGTGATTTCAAAATCGATGAACTTTCTCTTTAGCTATGGCAACGAAGATCTGCAACATACTCTATTTTAAGTTAGATATATAATTTAGTTTATCTGGTGCTTAATGACTAAGGCAGGTAAAAGAGGCGTTTTAATAAAGCTGCAGAAAAACCGAATGAAGATAAATTTGCCAGAAATACTACCGAAGAAAAGTTTCCGCTTAATGAATTTTTTTAATTTTGATTTCCGTATTCCCAAATTTACTGTTGTATATGTAAAAATAATTTATAAATTTTGAGAATATCCCATTTTTATTTTACCTGCGTTACTCATCAATTCAGCTAAAATGGCTGTTTTAACTCTGGTATACTCTCACCAACTTTTACTTATTTCTTTAGTTTATGTACATTTTATGTGTTCATGAATGATGTTATGAAAACTTAAAACTGCTGTCTCTAAACACTGACATTTAAAATTATGAATTATATGCCGCATATTTTAAAAAGAGTTCTACCATTCATATATTGTTTCATTATAAGTCATTTCATTACAAGTTCTATTCATATATTCCTTTTTCTTTTTGTTGCTGAATAATTCTGAAAGCGTGTAAACAGTGTTAGCTGTTCAAATTTGTTATTGGGGTAATATGTAGTGTTGGCCTTTTATCTGGAAGAAATTTATACTACTTCCTGGACAGCAGAAGAAAGTGTAACAAAAAAAAAAAAAAAAAAAAAAAAAAAAAAAAAAAAAAAAAGCGGAAGAATTTGGACGAAATGGTAAAAATAAAAATGGCCAGTACAATTGCTTAGCCATAAGTATTAGAATAGCTAAAACTTTAAGTCTTTCACACATACATTTTTTTTTTTTTTTTAAATTATTAATTCCGAATTTTCAATTTTAGTTTATACAGAATTTTAAAAATGTATTACATTGATTTGGTTTAGGTTTGTCATACTGTACAGCACATGATTATTAAAATTTATCTGGTATTAGTAATTGTGATTTTAATATGCTATTTTTAATGCTGTATATATTTAGTAATTGATTTGTTAGTTAAGAAACATTAAAGAAATTTAAGTATGATGCTTTAACATTTGTGGAATTAAAAAATTAGGTTTTATTATGCATTTATGTAAAATAAAGAATTAAATTATCTGTTAAATTTACTTTTCTTTTCAGTTATTTGAAACTTAAATTTTAAATTATTTAAGATAGATTGCAGCAATAAATTGTTTTAATGTTTGATATTTTTTCTTGAAAAAGAGTTTCCTCTATTTTTCTACTTTGCTTTGAAGAAACATAATTCTTCCCACATTTTTGTTTTCCCACAGTGGAAGAAACATACCATGTTAAAGTATTTAATATGCCATCAACTTTTATTTTTTCATTTATTATTCTTTTATTTGTTCATTTATTTATTATTATTATTTTGTAAATTATTATTTAATGTTTAAACACGTTTAAGAAAAGCTGTAGATTTCCTTTTTTAATTTTTTTGCAGTGTTTCTTTGACAGTTTTTTTGCGGGGGGGGGGGGTGGCTAAGTAATTTACTCAAAGCTCATAGCACAGTGTTAACTGTTCGTGTATTCTATTGAATTTTTCTATGCTCTCTCTTTTACTGCCAATGTAAAGTACTTAAATTCTTTCCATACAATTTTAATTCTTTAATTTTTCTATAAAACATTTATCTATAGAGCACAGAAGCTTTTAAGAAGAAATGTCATGAGCTCTCCGCATAAAGAATGGTATTTTTCAAATTAGTTGGAAGCATGGGAGCTCAGTAATGAGATGAGACATGATTCGCATAATCACATTTTTGTGCGAGGGAGAAGGTAGATGGAATGACAAAAATGTGAAATTTAGGTGAAACTGGAATAGGTGAAACGGAAAGTCACAGGAGGGGGTGTGAGGCGCAAATGGTTTCCCAAAATGGCCTTTTTCCTTGAGTTCGATAAATCGATGGCTGCAACTCTTGCCTGCTGGAAGAGCGTGGCTTCTCATCCTCTCAATAAGGTAATGTAGTTAGGGATTCCTGCTTCCGAAAGCGCTCCTCCTGATATATGGGGATGCTGAGAGACAGGGGGTGAAGATTTCCATTGTCTTTTTCCCCAGGATCGCTGCCCCTGATAATAGAAATAGTTAGCGTTTCATTCATTCTTCCATTGATCCAAGAACAGTCATTTGTTTTTGTTTTTTTCATCATTTCGAACCCACGCAACTTTAAGATGGATTTAAATTGTGAAAAGTTTCAATACGAAATTATTTTCGTTAAGTATAAGATGGTTAATATGATTTAAAAAATGTAATCTAATCTTTTTTTTCTCTATTGTATTAGTAGGGATAACTTCTGCATTGAAAGTATGCTTAAAAAACTACACCAAAACTTCTTAATTAAGGTGATGTTATAAGGGGGGAGGGGGGTTGTTCAGTTGAAGCTGTAATTCCGATCCTATAAATTATGCAGAAATATTTAACTTTTAACGGTCCGGTATTAAATTCACTTACCACCAAGTTTAATTAAGGTAATTAATTATATATTGGGTGTACAAATTAGCTCGGTCCGTTTTTTTATTGGTAAAAAATGCATTTATTTTAGAACAAAGTGCATGAACAGATTAATCAAAATATTGTCCATCGCTGGCTACTACTTTTTCCCACCTCTCTGGCAATTTTCGAATTTTTCGAATCTCGAAAAAATGTCTCGTCTTTAGAGGCGATCCAAGTAAGGGACCAATTTTCAATTTCTGCGAAAGAAGTGAACCGGTGACCTGCCAAATCGTGCTGCATCCGCCGGAATGACCTGTAATCAGAAGGAGCAATGTCTGGTGAATACAGCGGGTGCGGTAAAATATCCCATTTGAGCATTTCCAAATAATTTTTTATGACTTTTACGACATGAGGCCGACCGTTATCATGCAAACGAATAACTTCGTCATGTCTTTGCTCGTATTCCGGCCGTTTTTCTCTTAATGCACGACTCAATCGAATCAATTGTAGCCTATACCGATCGCCCGTAATGGAATCGCCGGTTTGTAGCAGCTCATAGTATACGACACCATTCACTATTCTTCTTTCACCATTCACGAAACTTCAAAACCATTCCCAACATGATTTATCAGTTGGAGCATTGTCACCATTAACTTCTACAAGCATTCGATGCTCTTCAGCTGCACTTTTCTTCCAATTAAAGCAGAAACATTAAAACCTCATGCAAATGGTGCTTAGTTACCACAAAGTTTTTCATATTCAACCAAGTAACAAACAGAGCGAAACTCAAAGCGATATAAACTGAATATTATTGATAGATGTTTAACCTCTCTGAAACCACCGAAACCAGCTGTTACTATGAAACATTCATAACAGCCAGAGCTATCTTTTGAAAACTGACCGAACTAATTTGTACTCCCAATATAAGTAAGTGAATCGTATATATTACAAGTATAAAAGAAATAAATTAATTATTATAATTTTTTTTGTTGCTATATACGTGGTTTAGGACCCAATAAAGAAAAATGCCATACAGCTAAAATGGCGTCATTGGTCCGTTAAGGCTCTAGCAGCAGAATACTTTGGGCCCTCATTGGGTCAATATTCATGAATCTTGGCTCAATAAGGGTTCAAAGGACCGTTATTTTTCCGATATTGGCCCTATATAAAATTTACCGACACACCCAATAGTTTACAGCCACTTAGCAACCAATATTGGTCCTATGTAGAATTTTCAGATTCACCCGATATTTTATATCCGTTATTTAGCCTGTATTGGCCAATGCAAGTCCAATATTGGTCACTCGGTGCATGTTCTTATGGGACCCACGTTGAGCCCAAGTGGGACCAAGGTGAAATTGTTACTAAAGGGGTTAAAAACTAAGCAGCAGGGATGCAGAAATTTTTTTAATTACGCAGACAGGTTGCGGTGAACCTAAACAGCAACTTGGTAAAAAAAAAAAATCTTTAAATTATTAGGGAAAAGATTTTTATTAAGTTATTTTTATTCATATTCAACATCAGTGCCATCATATTATTGAAGTAAAGTAAAGTGAGTCCTGAAACTGAACGTTCCTTCTAACTTTCTAATTGTTTTATAAAAATTTGACCGTAGCAAGATAACAGCCCTTTCAGTCTTTTGAATTGAGCTGCGCGAACTGTTTCTCTTTTAGTCTCAGATATTTCTATTTGGTTTGATTTAAATACTGAAATGCAAATGTCATTGGGTGAGAAGTACAAGAGTTACGTAATTACACCCCCTTAAAAAATACAACTAAAATTATGAATTACTGCAGGATTCTCCTAATTTTTAAGCCTTACGACCACACTGACTTCTCCACAAAGTCAAAATATAACCAACAAAAGGCGTTATTTTACTGTCTTAAATTACAATTAGAAATGCTTAATTTCATTATTTATATCTTTATTTTATGACCGGCGAGTGCGATTGACCCATTGTTTTTTTTTTGGGGGGGGGAGGGGAGGGTTTACGACTATCGCTGTTAAACTTCGTAATTTTTTGACTCAAGGCAAGGAAAGTCATGTATCAAGCATTGAGGCAAAGTAGTCTTCTTGGTGGAACTATTCCTCATTTACATTACATGGAGAGGAAAATCACGAAAACCTCCTTCGGCTAGTCCGACAGGTAAGGGATTCTAATCCATGATCCGCCTGTTACTGAGGACATTTAACGTCAGCACTGTGGTCGCTGTGAGCCGAAAGCAGAATTTGTACCAATCAGCCACCCCTGGGATTCGAACCCGAGTCTTTGTTTTTTCCTGATTATTATCTTTAAAGATTTGTTCATGTTTTAAATTTCAAAATTTCATAAAAAATAAACTGTGGCATGTTTGTTTTTATTACATTTTGAAATTTAAAACCTGAACAAATGCTGCTGCCGCGGTCTGGATTAGTGATGTCAGCAGATCGCTGTGAGCCCTCGAACCAGTTTAAAATCTCATGATATATTTTTATTGTTACACCATGATTAGTCTCATGATATAACATTAAAGATTGTTTTAAAGTTATATATAACACATTATATAACTTTTTGCTGAGGCTTTCTTTACTTTTCATAAGACTGAATTTAGTACCCTTGCGTATTTCTTGTTTTAACAAAGTCTTTTTTCTTTTTTTTTTAACTCTCAGTAAGTAAAATGTAATTTTCTTTTTTTTAAATATGTATTTTGCAATTAAAGAACAGAATTACATGCATACTTTTATTATTTAGAAGCTGAGTTCGTTATTTTATACATTTCACACAACTTCAAATTTCAAGTCAATGGTTCAAAATTCGAATAGGTGCATTTAAGTTGTTGGCGTTATTCTTGCTACGCTGCGATTTGTGTAAAGCTGTAGCTTATAAAGCTCTATTTGTATAAAGCTCCCGTACACTAGTTAAGTTTTTTTATGAACTGCTTGAAAATTTCTGAAAGATACGCCCCTATTTTCCTCCTATAAGCTAAAGTTATTAAATATCTCTTGCCGTTTGTATTTTTTTTTTTTCATTTTTTTTTATTAAGATAGTTTCAAAATATCTCCATGTTCAGAAAATCATTATAAAAATATGAAACGATGTCACTAAACTCTCCAAATATTTTTTCTCGCATTACGATAAAGGAAAAATTCTCTTTGGGTAAAAATCTTTGTTTCTGAAAGATTGCACTTGAAATTAAATAAATTTTATTAGAAATTATGTTTATGTAAAAAATTTCCCAAGTTTTTTATATTGAAATTTTGTCAAGTATGCAATTGTACTTGATTCAGAACATAACCAAGCATTTCTCAATTTATTGAAGCAAAACAAAACACTCATTTTTGATGTTACTAAATGTTAGTAACGTTCTTTTTCTCGTACGTTTTTATTATAATCATAATAATAGTGACCAAAAAATGACATTTAAAATTCTTAATTTATTATGACACATCTTTTGGAATGTACAAACTGTCTTGTATTGGTGTTATTGTTCGAAACTTGAATGGTTGCTGGATATTGCAGAGAAGTCAACGTGCCTAGGGAAGTGGGGAAATTTTTCCCGTGTTCCGAACAGATAACTGGGGGAGTATATTGTGAGGATCTCGTAACACGTAATTGTTAAAAGGGATAATCTTTACGGAATTTAAATGGGAATATTATGTATCTGAAGTCAAAAAGCTGTTTTATTATTTAAAATTCTAATTAATTAATTTTCTGAATTTTTTTATTTGTTTTAAATCTCTTCATCTGTAAACCAGTAAATTTTAGATGAATAAAAATGCTATGGGGAGAATTAATAAAAATGCTATGGAGAATAAAATTTAATACTGAATACTAATTTGTGGTTAAAATGCCCGTGGCAAAATATCTGTCAGAATAAAAAAACTTCACGCTGAGTAAATCAACTTTAATTTTTTTTTTAAAGAAAAACTTTACTGTGAGTAAATAAAAAAAATGACGCTTGTAAAAGTGTGCATAATAACAAAACGAATAAAACAAATCATTTAAATATCTTAATTATACTGAGTATAATAACAGTACATGGAATGAGAAGAATAACCAGTAAATTGAATTGTGTCGGAATTTATTTTTTGTATCAAAAACGTGACTTACGTGTGACTTTTGTATCAAAGACGTGATTTACATAAATAAATGTTCAACGACGTCGATTTCTGTGATTAAACATAAAAAATAGAAGAAAAAAACTTGTTGAAATATGTGCATTAACAACGAAGTATGTCTCTCTTTTTAAATCTTAGAATCTGTAAGAAAAGTTCTATTTTTATATATAATGAATAAAAGAAAACAAACACTTATTCAGAAAACCCATTTAAATTTTTTGCAATGATTTCGATCTCGATAGACATTAATCTTTCTAAATATCAAACCATTAAGTAATATTTGATCTTAAATTAACCCTTTAGACGTAGAATTAATATAAAAATTTATTCTCTATTATTCTTTATGTTGTATTTGTTGAAAAATGACTATTTTTAACTCTAGTCAGGGGTTTTCAACTTACATGAGGCCGGGGGCCACAATTAAAAACAGCAGTCAAAGTGGCGGGCCGCAACTTTGTCAAAATTTCATAGCACTAAATGTCACTGTCAGATTTTTTATCAAGTTGTTCAAAACAAAAGTATTGAATTACAAATAATAATAAATATTTTCTTAAATAAATATTTACTTGGATGCAAAACCTGAGAAATAAATTATTTTGCACCCGTTGGTATGTTATGTTAAATTTCACAGAAAAAAATTAATTAGTTTTTTTTTTTTTTTTTTTTAAAGAAAGAAAAGTATTTTAAACCCATACAGTTTTTTTTACGAAAATTGTCCGCAAAAAAATGAAAACTAATATATTTTCCCCCAGTTGGTAACCACTGCCTAGCTTGTGATGAAAAAATAGGTCGAACTGTTACTATATTATGTGCCTTATATAGTAATGTCAATTCAATATTATCAAGTTTTCAATAATATTTGCGGAAAATTAGTGTGATAAAAAAAAAAAAATTTAAATTGTAACATTTTCGTGCTATGTACTGAAAACCAAGTATTTTACTAAAACTAACACTTCAAATCATAAGCATCACTTTTCAAAATGTTTTGGTTAAATTGATATCGCCACGTCGTCCCATATGTCCATTAAAATAATATGGGTGAGATGATTCCGTGCCATTTCTTCATTTAAATCCTTATCTCAAGTGTTATTTGTCTAATGAATGTATTATGTGACATTGACGAAAGCAGTAAATATTTAATGCATTGTGCGATTAATACGCGAGTAATTAGTTCTTCCTTATGACCTTTTGATATGACATCGTTCGGGTAGATGAGGCGAAGCGCGACTTCCTTTTAAGAAGAAGAAGAGTCGATGACTGCTTGCTGTAAATACGCGAAGGAGGTTTTCCTGCTTTTCTTCCATTCTGCGTGGCCTTGAACGACACACTTTCACTGTGCGGCGCGGAAGAAGAGTCGAAGACAGGTGTTCTTTTTTCGAAGGAGCGGCTTTACTGATCCCCATTCGTCCGCCTCTTTTTACCCATCATATACCATTCTTAAAATTTCTGAAACATGGACCATGGGAAAAACTTACATACATTGTAGTCTGGGTGTTCTAATATTTTTTTCTTTTCTTATACGTATTCCATTTTCTTTTGTAAGTAAGTGGTAGTGATCTTATTTATTTATGTAAGCCAGTCATCGTATGTGCACAATATGGAGTAAAAATTTAGTCACTGTTTCAAGGGACAATAAGTAAAAGAGCTCAGTAGTCCTTTCTTGTGCCATTAATTAATTTTTAAAAAAAATTAAACCATTTAAAAAGGAAAATCTTACGAATTCAATGTTTAAGTTTTTTAGAAGATTTCTGTGTCGGTACTTACACCAAAGTATACGTTTTCGGAGTGATGTCGTACGAGAACTCCCCACCCCCCCAAAAAATACACTGAAAGGAAACCACTCCAAGAGTATTACTCGTAGCACCTCGGTAAACCTCTGCATGTTCATTATTATTTAATTTTGTAAATTTAAATTGATTTCGGCGTAAAAATTGTTCGATTGTTGCCGCAGAAAGGTTCCATTACGGCAATATCTCTAAATGTTATCTAATTGAAAATGTTTAAGTATTATGTAAATTAAAATTCTACTATTATGTTTTGATAAGACCGGGATAGCCTGGTTGGTAGGGCACTGGGACCATGTCCAAGAGTTCGATCCCTAACGGCCGACGACTCCCCCGTGTTGTAAATGGTGACTGATGCGCGTTAAATCTGTCGAGTCGCAAAGTCCTCCATGTTCCCATAACAAATCAATTCCACTGGAGGTTCTGATCCAGGAGTTTCCTTGTCATCTGGATCGGTTTAAAATTATAAAACTACGGAGTTGAACATTAGTAGTCGTAAACCCAAAAAATTGGTTCTGCTGTTTAACGACGATATAAGATATTATGCTTTGATAAACAAGTTAAATTTTTACCATAAGTGTACAATACCATTGTGTTGATTTAACGTTAATAAGAAATGAAATTAAAAAAAAAATAATAATAAAAAATAATAATAATAATAATACAGAGAATGCGTAATATTCAAAATTATGAGGATGAAACATGGACCAACGGTGTTTTGACAAAAACACAGATTAAAACATCAAAGCGGAAAACGACATCAGCCCACAATTCCTTCATTTAGTTGCTGATGGTGATTGCTGATGGTGCGAGGATCTTTTGATTATTATTTCGTGGTGGTCGGAGTTTAGTGGTCTCGAACAACAGACCATCGTCAATTTCGAGCTCTGCTGCATAAGAATGTAATATATCACGAGTTCTTTACGCAACAATCCCTTTATCTTTTTGGTTCAGAAAATATTTGCTCTACCATATGTTAAAGTAATTNAATCTGTCGAGTCTCAAAGTCCTCCATGTTCCCATAACAAATCAATACCTCTGGGGGTACCGATCCAGGAGTTTCCTTGTCTTCTGGATTGGTTCAAAATTACAAGGCTGCGGCGTTGAACTATAGTAGTCGTAAACCCAAAAATTGGGTCGACTGTTCAACGACGGTCATAAAATAAAATAAAATCTATGGTGATTGAGCCGCGATGGCTCAGGGGATAGAGCGCTCGCCTTCCAATGAGGCGAACCGGGTTCGAATCCCAGTCGATACGAATTCATCATCCGGCTTACACTGACCACAGTGGTGATGTGAAATATCCTCAGTGGTAGACAGATCATAGTCCCCTTGCCGTCAGACTAACCGTGGGAGGTTCTCGTGGTCTTCCTCTCCATGTAACGCAAATGAGGGCTTAGTTCCATCAAAAAGCCTTTTACAAGGCAAAATTGCTCCCAGGAGTTACCTTGTCTTCTGGATTGGGTTCAAAATGACAAGGCTACGGCGTTAAATATTACTAGTCGTAAACCCAAAAATTGGGTCGGCTGTTCAACGACGGTTATAATAGCTGCTGTAAAATAAAATAAAATGTATGGTGATTATCTATACCTGGGCTTCTTTAAGATTTTCTTTTTAGGTTCAGGATTCTTTTATATTGTTCATACGGAAAATAGTTAAGCGACTCATCGAATACAAAAATGTGATAAATATCAATGGAGATATGACTTAAACAGGATATTCTTGACAAATAACTGTGTCATTCATGTACTTGTTTCGTGATTTTTTTTTAACGGAATTTTTTCATTTGTTCGAGTGAATTTTTTTTGTAATCTAATTTTATCTGAAGAATAACATCGGAAGTTATTATTTGTTTATACATACATGTTTGCTAATCCGCGCTATTTTATGTGATGATTCATTTCACCTGTCTATTCTGTAGCTTCTGAATAATTGGTATTCAGCGTTTAGGATTATATCAATTATTATTCCAAAACACCTGTTGTGCAGGCTGTAAGCATATGCTAAACATCAATGACTTAAACACTTTCACGTAGCAACTCACACGTTCCAAAAAAAAAAAAAAAAAAGAAAAAAACTCAGAATTCTGAATAGCCGTAATCCGGTAAATATGGTCGCAATAGTTTAGTTAGGGGAGGATCCATAATTTGGACCCCATTATGTTAATTTTCTTTTCTGCGTATATCGCCATATCTCGAAAAATTTTTGCACACAATTATAAAATTCTTTATCCAAAGACAATTCATTGCAAAAAGTAAATTTTAGTAAATATTTTTATTATTTTATTAAATAATAGTCGAAAAACTTTCAAGTGAACTGGTAGGTATACAATTTTTCACATAATTTTAAAGTATGAAATTTTGCATGACTCAAAATTTTACAAGGTACAAAATTTTCGCGAAATTGGTTGAATAGTTCCTGAGAAAACGAATTTTAAAAATTCGGTTTATTACAAGCTATTCAATCGATTTCATTCAAATTTTATATCTTGCCATGTAAAATTACGTACTTTAAAGTGATGCAAGAAGTTGTATACCTTACAATTTAAAATTTTCTCGACTATAAATTAAATTTTAAAAAAATTATAAATATTTACTAAAATTTATTTTTTGCATGGAATTATCTTGGGATAAACGAATTTCATAATTGTGTGCAAAATTTTTCAATTCGCTTAAAAAGTTCTCGAGATGTGGCGAAATACGCTAAATATAAAATTAACATTATGGGATCTGAACTTTGAATCGCTCTCTTGACCAAACGGTCGGGACCCTATTTCTTAACTTGCGGCTGCAAAAATTCGAATCAATCTTGAAAAAGAAGTGTTTATTTAGAGAAAGTACGTTTTTGTGCCTAATTTCGTAACTTAAAATATTGCCAGCCTTAATTATAGCATTTTTGAGGTTACCTTCTCGAAATACTAAGACTGAATCCTAGAACGTGGAGATCAGGTCATTAGATCAAAAGTTATTTTAAGTGGTCTTTTTTTCTTCTTTTTTTTCCACATTGCACATACAGGAGTGCCCCATGGTCATTTGGGGGGGGGGTACTTNGGGGGGGGGGTTTTTTTTTTTTTTTTTTAAATATTTTATGTAATTTTGTAGTTTTAAATCTGTAAATTAGATATTTAAGGAATATTTTTGATTATTTGAGGAGTCATTTTCATAATGTTTGAGGGGGGATAATTTTTAAAATCTTTTTTGGTGGGGGATATTAATGTTCAAATTTATTATATTATCTATGTTCTACTTTACAATTTCGAAAAATAACAAATAAGAAGGTCATTTACAACTTGTGGTTAAGTTTGAGGGACACTAGTTTTTTTTATTTTATTTATTATTATTATTTTTTATTTTTTTTGGTGAGTGGAGGTGACGAGTTAGATTTCCAAGTATTTTTTTTTTTTTTAAATGGANTTTTTTTTTTTTGAAGGGGAGGATTCTTTCCAGCCATCTTCATTAAATCTTCATCTCAAATTTCAAATTTTACATCATAAGACAAGCATCAGAACCAGTGTAATTGTTGCATTAGTTTTCTTTCTTTTTTTTTTTTTTAATAAATTTTTTTAATGGGTATTCTTTAAAAATAATTTTTAGTGCCGTTATTATTTTGCTAATTTTTATTCTATCTTTATTACATTCGAGATTGATGCTGGAGTTTTTGATAGAAATCTGAGTTTTTACGCAATATATCCTTATTTTATTGCGACTACATAGTTAACGAATCTCTTTTCAAAGATTATATTAAAAGGGAAACTCTTCAATTTTGATGTAAGAATGAATTCCTTGGAACCAGTTTGTGAAGAATTGGAAAGAAATGCCAACATTGATGACGTAAAGGATCTTAATAGGGACATAAGAAAAAAATGTTTTCCTGAATACAATGAAGAAGAAGAGTTGGAAGCAAAACAGAGAGATTGTGTGTTTTGAAAAGTTTTATACGTATAACCACTTAACTTAATCAACCAGTTCTCTTGGTTTCCTTTTTGTTTTCTTTGTGTTTTATCAATTGCTAACAGCATTAGCAGCTACAAATTGTTCGGCAGAAAATGCTTTAAACAAAGTTAAACTTATAAAACTTTTAAAATCCGTCTTGTTTGAAAATTGATATTCTCAAAAGTATAAAAAAAGAGGGGGGTGGGGAGCACAGGCTAAAAGGAAAAAGAAAATAAAGTGTTATATAAAACCGCACAAAAAGAACATCGCAGCGCAAAATTGTGCCTGAAGAAATTAAATATTATGAAGTAATTAAATATTATAAATTAAATAAATATTAAAAAGTAATTGAATTTTACTTTAATGAAGTAAATATTGATGAATTAATTAATATACAAGGATTTGTCGGAAGTTAGTGAAAAGAATAATTTTATATTTCATTCTTTTTAATACATTTATTTTACCCACTTATATGAACTTTAAAAAAATTTTAATATCAATATTAACACTTACCATATTGTGATATGAAAATCAAATAAAAAATTTACTTTCGAAACAAATAATGGAAAAAAGAAATTTATAGTGTGATGAGATGTTTCATTACTTTTGTAAATATTTTTTAATTTATCATCAGATTAACACCCAAAATAAGTACTGATAACTGATTCATAATATATGAAAATATACTGTCGTAATGGATTCATAATTAAAAAATTATAAAATTTTAAAGCAATTTTTTTTTTTAAATTTTCAATTTTTTTTTATTTTTTTAACATTTTTCATAATGTTTTTGTTTTCTCTAGATGTTTTCAAAATATTTTTAACAGTGAATCCAATGGAGATAAATCAAATATGGCTCAAAAATTGCTACTTTAATTAAAATTTTGTATGAATTTTTGTTGTTGTGCGGAAATGGGGGCAGATTGTTCTAATTTAGGAAGGTGTTCCACTCAGCCTTGAGGGGAAACACCCCTCTGCGTATAGATGTTCTCCTCGTCTCAGAACAAGAGATTGCGCACAACATACGTATATAATGAAAGTCAGGGTTGGCAAAAGTCATGATTTTTTTAATTAATTTATTTTAGCAACTGAAGCTTTGCTATTATATGTAAATATTGCTTTATATCATTTTTAGATAACTAAAGTACCTAATATTTCTTAATTAAAATGGGTAAAATAATAATATAATTGATGCCAAAAAAATCAGTGAATAGATAAAATCAGAGTTGTTTTTATTTTAATTCTTCACTTTCATGCATTTGTATTGTCTGTTAAATACCAAATGAAGAATAAATTTTTTAATCCAGAAAACAAAAAAAGGAACCAGTTTTTCTAAAAATATTTTTACAAAATAAGTCTTACTCTGTTCACAACGACACATTAAATAAATTTGAAAAAATTCTTACTTGTATGTAAGTAAAGGAAAACTAGATATAATTGAAATAAATTTATCAAACAGCAAATTATTTAACATAGTTTGAAAAGTTTTAATTTTTAAGTTCCTCTTCACTTTTATCCACAATTAGTCTATTTTGAACAACAAATAATAGTTTGCTTACATTACTCTATCTCATTATTTCTATTAAAAAAAGCCTTCAATGCCATTGATATCTAACTTTTTAAAATATTAAATCACAACCACAAAAATATTTTAACGAATTATAAATTATACAGTATAAACATGAAATAATTTTGATTTTTAATTTTTTTTTTAATTCGTATTTAATTTTTAATTTTGATTATACAGTACAAAAATGAAATAATTTTGATTTAACGAAATAATTTTGATTAAATTTCTGATTTTTGATTAATTAAATGCAAATGATTTATTTTTTTTAAATCGGGTGATATAAAATCTTGCTTAATCTCTCAATTTTCTACTCTAGATTAGTTTACCTTTTCATATCGAAAATGTATACTCTATTCCGATTTAATATGGGAACCGCAATTGCTCAGCGGATAAGGCACTGAGCTGTCATTGTAAAGGTCCGGGGTTTGATCCTCAATGGCGGCTTCAAACCCACCCAGTTTCCAATTGATAGTTATCTACTTAGCGTTAGGCTGAACACAATGCCACAGAATTTGTGGATCCTTAACCTCTAAGACGCCCTTGGCCGGCAACTGGCTGTAGCGAGATTGCTTTTGTTCACTTACATACAGGGCTCCGATGAAATAATGGAAACTCCTCTGTACTAGCTCATTTTTTTCTTCTTGTTTCTAAAGACATGTTTAAAGAATTATGTTAAAACTTAGACGTGTTAGGATTTTTCATCATGCCACTAAATATTTGAGGGACCGACAATAAATTACGAACTAAAGAAAAAAAAAATTAACACCCTAGCCTTATTACACCCTAGTGCTTATGTCAATAACGTTGGTTATTATGTGCAATAACTGCACAAAAATTCGTTAACCTAGCTTAAATATTTACGGAGATATGGGCATTTTTTTCCACTTACGTTTTCTTATCATTATTTCAGAAATATTCAATAAAATTAAACAAAATTCTTAGAGTAATTTTTTAATAATAATAAAAGTAATATTTTAAAATTTGAAAAAAATTCGTTACAAATTGCGCAAGATATGAGTATTTAAAGTAATCATTTCATATAGCGCATGCGCAGGAAACATTTAAAAAAAAAATTTTTTCTTCAAAATTTTGTTTAGAATTGTGTTGGGTAACTTATGAAAAAAAAAAAATCCAATTTGAATATCTTGAATTAGTTAAAAGTTTGTGTCAAAATGTTAACAAATTATGGCAGGATTACGCACTAGTCGATCAATGTTTCTTTTTTATAATAACTTTTTAAATGAAATTTTAGAAAATACATATTTTAATGTTGCAAGATTTTACATCAGTATTTGTTCTATTTAATTTTATAAAGCACTTTAACCAATTAATTCTTTTCTTTTTTTGTATTCTATTTTTTTCTTCAATTTATCCAAGATTCAGGTACACCGATCTTGAATCCATGGGCGTTTTTGGACATATGGACAATTTTACAAAATGAGGATCTAATTTATGGATTTTTTTTTCTTCTAAAAATATTTTATGAAATTCTTTATTTTTCTTAAATTATATATAAATCTAACTTAATTTTAAAACTTAAAGGACATCTTAAGTATTAAGGTCTTGATGGGTACTAGCTCCGAATGCCCTCAAATGATTCGATCCTCGCCAAGGACAGGTTCCACTGTGGAAATTGCTTTTGTTGCTTAGTATATTTTGTTCATTCTTTTTATATTTACTTACAATTTTTTGCTTTTTAATGATTGTTTCAAAAAGTTATTTGTATTTGGAGGTATTAAGTTTCTGCCGCCTGTGTTGGCAAAACCTTTGATGGGGTATTAATTTTTCCCGGTTTGTTTTTCTTTCTTTCTGGCAGAACTTTCTAGACTGTTGCTAATCTAGTAAAATAACTATTAACTTCCGCCTAGAAATAACGCCCACCTTGATCAAAACTGCCTTTCGTGTTCCACACATGTATGCATTCATGAGGGTGAGGGGGTTTATTGCGCATGACTGAGATGTCCAGGCGCTCTCTTTGGGTTTTCTTTGCTTCTAACTATCCACCCTGTCAGGGCCCTGAGGGTTGTTGCCGACAGAGTCAGTCCATCATCAAATATAAGCACGCACGCACACACATACAAAAATTCATTCGCACATACCGGGATCTCATGTACACATGCTTGCATCCATGCATAGAATGCAGCAGGCGGGCCGAGTTCATTGTGATCAGAAGAGGGCCTTTCGTATTTTCTCTCTCTTTCTGTCGCTCCTGAATGTGATTAGAGACCAACTTCGGAGAGGGTGATCCTTGGCAGCATTAGCGATTAATTTAGGCTGTGGTATTTCGTGTGTTTTAAAAGCCTGCTGGGAGAAATCGTTTGCTTTTCAATATGGCGGAGAGAGCTGCTGCTGTTCACCTTTGCCAACTTTTCAGCGAATATATAAAGCCCTTTTATCCCCTTCCTCATTTCCGGAGCATCACTTCCTTTTTCCCTCTCTGATACCTTCCATTCCGATCGCACCTTCATTGGCGGCCAATTAATTGTATTTATTCGGATATTTTGATATAAAAACTATTCATATTAGTTTTATAACTTACTTTAAATGACTCTTGCCCTGAAAGAAATGAATTAAAATTAGGTTTAACTAATAACATAAATTTAAATGAAAAAAAAGTGTGGGTGCTTCTCTCTAAAAAAAAAAACCTTTCAATACTTGATTTAAATGGAAAGTCAAAATTTATTGGGTTTTGAACATAAATAAATAAACACATCTTTTAAAAAAGATTAACTTCACCACAATCGAATAAAATCATCGATTGATTTAAGGAACTTTATTTTACTCTTTTAAAAAAATTAATGTTAAAAATAAATTTTTAAATGAATTTTTTGTACACATTTTTTGTTTTTAATATTTCGATTATTTTTAATTAAAAAAAATGAATAAAATGTGCTCTAAGCTTTGTTAAAGTCTGGGTAGTTGATTGCAAAATGGCGGAGTGGATTTTGGCCAACTTTCCCCATGCAATAAAAGCTCTTAAACCTTGCTTTCACTTACGTTTGCAAAGCATTACAAATTTTCCCTCAAAACTTATATTTTTTTTTTAAATTTAATTTATTTATCTTTTCATGTAGTTGTATTTTCTAATTTATTCCACTCAGATTCATCTTCATTGGCAGCCAATTAATCACCTGTTTGACATAGAATTTATTCCTGTCATTCTTAAAGTAAAAAAAAAAAATATATCCAATAATAAAAAGTAACCGAAGTGTGTTGAAAAACGTACCAGTTTGTGGTAAGTTGAATTGCTAACATAAGGCGAATCTAAATTGGTTTATAAAATATTTATTTGGTTGAGTCATTTATAACTTACTCATTGAAAATATGCTGGAAGACTAAGAATATGTAAATTAAGTTGAATTAATAACATGATTTGTATCAAACTCAAAATAAATATTAAACTTTTTATTTATTCGGCTTTATCATAAATAACTCAATTTTCGAGAGAATACTAAAAGAAATAATCAAGAGTATGAAAATTAAGTTGAATTAATTACATGCTTTACGGCATGTTTAATATAAAAATATTTATTAGGTAGAGTCATTTGTTTTTGGATTATAAATCGTTAAACTTACAATTCGATCTCATCAAACTACGTAAATAACACAAACGTCATAATCTATTATCTGAAATTAATTGGTTGAAGAATCCCTTAAAAATATCGATGTAAAAAAATTGTTATATTTAATTAAAGTCGTTTGTTTTATTATTCTAGTTTTTTCGTCTCGTAAGTAGTATAAACTGAGTGATTGGTTGCGAACGTTTTTGCATTTTCACAAGACTTCATATTAATGAAATATCAAATGAAGCTTTTTCAGTCAGTTAAATGAAGCTTTTTTGATAAGACAGTCTGGTTGCTAAAATAATTTACTTCGAATTGCCAACTTCTTTTTTAATCTAACATGCTCTAATTTTTCCGATTATACTAAAACTTCTTAAGAGGCCATTCATAAATGGTGAATAAATTGTGACAGTTTTTGTGACAAGAAGGAGAAAGGGGACAACAAATAGTATAATGCCGCATATTTTGATTAAAATTAAAATATAGTCAAACCCCGCTATAGTGAACGAAATGGTCGCTCCCTTGCCTTACTATACACATATATTATTTTCTGTGGATGTAATGAACCAAAAAAAGAGAGGAATTTCGATATCATGAACTTTTTTCAGCCTTCGACTGATTTTTTTCCTTCATTTTTTGGTGGTTTTGAAATTTCTACATAAAATACGTATACCGATTATTAAAACCATCTAGTGAGTGGAATTAGGCATAAGCATTTTTTCTTGATTGCTTCTTCTATCTCAGTTTCCCATTCCTAAATAAAGGCCATCCCTAAATTTTTTGTACCACTAAGAGTAATAGAAAATAAAAGTTAACACATTTTCTGATAATACATATTGATTTTTTAATAATTTTTGTATTTATTTTTATGAGTCATATATTTAAATAATGTGTAATAGAAGGGAGCAGTACGCATACAGAGATGCCAACTTGCTCCGGACAGCAAATAAATATTTTAAAGTGGTAGTTTATCAATTGTGATTCTTGATTTAATACATTCAAATTAGTAGATTTTTATCCACCACTATTTCTAAATAATTCAGTCTTATATCATTCACAACTTCTTAGCAGTTGCGTCATTCTGTGCCTTTTAAAAAGCAAGCAAAAATAGTCAAATATTTGCAAAATTTAGTTTGCAGTTATTTACCGTTTTTTTAAAATTATTTTTGCGTGTCCGGAGCAGTTGGCATCTCTGCGGATACAGTGAACCAAAATTTCGGTCCCTTGAAGTGTCACTATAGCAAAACTATTAAAATTCTGTTGATTTTTTTTCTCATATTTTACATCAAAATAAGTGCTCACCTTACCATAATTGTTGTTATGGTAAAAATGTCTCTAAAAAACATATCTAGTTATAAAATTAAACTTGAAATGTGATTAATGATGCATGTTTTGTTTCTGAACCACTGGTATATGTTTAAATAATATTGTGACTTAACTACCACTGTAAATATTAAATACCAATTCACTAGTATATAAGACATGTTATCTCAATTCTAGATAGAGGTACCTTTTGGTAGAGGAAGCTTGAGGTAGTCGATAAGTAATACCCTCCATGGTGACCTGCTGACGTGATGTGAGCTCGCCAACTGCGATGGATAGTCCACATTAAATAGTTGATTTGCTTAAAATATAGCGCCCAAAATAAAACATTTAAAAAATCCGGTGAAGTTAATAAAAGTCCCACGGCCAATAAACAGAAAAAAAAAAAAAAATTATTTAAATAGTTAAATAAACAAAAAAAAATTAAGAAAGAGTATAATGAGCTAAAATGATTTAAATAAAATAATTATCGACTATGTCAACCTTCATCTATCACAAGGTACCTCAAGATAGAATCAGGTTAACGTGTTTTATATACTAGTGAATTGGTATTTAATATTTATAGTGGTAGTTACGCCACAATAGAATGCTTTTCACATGTGAAGTATATTTTGTGGTTGAAGTGAAAGAGATTGTCAAAAACATGTGAATTCATTCATGGATTTCCACTAGCCATGTCATCTTCAATTGGACAGTTTTATTTATTAATTTTTTACTACATGTAATCAATGCATTTATTAATTCATTTCACGCCATATTAGTGAATTTAAAACTGCTCACTACAGTAGATGAGAAGTCATTTAAATCGTTCCTTTTGATTTGAGAACAAAATGTCGGTGAGAGAGGAAGTGCTGCCGCGTCAAATCAATACCTCCTAGAAAGGAATCAAGCCTCACGACGGGTTACTATAGGCGATGATGACGTAGTAGAGTTAGGCCCAGAGGGAAACCAGTCAGGGTAGCTATTTTTACGAAAAACTCCGAATCTGATCAAACGAGCCATTGGCGATATTCTCAAGTATTATAACCTGTGTCGGCATTCAGCCAATTGGCGAATATTTTTGATTTGAATTTGTAAACAACCGTGTGTGTTCTGGTGTCAACGTTCTTCGTAAAATTTATATTTATTNGCCATCCCTAAATTTTTTGTACCACTAAGAGTAATAGAAAATAAAAGTTAACACATTTTCTGATAATACATATTGATTTTTTAATAATTTTTGTATTTATTTTTATGAGTCATATATTTAAATAATGTGTAATAGAAGGGAGCAGTACGCATACAGAGATGCCAACTTGCTCCGGACAGCAAATAAATATTTTAAAGTGGTAGTTTATCAATTGTGATTCTTGATTTAATACATTCAAATTAGTAGATTTTTATCCACCACTATTTCTAAATAATTCAGTCTTATATCATTCACAACTTTATAGCAGTTGCGTCATTCTGTGCCTTTTAAAAAGCAAGCAAAAATAGTCAAATATTTGCAAAATTTAGTATGCAGTTATTTACCGTTTTTTTAAAATTATTTTTGCGTGTCCGGAGCAGTTGGCATTCCAACCAAAATTTCAGTCCCTTGAAGGTTCACTATAGCAAGACTGTATTAAAATTCTGTTGATTTTTTTTCTCATATTTTACATCAAAATAAGTGCTCACCTTACCATAATTGTTGTTATGGTAAAAATGTCTCTAAAAAACATATCTAGTTATAAAATTAAACTTGAAATGTGATTAATGATGTATGTTTTGTTTCTGAACCGCTAGTATATGTTTAAATAATATTGTGGCGTAACTACCACTGTAAATATTAAATACCAATTCACTAGTATATAAGACATGTTATCTCTATTCTAGCTAGAGGTACCTTTTGGTAGAGGAAGCTTGACGTAGTCGATAAGTAATACCCTCAATGGTGACCTGCTGACGTGATGTGAGCTCGCCAACTGCGATGGATGGTCCACATTAAATAGTTGATTTGCTTAAAATATAGCTCCCAAAATAAAAAATTTAAAAAATCCGGTGAAGTTAATAAAAGTCCCACGGCCAATAAACAGAAAAAAAGAAGAAAATGATTTAAATGGTTAAATAAACAAAAAAAAAATTAAAGAGTATAATGAGCTAAAATGATTTAAATAAAATAATTATCGACTATGTCAACCTTCATCTATCACAAGGTACCTCAAGATAGAATCAGGTTAACGTGTCTTATATACTAGTGAATTGGTATTAAATATTTATAGTGGTAGTTATGCCACATTAGAATGCGTTTCACATGTGCTGAAGTGAAGTATATTTTGTGGTTAAGAGATTGTCAAAAACATGTGAATTCATTCATTCATGAATTTCCACTAACCATGTCATCTTCAATTGAACAGTTTTATTTATTTATTTTTTACTACATGTAATCAATGCATTTATTAATTCATTTCACGCCATATTAGTGAATTTAAAACTGCTCACTACAGTAGATAAGAAGTCATTTAAATCGTTCCTTTTGATTTGAGAGAACAAAATGTCGGTGAGAGAGGAAGTGCTGCCGCGTCAAATACAGGTCAGAGTGGGCGTCATTTAATCCTCCATCAAAAGCAGCAGAAGAGAAGTTGAGTAGGAATCGAATGGGAGAGAGACTGACTACCTTTATTGAACGCTCCTTGTCAGGATGATGCTGGATCGAATACAATGGGGTCTCGGCCATCTTGTTGTTTTCAAATTCACTCTATATATCCGAAGAATAGAACAATTAGAATAGAAAGCCATTGATCGGAAATTGCCATTCTTCTTTCTTTTTAATTGAGTAGGGGAGAGTGGGGTCAATTGTAACATTTTTTACTTAACTATTTTTAACTAACAAAAAATCTAACATTTTATTAGTATTAATTGACAGACGAGTAAAGTAGACTATTCTCTACTAGAAAGAAGAAAAAAACCTTATTTAAATGTTATTATATTGGTTATTAACAATTTTTGACAGTCGTGCACTTGTTACAATTGTCCCCACTTACGGGGTCAATTGTAACAGTTCATAAATTCAACTAAAACATAGTTAATTATACATATTATCATAGTTGTGATATATTTTTTTATTGATCAAAATAGTAGTGATATTTTAGGAGTAAAAATAATAATGAGCAGAGACCTAAAGGGTTAAACTTTTAACTTTAAGGGGTTAAAAATTTTAATTTATGCTGTGAAAGGTGACAAATAAAATAATGCACATGCAACATAATATAAATGATATAGGAAACTATTGGTGGTTCTTAAAGAGTTAAGTAATGGTTTGTAAACATAAGATTATTTATTTTCAGCTGTTACAATCGTCCCTTTACTTATTGTTACAATCGTCCCCAAGACGCCATTTCAGCTTCATTTGTTAAAAACAATGCTAGTTAATTAACAAAACTAATTTTTTTTTTTTGAAATGTTAATTAAGGTGTCCACTTACATATTCGGTTAATAATTTTTATTTGTTTAAACAAAATTACTTTGTTACAATATAATATTCTAATACCAAAAAAAGTACTTACGTAGCGTGAAAATATCTTTTGTGATGTAACTCTTTCAAAAGTACATAAAAATGGTTGCCAGCAGGGGTGTACATGTAGATTTATTAAATACACCTTGTGCGCCCCCTAGGGACCAAATCTAGAACCCGACATTCGAAATTTTTGCTCTGTTACAATCGTACCCTGTTACAATTGACCCCACTCTCCCCTACCGGTTATTTTTCTGCTTAGCGGCTTTATTTTTTACAATTCTGGAAAGTATTATATAAGGGTATGAAAATGAGGTAATAATATAATTAATAAATATAATTAATATAATATTAGCGTGAAGTATCATCAAAAAAATCATTTATGTACCTGGCCAAATTTATTCGACGCACTATAAGAAGAGTATGTCAAATCTTAATTATCAGGTGATACTATACAGCTTATTGTTTTTACGAGACTTTGCACTTGCTTATGTTCGTATATCAATTGTTTAAATTAGACGATATACAATATAAATTAGACGATATATTATCTAAATATAAAATTTTTATTATATCAGGAAAGACCAAATTATTACACTACATTGTTTTAATAATGTTTTGTACGAGTTTATATGAAATACTGGTATATTTTTATGGGGTTAATCATTGTTGTAGGTTTGATAGTTAAGATATCGGCTGAGAAAAAAAATAGTTTTAGATTAATTTTTTTAAAAAATAGACCTTATGCAAATTATATATTTGACATTCAAATATATAATTTGCATAGATAAATATAAATCATAATATAAGCATATCAAATATATAATTTGCAATGATTAATTTCAAAATTAATCATTAATCATTTGAAAATTAATCATGAAATTAATCATGATTTCAAAATAATTTCAAATTAATATAATCGTCATCAAAATAACATCAAAATTTCTAATGTTAGAAAATAATTATAATCGAAAATTTTTAGTGTCCATCTAAATTATTATATTTTGTTAGGTTTTTTTTTCCCCTCCAAAAAGGAAAAAAATTCGAACAGTTCTAATAATTTAAGAAAATATGGTGTCGTTTATACTTACATAAATTTTATAAATTTTATTTTCTTAAAAAAGAATTAAGAGCTGGCTTTTGCGGGCGTAACATTGCATTATATTCGCAACACCCAGTTTGAAATATTTCAATTTTTTTTTTAAACCAACGAAAGTTGCTAAAAATTGGCGCAAGTGTCAAGACTTATTTTAACAAAAATTATGAATAATTTTTGTTCGATTTCTTTTTAGTTCAGTTATGTGCCTTTAAAGTCAGCGAAAGGGGGAATGTATTAATTTATTGTTGTGTGGAGCAATTGTTGATTTATTTATCATAATAAAATAGGGATGACGAGTGAAAGTGATTTAGCATTAATTACTCCTTCAGCCAAGAATCTTATTTGTATATAGTGCTAAGCCAAAGATAGATTTTCAAGATAGATTAGACTTTTTCAGGTTGAAGATTTAAGATCTTTTTGCACAGGGGTATCGGGTATGTATTTTCACTAGCCTAATATTTGATATTCATTAGTCAGTGATTTTTCTTCTTTGTGTTCTTATCTTGCACCAGTCTTAGTTTAAAGCATCAGCTACTAAATCACATAATACCGTTTACAGGAAGCACATAGCTGATATTTTGATTTCTATAAAACCCTACATTAGTATGTATTTAATTTCTACTTAATTACTTTTCACTACGTTTAATATTCTTTTTTGTTTATAGCGAAGTCATGCACTATTTTATGTTTTTACTTATTAATCTTGTTATTAATGTCTTAGAAATTATTTGAGCAATTTGTTTTTTTTTTTAGTTTCTTACATTACTCGCACTTATTTATTTGAAATCAAATTACGGAATTGTCTAAAAATGTAAAGAAAAAAAAAATTCTTATGTATTGTTTTCGTAAATGCTAATGTGCTTATTTAAATAAGGTTTAATACTACTTAAAGCAAATTTTATAAAGTAAAAGTATTTATTTTTCTCGATTTCCACCCTTGCCTTAAAGTAATGTCATTTGAACACGTTATTAAGATTCTATCTTGGAATTTGTACTATAAATATCGTTGTAAAGAGTGAAACAAACGTCGTGAAAGATCGAAAAGAATGAAGAATCATTTGATTAGCTTACCTATATTGCTTGATACTTTTTACGTTTGACGCAGCATTGTCGATACCGGCTCTTGTGCTTATAAAACTCTAACTCAACTCGAATATTCGACTTCATGCTAACAATTTCTTTATATGCTTCATAATTAGAAAACTTTCAATTAACTTAAATTATATATATTTAGCTACTTAACACTTTCATCATGGTAAAAGTGCGCCTTTGGCTTGTAGTGTGCCTACCACTACAAAAATACAATTCCAATTCACTGTATATAAGACATGTTAACTCGATTTTATGTTGGGGTACCTTTTCATAGATGAATGTTGACATTGTCTCGATGACTCTCCCCTCATTGGGGAACCGGACGTGATTCTATCACAGATAAAATTCTGGTGGGGAATACGGTAGTGTGCCTATACCACTACAAAAATACAGTTCCTTTTCGCTGGTATATAAGTCTCGATTCTATGTTGGGGTATCTTTTCATATATGAATGTTTACATAGTCTATATGACTCTCCCCACAGGCTCAACTTCTACGCTAAAATTGAAACAAAACGCAAATTTCTTTAAAACTTGTTTATTTAACTTAACAAAATAATAATCAGTTGAAAGCAATAACAATTCTCATTTTGTGTTTACAGGTTAACTAAATGTTAATAAAGAAGTCGCTAGAAACGCTGTATATTATTGAAAAACTTTTTGTAGAGGACGAGTTATCTCGTCTCTAGCGCTCAGTGAATATTCCTGGAAAATGAGTTATCTCGTCCTTTGTGATGAAAGAGTGTTAATAATGCTATTTTCTATTAGTCTGGTTATTATAGTCTTACAAATTATTTAGTCACGGGATTTTATTTCTTATTATCATCTCATCACTTCTCGCATTCGTCTTATTTATTATGTCTCGCAATTTTTTCATTCGAATAATAAAATAAAAGAATTTGAGCAGTAACTATTGTCTTTAAAGTAAGGAAATTACCTAAAGTATTGTTTCCTCGAATTCTATTGTGATTATTCAAATGAGGTTTAATACTATTTAAGAAAGATTTTAGTTAAAGTATTGATTTTCATCAATTTCCTCCCACACCTGAGGCCATTTGGGTTAGTTATCTAGATCCCGTCATTGATAACTATCAATATCGGCCCCGAAAAAGAGTGGAGGAAAATTCGTTTTAATGTATTTTCGCGTGGAAGTGTCGTCATAAAGTTGAGATCCAATGACGTACTTGTCTGTCCGGCCATCTTGACTGAAAACCACCGTTAAGTTTCTTACCCACCCCCTTTTACTTCTGATCCCCCCTCCCTCTTTTAAATCGATCTGTTCCCTCACTCTTCCTATATACAACCCAATCATTCTAAATGCACGCGCAACTACTACAACAAACTACTACTACGTTATCGTGTGACGTCAGCAATTGCCAAAACTACTGCATAGCTACACCATAAGTAAAATCAATTCAAAAATTGTAAACAATCCTTTACTATTAATTTTAAACTATACTGGAAAAAAGAGAGGAAGGTAAAGGTTGGAGTTAAAGTGCCAAAAATAGCAACGTAAACATCTCCCCTTTTCTTTTTATTCTCATCTTAATTAACTATTTAAAGCCTCCTACGCACCATTTGTTAGTAAAAATCATTATTTTCCTTTTACTACTCTAGAAATGTTAAAAATAATAAATTAATAAATAAAAATAAAGTAATATCTAGCGATTTTGGATAACCCGGAAAAATCAGAAAAACTTTTTTTGGAAAGAAAAAAAAATCAGATTGTTAAATTGAAGACGAAGAAATTTTAAATTTCTGAGGAAAGGATTCCATATTTTTGATCAACAATTTTTTAAAATTTATTTATATATATATAGAGAGAGAAAGAGATAGATATAGATAGATTTTTTTCCTAATTTAGTGGGCAGTAGGAAAAATAGATTTAATCAAATTTCCTATTTTAATTTATTTATATTTAGTTAAAGATAGTATTTTTTTATGTAAGTAAATAAAATAGTATAATTTATTTTATAGTAGAATATACAAATTATCTGCGAATAAATTTTAAGTAAGGAGTATTCTAATGTTATGATCTAAAAATTTAGTTTAAATTTGTCTAGTTAATTTTATACTTAAAATTTTACTAATTTGTAAATTTAAAATAAATGTCGCGAAAAAAAGTGATTTTTGAGATCTAACATAAAAATGTGGGAAAACAAAAAGTCCAGAAATTTGCAACGCATCCTGATCAGAAGATAATTTCAAAATTTTACAAATCCTTATGAAAAAAGAAGGAAAAAATATATTAGCACTTGTAATCTATTAAAATTTTATCTTGATATTTAATTATCTAAGTATATAATATATATGCAATAAAGGAAAATGAAAATTGAATAATTAAATATTTCAGAACCTTAAGTTAGCGGTATTATTCCTCGAACATAAAAACGCTACTTTCAATAAAGGAAACCTTGTTAAACCTGCCTGGCGCATATTTCACTTGCTTAAAACCCATAGAAAAATTAATAAATAAATACTCTTATTTAGGCTGTACATGTATATTTTTCCAGTTGAGCTAGGCGATATTTCAAGAAATATATAGTATTACAATAATTATAGAATGCTACTTTCAATAAAGGAAACCTTGTTAAACCTGCCTGGCTCATATTTCACTTGCTTAAAACCCATAGAAAAATTAATAAATAAATACTCTTATTTAGGCTGTACATGTATGTTTTTCCAGTTGAACTAGGCGATATTTCAATAATTATAGAATGTGCTATAATTATCGAATAGAATAATATCACGAGCGTTATCGACAACATTTGACATTTATTACGATAATATCGTGATTATTTGCGATAAATTTAATAATCGAATACGAGTTTATCGTGGAGTGTTAAAATTTTATACAGTTACCGAAATATTGACTGAATTAAAATTAGTGTATTATGGAAATATCCATATTTTCAAAGCGATATAGTGCGATATTAAAATTCCATGTCGCCAAATGCTACTAACCCAATATTGAGCTGCAGAAAGTACCGGAAGTGACTTTTGATCGGCAGTTCCCTGAAACGACGGTTCTAAATTTTAAAATTTTCATCTTAGCATTATATTCGAACTGTACGCATCGGGAATATGTATTAAAAACTTAGTCACGTGAATATTTTTTTATGTGTGTCTTATTTTAACTGAAAATAAAGTGTCCTGCGATCGCACAGTAGTGGCAAATCTGTAAATTTATTTGATGCGCGCCTGACCCCTTCCTTCCACAAGGCGTCTTCTTCTTGAACTCTTCGAAAGCTTTCTAGAGATCAATATCGGTTCCTTTCAGTGCACGTAGCCTCAAATCTTAAGGAAAAAAATATGTCCGATGCAGAATTTCTTAAAATTATTTGTTGACTTAGACAGAGAAGAATTTTTCTTTTGTTCTTTACACAAGTCCTTAATTTTCGGTGAATAAAATAAATTTTTTTTTGTAGATTTCGTAATAATACACTGCTTAATGTAAATTTTCATTTTTAAATCTCATTTTTTAAGCATCTTTTGTAAGGAAAAAAAAAATTATAAATTTTTTTTCTCTCTCCTGATAAATTATTTTTCAAGGAGTCATTTCCAGTTTCGTAAACTGTAAGTTAATAATGAAAAAAAAATATATTTATACTTTAATGTTTCGAAAGTAATTAATTAGTACATTTTACTGAGGCAACTAAAGGAATTATCGCTATTAACTCCTGTAAATAATTTTTAATGTTCAATTTTTGCTTGCAATTTGAAAGACAAAACTGTTACTTCTAAACTAAGCTGCATTTTTTTTTTAAGAAGTGCCGAAAAAAATCCTAACTTTCGAATGCATTGAGTTTTATATAAATTAGTTGTTTTTTTAGTTTGATAAAATAATTGTAAACTTTTTTTTAAAATTAAAAGAAGATATCTAGGAAATTAAATATCTATTCATATGCTTACAAAATATGTATAATGTTTTCTAAATATTAAAAAAAAGAAAGAAAAAAAAATTATCAGCTTTGAACATATTGTCCCATTTACGTGTAATAAATATAATGAGTTTGTCATTAATATGATTAATTTCGAGCAATTTTTTATTTTTTACCTAGGGAAAAAGTTTTTTTTATTGTGTATAAATAACTTACAACTTCTTGAATAAATTTTTAAACTATATAAATTTTGATGTAAAAAAAAAAAATTTTTTTTTTTTTTTGAGAAATTTAAGAAAGCAAAAGAGTTGCACCTTTTGATCCTCGAATTGATTTTGCATCAAGGATTGCTCAGAAATTGCCCAAAACCGGACATTTAAAACAATAATAATAATAACCTGAAGCAAACAGTTAATTACCCTACTCCTAGTAAGTGGTAAAAAGTTGCAGCGGTCAAATGAAGAAAGAAACTTGCTTTCTAATGTATCGGAAATAATACTTACAGGTATTATTTCCGATGTACTTTTTTATTTTGACGAATAGGACGCAACCGAAAAGATAGGTTCCATAATTTAGAGGTTATGCGGATTTTATGCGTAAAAGATACACCACCAGTCATTAGAACTAATTTTATTGGAAGTTGTAATTTTTTTAATAAAAATTTCCATTTTTACGTGCATTTATTTACGCACCTGACATTTCTATCAAGACTGTTAAGGTATTGGTTCCTTTGTATTGTTTTAACGCTTAATCAAATATAATTAATCCCAAGACGATAGGTCTAATAATTTAAACGATATAAGAATTTAATGCATAGAGAGTACAATTTTGTACGTGCGAAGTCACCTGCTTTTTAACGAAGACTCCTGTATTTTACGACTATCTCAATCGGTTACCTGTATATTCTCAAATCTCTCCGTATTTGTTAAAGAAATTTAGAAAAAATAAATTAATTGGTGATAAAATATCCACTGATAGCCAAAAATACTTCTTTTATTCTTCAACAGATGGTGCTAATGCCAGTACTGCAGTATGTTGAGTGTTAATTGTTTAAGTCGACCGTGGTAGGCTCAGGGGATAGAGTGTTTGCTTTCCAATGAGGTAAACCCAGGTTCGAATCCCAGCAATGACTAGTCGATATGCATTCTGCATGCGTATGACCTCAGTGCTGACGTGAAATATCCAAAGGTAGACGGATCACGGGATAGAGCACGCTTGTCGTCAGGCTAACCGTGGGAGATTTTCGTAGTTTTCCTCTCCATGTAGCACAAATGCAGGTTAGTTTTATCAAAAAGTCCTTCACAAAGGCAAATTTCTCCCACCACTTGATCTAGGAGTTCCCTTGTCTTCTGGATTGGGTTCAAAATTAACAAGGCTACGGAGTTAAACATCAGCAGTCGTAAACCCAACGTTGGGTCGGTTAGAAAAATCTCCGTTATTTTATTTCTCCAATGTTGGCACGTATGCAGTTTTGTACGCGCATCCATTTACGTATCATATTCCCCTTGTTCATAATTTAGGATGACTGCATCATCTACAAATGATGCTCAGTTAGGAAAATTCTCGACAAAAGAGTGAGAATACAAGGTGTTTCGTAATGACTGTCTTTAATATATAATTCTAGAATCCTTATCAACATTAAAGTCAAGAAGGTATGGAATTCAAATGAGAAAGAAGCGAAGAACACTTTCGAAACCTGTCGAAAAACTTCTGATGGATGGTGGGGTGAAAAGCATCAAAATAAGTTTAATTGTCAAATGAAACTTGGAGGCGTTTCTTATGATCTGCCTGTAACTTCTGACCGTTTCCTCCGGCAATTAAACGGGTTTTGATATTTTTAGTTTCACCTCCTTCCTTTGCCATATTGCGATGCCGTCATTTTTTTCTCTGATTAAATATCAATTTACGACTCTCAACGTGCATACTTTTTTTAAACTTTTTTTATCTGAGGGATTCTAAAAATGTATATTAAGAGCGGTCATCACGGAATACTCTGTTTATAACGCATGAGTTTGTTTTCTATAGATATTCTTTAATTTTATTTATTTACTTCCAGATGACTTTTCCGCCATGAAACATTTTGTTGGAAGGAATGCAAAGCTTTATGATTGAGAAGTAAGTGTAATTTTTTTGAGTTTATTTAACTGAGAACAAATTAATTTAAAACTTATATTTGAGTGTTGTTGATAAACATGAGCATGCGTAAGTTTGATAAATAAGAAGCATTGTTAATCCTTATCCTTTTGAATAATTCAGCAGGAAGTTATATCTTTTTTCTAATCTCATCATTTCACAGTATGTAAATAAAAGTAATGTTTTTTTTTTTCTTCATTTGAAATAAAACGGTTCCATCATTTTTATCCATAGTTTCAACAAGAAGATAACAAATTTGTTTTTCACTTTAAATTTAACTCAGTTAACCTATTTAAAAAATCCTCTTTTCACTAAGTGGAGTTACTTTTCTAAGAGCTGCAAGAGTATAGATAGCGCTCAGGGTATAGAGTGCTTGCCACCCAGTGGGGTGATCGATCTTGCTACCAGCAATGACTGGTCGATACGAATTCCGCTCTAGGCTCTCATCGACCATAGTGCCGATGGGCTAACCATGGAAGGTTTTCGTGATTTTCCTCTCAATGTTACGCAAATGCAAGTTGAATCAAAAAGTTTACCGAAAAGGCATATTAACCCCAAAGCTTGAATCAGAACTTCACTTGTCTTCTGGGTTGGGTTCAAAATTTACCAACCTGTGGTGTTGAGCATTGATAGTCATAAAGTCAAAATTGAGTCGTTCAAAATTTACTTTACTAAATTTATAACTTACTACGTAGTAAAAAAAAAAAATTATTCATCATTGTTTGTTAGAAATTTCCTAATTGTTGAATCTATTTAGCTTCAAAGGGTATGTATTTTAGTTAAATTAACTTGACACATGCACTCAAATGCATACAACTTGTTTTGAATTTAATTGGAACGGTGATGTGTCCTTATGCGAACATATATGATGCGCTTAAAAGCCGTGGAAGAATTCTTATGCAATGAATGCAGCTTGAATTCTGATAACATCTTGTGAGAATAATTTCGCATTTTTAGGATGTCTGTGATTTCATTGATTTAAATAATTTAAATTAACTCCATATATGAAAAATTATCAGTTTTAATGAACAAAAAACGTTGCTTGAAAAAATTTGAATTTTCTTCGAGCAACAATATAATTTATAGAACAAAAAATCCCGATTTTATATGTTTTTAATTACGATAGTAATTAGTATTTATTTATTTTGGAAAAAGATTTTGTTGAAATAGAATTAGATTTTTTGTTTAAACATTAGAGTATATTTTAAAGATTAATGCAGATTTTTTTGCAAAAGTTTTTAAAAAAAATTTTATAGCCTAAAAAATTTCATAGTGCTTAAAAAATTATAATAATTTTAATTTAATAAATATATATATATATATATTTTTTAAAGAAAAAGATGTGTTATTGATTGGCAATATTGGAGAAATAAGCATATGAAGTCATTTGTTTAATCACTTAAAAGTAAAAAAGAAAATTGCAAAACAAGTGATAAATAATTAGCAAACTTTTTACTTACTTGTTAAATGACAGTTATACTTGCTCTCTCATTAAAAATCGTTAATTTTAGATTAACATCGATTTCGGAATAAACATTCAAATTTTTTTTTGAAAGCAGGAATTTTTAATATAAGAAGAAAAAAATGATTTTGTAAACCCTAATTTTAAAGAACTCCATAATTGAGTGAAAGATGTTCCTAGTTTTCTTTGTTGTATATTCTGTAACACAATAACCTCGTTATTGTATTATTTATTTACTGTTGCATCTTTAATTGTTGTACTTTTTACTTCGCTTTACGTACTTTTTACTATTATGTAATGGCACATTTTAATTTTCTTCTCGATTATTTTAAACCGTATAATTTCCAATTATTTCAACTTAAACTATGCTTTAACTGAAATAAATGACAATTTTCTAATAAAGTAACTTAAGTTCCTCCCCCCGCCTTCCTATTGATGTTATAGTTTGTCTACAGTAAAAACTCTTAGTGTGAAATAAATTACTGCACTTTTGAAATAAGATCTTTACTAAGAACGGAATTTTTCATAAAGAATTGAAAATGAATCGCGATTTTTTTCATCCTATTTTTCACTAGTTAACAATGATACATTTCTATGCCATTACTTAACTTTAACTATTCATAAACTTTAATTATTCATTTGCATGCATAAAACATTTTTTTAATGTAGTATTACAGTTTAACTTTATTGTTGTGATAATTATAATTAATAATATTTAATAATAATTAATAATATTTCAATTTTTATTTATTTCATTAAATTTAACTAAATATAAACTGAAGTTCAAGAAGTATCAATTAAGTACAATAGTACAATATCAATTAAGTACAATATCAATTAAGTACTAGTAAGTACAATTTAAGTTGGAAAAAAAAAACTATTTTATAACAGATAAATTGATTTTTATTTACTCATTTTTAATTTCCACCCGAAAATATACTAATTTTCAGGTTTAAAACGAAAAAAACTAATTTAATTCCTTAAAAAAAATTTAAAAAAAAACATTGAGAACCATTCTAAGAAAACCATTGAGGGTCAAGTGCGATTTTTAAGGCGACGTGGCGACCAGGATTTGCAGATTCTTACTTTTATACATTCACATCATCTTTTTGTTCGCTTATAAATTAATATCTTAATATACTTGTTATGTTGCATTTACCTGTTCTTATTTTGCTATTCATAAATTGTTTGCAGCTTCAATTTATAAATGAATCTTTGAACTACATTTATGTCAAATTGCAAAATCTTAATAAAATGTTGACCAAATTTTGAAAGATTGAGAAGTTGTAATTGTGTGGAACCAGGGTCCGACTTAACCTAATTAGGGCCCTGGGCAAAAAGTTCTTTGGGGAGGGCCCCTCTGCTTCACTACTTCATAAATGAAGAACCGAACTTTATGAATGTGTTTAAATTCTCACCTCATTATACATATATAATAACAAAATTGACTAGAACCTAAAATAGCTATAAAGTCTCCCCTCCTTCAATGGTCAAACGAAATATCATTTTGCTGATTTTCTGACAATTCTGTGCCATCATGCCGAATGCAGTTTTCTGATTGTTAACTTTGTCTTCTAGCTGCGAAAATTTCATATCCTTGCTGACATTACGGCAGAATTCAGCTAAATTTTTGCAGTTATGATGGCTCAATTAAGCCAATCAGAAGCCTGTATTTTTTGTAAACATATCGCATTTTGCGGCATGTAAAAATACAGGCTTTTGATTGGCCGAATTTCTATATCGTTAATTGCGTAAATTTAGCTGAATTCCGTACTAAAAAGTCATGGATTTATGAATTATTGATTTTTTGTATTCATACGATAGATTAATGAAGAAGCCAACATAAAACTGACGGATTTTACACTGTACTGGTATTTTGTTTAAAAAAAAATTATTAAAGAAAGAAACCTAAAATAAACTCTCTATTCGATTTAGGGTCCCCCTCTGATGTGGGGCCCGGGGCAACTGATCCGTATGCCCCTGCCTTAGTCAGGTTCTGTGGGGAACTTAGATCTTTTAACATTTTCAGTTACGTTTTTAAGGTTTAGGATTACAATATTATCTAATTTTATTGACATTAGTTTGAAAATAATTATTAAATTTCTTACTCTATATACATAATTTTTTTAAAACAAATTCTATATGCAGGGCCGCGCTATGCATCATTTACTACCACTGAAGAAGGACAGTTTCAGCTCTAGGATTAAAATTTCATTTCAATTCAATGAACACGATAATAAGCACATTAAATTCAGTTATTTATTTGTTTTTATTTCCTTTTTATTTATTTTGTATTTACAGGAATTATTTTTTGACCTGACATGGTTACGTAATTTGGTATCGCTATTTTGTTTTTGGAATACAAAATTAATATTTGTACTCATAGCTGCCAACTCTACTGGATTTTTCCAGTTTCTCCTGGTCTACTGGTTTAATAAGAATTTCCCTGGTTTTTGTACATTTTAGAAAATTCCCTAAAATTGAGTAATTTTCCGAAAAGAAATGCCTATTGAGATAGAATTTTTGCACTGTTTATTGCTTGAATATTTAAATAAGTATTACTAATGCAATAATGAAGTGACCCTCATTCATAGAAATCAGTTTAAAACTTTTTTTGTTCTAAAATGTTCAGTTTATTTTTATTCAGAACTCCGTTTTTAAATTAATTAAAAAAATCTTAATTATTTCTTATGAATTAAATGCCTATTCAAAATTACGAGTAAACATAATTCACAAAATTTAAGCCTATTTTAATGCCGATCATGACTGGAAAATATTGCGGTTTTTCTATTTTGATGTCTGTAAAAATTCCCTATATGTAAAATATTTAGCACATTTCTCAACAGTTATGAAAACAGCTATCATGTACAGTTATCATGCCGATTTATGTTGGCAGCTATGTGTATTGAAACTAATATAAATTTTATTTAAATAGGTTTAGGCTCAAAATATTCTTTGTAAAGAGTCTGTGAATGATAAGAAACAAATTAGTTCAAAATTTGATTATGTAATTAGTTCATGTTTGTTGTAAATTTAGTCATCAAATTACTAACATTACTGGTCCGTGATAAAACAATAAAATATTTTACCGGTCCTTTCACTAAATCGTTTTATGCGGAACACTGTTATGCATCCCTACATTTAGGCTTGAATTTATTTTTTGATTCTCCCTCGTCGTTCGATTCTATATACTTTACTACCCGATCAGACCTTTTAAGTTCCTAAAATAATTTAACCTCATTGGTATTTGAATTATTTTTCTACAAATGAATATTTCTTTAAAGGTTATAAAAGGATTCCAACAGAAGTTAATTATTTGGTCAAATTTAAGACTGGGCGGGTATTTCTATAAGAGTGGGAGGGCGTGCGGCGAGGAAGTGAGGAGGAGGAATGGGGGTTAGTGAAATTATAAACATGGCGGTTTCGCTTGTCGAATTCTTGGCTAGCTCGATGTACAGTGTCCTTTGACACCAAACTGGTTTTTCTAAAGTAGTTTCTTAAAGATATTTTTTTTCTTCTTCTCAAAGTTTTTTTTTTAATATTATTTTTATTTTTGTTTATTTCATTCCTCCTTCCCCTCCCCTTTCTTATCATCTATAGGTTAACGTGTTCTTCTCCCCCCTTTTTTTTATTTTTTTTTATCTATACATTTTTTCCCCCTCAGCCGTTCTGTGTGTCTATTGTACGATAAGTTGGCGTTTTCTTCGCGATTTCTGCGAATGAACCAATGGCAAACGATTTTTTAAATAAAATTTTCGTTCAGTGAGTGAAATTGGTGTATCTAGGAATGGAACGTGGGATTTTTATAACCGGAAGTTACTTTTCGCCGTTTCAATGCTGTAAGTATTATTATTTCCCCTAATTTTTATTCGCTTCGATACAATTTTTTGATGTTAAAACAGGTTTATATGATTCTTCTGAATAAACGTATAAAATAGTCAAGAATTTGTGAGCTTACAGCCCGCGAATACCAGCTTCACATATTAGTAACTATTCCGTTACAGTTTAAATTGATTATGTTGCATAATTTGTAACGTATGAAACTTACTAAATGTTTATTCGAAGAAACGTAAATTATGTATATAATGTAATCGAGTATTTTAGTTTTAATAAATGGTATGAAACTTTTCCTTGAAGCTTACAACAAGTGGCGTATTTTTGCTCCTTAGATGTCCAACTCATCGGCTGATAGTAAAAATTTCTCCTCAATTCTAAACTACGTTATGATGAACTTGCTAGCAGAGTCGTTATTTCAAACTCCCCACCCCCACCCCATAAAAAATGGACTTAAAAACCTCACATCAAATGTACGTTCAAAAGTGCTTAAATAAGTACCCAATATAAGAAATTTTTATTAAATTTCTACAGCTGAGGAGTAAGATAAATCTTTCCTTCTGGTCGCTATTTCTTGGACCTGAGACTTGGTAAAGAAGCTAGTGTTGCCTTAAAAGAGAAAGATTTTAGTTCTATATTTTTAATCCTAATTTTTTGTATAAGATGTAAGATTTTTCTACACAAGTGAAATTCTTAATAAATAACAAATGCTTTAAGACCGAAATCGACTTCATTATGTGTCCCGTTTGCAATAAAATATTTGAATAAATAAGTAAGAAATTACTACTTTCTAAAGTTAAAAATTGTTTCTAAAAACCCATGAAGTAAACTTCGGAATTAAAGTAAGGAATTACGTTGAAAATAAAAATAAAACATTTGCAGAAGGGACAGCTGTTACTTAGGCTTCGTAACTTTCCTCAAACTTAGATTACGTGAATCGTAAAAAGAAAAATTAAAACATTTAATATATATATATTTTTTTTGTTCAATTTGTAAATTAAAAGTTATCCTTTGTATACGTAAGTGTTTCCCGAAGTGTGGTACGCGTACCCCGAGGGGTACGGGAACAGTTTAGCGGGGGTACGCGTTCTTATGCAAAATATCTTGCAACAAACGAAAATTTTGAAAAAATTTATTTTAGAACATGAAAATTTACGATTACGTATTTTTCTATTAGCTATTTTTTGCAGAATTAATAGTTAATAATTAGTGGTGTCAACAGCCAGTAGTGATTTTTAACTTTTGTGCAATTTATTTATAGAAAAAATGCATTCATTTCTTTATTAGGGGGTACACAGCGTTACGAAAAATTTAGAAAGGGTACACGAAAGTCATAAGTTTGGGAAACACTGGTGTACGTTAATGAACCCTTATTGTTAAGTTTTACGCAACTAAAATTATTAAAGCTTATTTTATTACCGTCATTGAACGGCCTACCCAATTTTTGGGTTTACGACTACTAATGTTCAACTATGTAGCCTTGTAATTTTGAAGACAAGGGAACTCTTGGATCAAGTATTGGAAGAAATTTGCCTTCGTGGAGGACTTTTTTATTGGAACCAACCCGCATTTGCGTTACATGGAGAGGAACACCACGAGAACCACCCGCGGTTAACCTGATGGAGAGAGGACTCCAACCCATGATCCGTCTACCACTGAGGATACTTTCACGTCAACACTGTAGTCGGTGCAAGCCGGATGCGAAATTCGACAAACCAACCCTCGTTGGGAATCGAACCCAGTTCACCTCATTGGAAGGCGAACGCTCAATCCCCTGAGCCATCGCGGCTCACCATTATGATGAACAAGCTCATTTGGAAGCCTATGGAAACTAAATCTACATTCCTATGGAAACTAAATCTGCAACGTTGCATGGAAAAAATATTACTTGTAGAACAGTGTTTCTCAGGTACGCTTACCCCCAGGGGTTCGGAGACAGTTTAGCGGGGGTACGCGTTCTTATGCGAAATATCTTGTAAAAAACAAAAATTTCAAAAGATTTTATTTAAAAATAAAAATAGCCATGATAATTTTCGATTACGTATTTTTCTATTGGCTAATTTTTGCAGAGTTAACAGTTAATAATCAGTGGTCTCTACAGCCAGTTGTGAATTTTAACTTTTGTACAATTTTTTTTATTAAAAAATACATCGATTTTTTTATTAGTGGTACACAGCGTTACGCAAAATTTAGAAAGGTTTCACAAAAGTCATAAATTTGGGAAACACTGTTGAAGAAGATCAATAACTGTCCCAGGTTTCATTCCAGTTTTACTACGGAAAAGCTGGTTACAAGTTAACATTTTATTTCCTTGCACCCAGGAATTTGTTTTTACAAAAATAACTCCTTTTTTTTCCAACATCATGGTTAAACGGGTCGGTGCAAATAAGTACGTTTCTGAGATTCGAAATTGCGATTGCTGAATATTTTTACTTAAATTAACTGAAACAAAAAAAATATGCCCCGATCTACTATTAGTTTTATTTAATTTTATTACTGTTTTTAATGTATAATCGTTTCCAATTCATATAGCGCGTGAGTAGCTTTTAATATTCCTCTCCTTAGCTGAGAAACTATGAACTTAATTCTGAAGAAAAGCAACCTCCTAAAGTTAAGCTTAGAGGCAAAATAAAGACTTATCATGTGAAACCAACTCTTACTTGCCTTACATTTAGTGAAAAATCATGAAAACTTTCCATGGTTAGCCCGAAGTCAAAAGGACACTGGGAATCTAACCTATTGATCCATTTACCGTTAGGGTTCTTTTTTTCTTTTTTTTCCAGCAGTATTGTTGTCAGTGTTGACCTAAAACAGTATTTATATGATCTAACCAATAACCATTTCTTAAAATGCACAATCATTTACCTGATAAATTAATTATACTTGGAATCCCCAGAATTAATTTTTTTTTATCTATAATTATTAATTGCTAGACATACAGACCTTAACACATTTTGCAGTATCGAGCTGAAAACATTTCGGTTCGATTATTTTTTTTTCCTCTTTGTTCAAACCTATATTTTAAGTCAGAATTCTTTTAGAGACGGTTGCGGTTAATAACCTGCCATTATGACCTAAGATTGTTAAAACGATATTTACATGCTGTAATTCATACATTGTTGACGCATTAAGCGAATGACCCTGTAATTCTGGTAATGGGTTTCGTGATAATCTTGAAAAATCGCCGCCTGTTAGGCAAGGCAGCGTCTGTTCCGCTTGGAAATTTAATTTTTCTCATGAATATATTTTATGATAACTGTTGGCCCACCTATAATGTGGTTCATTTTCCCCCTACTTTTAATGAAATTGAGACCAGTGCAATCGGAGTTATTTCTGATTGATTTTTCTGATTATTTGTTGTCAGAAATGTATGTTTTTAGTTAAGGAGTAAATGCATTTGTTTTGAATTGAAATCAGAGCCGTGTGGAGTTAGTAGTTAAAATGTTGACTCCAGCTTCGATTTATAAGTATTTATCTTAATTAATTTCATAAGATCAAAATAATATTGTTCTTAAAAATTCCGTCCAACGAGAGTGAATCCAATCATATATTTACATAAAAAATCGCTTTGTAAAGGCATACAAACAGAGAGAAAAAAAAATTATAAAACATTATTTTTTAAATGATAAAATTATACCAAATGCTGTCCAACGTTTTGGACGCTCGGCCTCAAGAGGGATATATAGTAGTCCTACTGTACTTTAGTCAGGGATACAATCCTAAAAACCATATAAGCAGTAAAAAAAAAGAGGAAGTTGCTGATAATATTGTAATTCTCAAATAAATAATCCCAAGAAACTGAAGCAGTAAGATGATTAAAAACTTCATTTGCTTCAAAAATTAATTGGAAATAACAGTCGACGTGTTTCAAGCGCTTGAAACGTGTCGACTGTTATTTCCAAGAAGTTTTTAATCAAGTAATATTTTTTTTATAACAGTCGTTGAACAGCCGACACAATTTTATGGGTTTACGACTACTAATGTTCAACTCCTGTAGCCTTGTAATCTTGAACACAATCCAGAAAACAAGGGAACTCCTGGATCGAGTATTGGGAGAAATATGCCTTTGGGGAGGTCTTTTTTTTGATGGAGCTAACCCGCATTTGTGTTATATGGAGAGGAAAACTACGAGAACCTCCCACGGTTAGCCTGACGGCAAAGGGACTCTAACCCAGAATCCGTCTACCACTGAGGATATTTCCTGTCAGCACTGCAGTCGGCGCAAGCCGAATGCGGAATTCGTATCGACTGGGATTCGAAGCCGGTTCGCCTCATTGGAAGGCGAACGCTCTGTCCCCTGAGCCATCGAATCAAGTAATATTGTGACGACTCATTTGTAAGCAATGGAAAAAGTTTACCATTTGGGGATTTTTTTTTACAGTCATGCAGATGATTGGACGGACCCTAGTAGGCCGAAAAATATTAGTTTTATGCTTTGTTCTGCTAATGCTGTTTACACACTCTTATTTTTTTTTTTTTTTTTTTTTTTTTTTTTTTTTTTTTTTTTTTTTTTTTTTTTTNTTATTTTTTTTTTTGATACCTGTTGTGGTTAAAAGTTTGCAGAGTTAAAAATCTTGGTTGTTTATTCATTGTTTACAATATTTACTTTGCAACCACTACAATAACATATCAAAGGTAAAGTTCCCAAAAAACTTATTTAAAAAAAAAAATTTAAAAAAAAACTCTGCTTTAATACTTTAATTAACGCCTCAGTGGAAAGGAAAATAAACCAATCCATCGTCTTGCATGACTTCTTTTGTTTCCATAACTATTGATGTAGTTAAGTCACTGGAAGTTTAGTTTTTATTTTATTTCTTTTGTTAGTAATTTTTACCCTTAAACTATTACTTTCAAACTCGTTCTTTAATACTATATTTAAAAGACATCAGTGAAGTTTTTGTCACGCGGAGTATAAACACACGCATATTCTTAACATGTAAGAGAGGGGAATGTATTTATACAGTTTTGAACACGTTTCTTATCTAATTTTGTTACTGAAATAGCGATAAGGGACCCTCGAAATATTACGTGCGCGTCTTTTTTTGGTGATTTTTAACACTCTTATAAAATAATAAATAAAATAAAATAAAAAAGCTAATTCTCCATACGATTACGTTAGGTTTTATTTTAGCAATATAATCTAATTTTTATGATTTCGTATAGTGCTATTAAACTCAAATTTCGTTGTCCTAATATTTTTATAGAACATAGCTTTTTACAATATTTTAAATTTACTTTATAGATTCGCATTTATGCAGGAAATTCGGTGTATCTAAGGGACCTTTCATAAATGATGCGACAATTTTTTTCTTCTCAATATTTTGCTCCCTTCACTCTTCTCCTTTGTCACTATGAGTCACACTTCACTTCTTCACTATACCACCTTCTCATTTGTCACATTATACTACATGAACATATGCTAGAAGCATTACATTAACATTAGCTAGCATTACATAAACACATATTAAAACACTTGCAATCAATCATATTTCATTTTTAACCTTCCACTATATATTTTAAAGACATTTTCTGAGCTTATCAGTAATTCAGGGGTAATTGTGAGCCCAACTCAAAAATCCTGAAAATTTTTGTGAATAAAATCATTAACACGTTGAATGCGGTGGGGGTCACCGGTGACCAGCACTGAGTTTGTTCGTAGCGCCACGGGGGTCACCGGCGAAGCCAAATTTACTAAAAACACATAAATCGAGTAAATTTTTAATGATTTTAATTTTTTTTTCATATTATTATCGTTACTAAAATGGTTTGAAGAGATTGATGTAATACGTACTGAGAAAATCATTTGTGCTAGACGCGCAAGCCATGTAAAACTAGCGTGGCATTCAACATGTTATAATGGCGCATTTCAAAAAATTTATGTCTTTAAAATTTAAATCATTGATATTTTCAAAACATGAACCTCTAAATAAATTATATGCAGCCTAATTTAAATGAATAATTGTGTATAAGTTTACTTTTATCTCTAATCACATTTATTATACTACCAGAGAAAATATTTACAAATGAAAGAATAATATCTAGTTCCAATATTTTTTTTTAAATGAAATACACAAGAATTTTTATGCATATATGTAATTGATGATTTCCGGAAAACCAGATTTTTTCCGGAGCACAATCTGATTTAATGTGTACTTATTTTGATAATAAAAACATATAACAAATAATTTAAAAATATTTAATCTGTGACTAGTAATGTTTAATGAAATCATGTCGTGGGACATATCTTGTTATACTATTTCCTTCTCCCCCAAGTGCGACATTTTTAGACGGCCCCTAATTTATAACTAACCAATCGGAAGAGGGGGGGCTTGAACTACAGATATATAGCGTTTTAGTACTTGATAATTCCATATCACATAAAAACTTCTTCAAGGTTATATTTATTCTACTCTTAACTCACTGCCACTGGACGATGAGAGGTATTAATATCTTACATATGTATATATAATGTAAATTTTAAGAGTACTTTTCGATAAACAGAAATGTTAGAAAGAAAGAGTCTTAAAATCACACATCAATAGTATATTAAAGTGATAAATTATCTGAAATCAAACTAGAGTTATTCCAGCAGATTATTAAATAACTGATAGACACACTTCCGTCAAAACGCTACTATTTCAACTGTGTCAACAAGCCTTGTTAGGTCGTACTATTGCGTCATGGAAGTATGCGTTTGTCTTCTCCAGCGTAGGTGCAGACAATAAGTTCAAGGACGATTAGTCCTTTGAAGCTTGATTTATTTTTGATCTGCTAAGTGGTTAGTTAATTAACAAACTCGCATATTTTATAAAAGTTTGTATAGCAGTTCTGATGGGGGGTAAAGTAATTTCTTGTATGCTATTTCTATGAAGAAAGACGAATTTGTAAAAAAAAAAATTAAATGTTTAAGTATAGTTTATTCGATACTGCTTTGAATATGTTATTGGTTGCAGAAATAAAGAAAAATACGGTTCCTCGGTTCAGAATTATATTTATTTTTCAAATACTTCGTATAATTAGAAAAAACTAGGTATAGTATAAAAAAAAAAGTAAATAAAGGTATCATCAGAAATGTACTATTGATCACAGTTGCTCGAGGCGTTAAAGTTCGTCCCATTTCCTGTTAATGGAGAGGGAGGGTGATTTGATTGTTTTGTGTCTCGTACAAGTTGTGATTTTGGCTTCATCCTGTAAACTTATTTAATTTCTTCAGATTAAAAAAATTCTCTATATTTTTAAAAATTAAAATTTGGTTGATATTTTATATTACAGTATACTCTCACTATCTCGAACTTCGATAACTCAAAAACATTGTCAAGAAGAAAAAAAAAAGTTTCCCCTTGGCATTATATATCTACCTAATGTTAATTTGAATTCCTATGTCGAAGGATTTCTTCTCAAAACTTTGTTATGTCGAATATTTTTCGAAATATAAAAGGAATTTTTTCGGAAAAATCGCAATGTAATTTTTACGGCGAACGAATTTTTTTCCTATTTAATGTATAAATTTTTTCTTCTTATAAAACTAAAATTATCATTGCTGTATTTAGATTTATAGTCAACTATGATAACATACATATTTATTAGTAGTTATTCTTATGTTTCGTGACTGTACTTTTTAGAGTAATATTTTAGAATATATCTTTCTACTTATTAGAACATATTTAGTTCTGAACTTATTATCTCGAAAACTCGCTATAATATACTTTTGTACTTATTAGAACATATTTAGTTTTGAACTTGTTATCTCGAAAACTCGCTATCTCAAAAATTTTTAGCGTCCTTTCAACTTTGAGATATCAAGAGTATGCTGTATTACTTATTCAATTTTAGGTACTTTTTTCCATTTCGCCGTCGCAAGTAAATTGAGCTATTTTATTTATTTAAAAAAATAGCCTTCTCCTTAAAAAAATAATAACCGTTGAATGAGCTTGTGACTTAATCGCTTGAGCCAGTGAAATAGAAAAGTACCCAATTTTTTAATTTTATAAATATTTTTTTTACAGCTATTGATTTTCAATGTTGTTTATATGTGACATAATCAATTATTCCTTCTGAAATTCTAGTGCCTACCCTTAAAATTTTTAGAATAACCTAGGTACGTAATGCAAAAAAGAAGGGGAAGGGGGATAAGCGCTGGAAAACGTAAGGTTAAAAATTAGAAATCTGTGCATGTAAGTTGTTTTAAGCTTTATAAAAGTATTTACAATTAAGAGTGCTAGTTTTTGAAAACAAAACTATTACAGGGTGAGTAGCGTTTTTTAAAAGTGCTTGAAGGTGCTTATTTTCGGTTTTTGAAAACCCTTATAGGTGCGTTTTTCATTGGGTGTTTTTAAAAAGTGCTTAATTTTTCCTTTTTCAAAATGTGATTTTCACTTCGAATTATGCAATAAGACACGGTTCACATTGTTCTATTCAACGTTTTCACAATTAATTCAATCCCAATCTATTTCGGCGTATTATCAGTCCGTAGTGTATGAATACGCCATTCGTTTTACGTGATTCAAAATTTCATGATTTTTGACAATTATTGTCAAAAACAATGCCAAAAGGTGTTTTTTTTTTTTTTTTTTTTTCCCATGTTTTTNAGTTTTTTTTTTTTTTGACATGACTGTTAAGACAAGATAATACCGTTAATTGTCAAAAACTTTCCAACCCTGCATAATTATGATATTTTTTTTAAGTGCTTAACAATATTTTTTGAGTGTTTAAAAGGTGCTTATTTTTTGTTGAATAATTTTTCTACTCATTCTGTATTATATCTTTCTATATTTTCATTGAAAAAAAAAATCTCATTTATTTTCCTCAAATCCAATTTTAATTTCCTTCATTTTTGTTTGTAGCAAGATGATGGCGTATGACGCGACCCCCAACCCAGACTTCTCCATTCCAGGAGGTATAAACTATATACAAGGGTATGTTGTCACTTTTCTATTTTTAGTCTTGTTTGTTTTTCCTTACTTACATTTCAAAGATACAATTTCCTTTTTATGTGTCAATCCTCCGTGCCTTATTATCTTTATTTTTACACTGATAACCAAAACTCCTGTTATCTCCTACTGATGCCTTTATAAATAAATTTTACATACTACTCAAATATATAATTAGTAATGTTCCATCTTCAGTAATTCAATTAAAATATCGATTTATTTTTCATCTTCCTTATTTTTTTCTTCTTTTACATTGGACTTAAACTAGATTTTCGTTGTTATTATTTATTATGAAATAATTATATCCTAATATTTTTGTAAGTTTCTACTTTATAAAGAATCGTGTTTTTTTTTTTAAGAAAAATTGTTGTGCTCATGTATTAAAATTACTTAAAAAAAAAAAAAAAAAAAAAAAAAAAAAAAAAAAGAAGTAGTAAATGAAGAAAACCTACATTCATACTTAGGAAATATGTTCGAATTTTACAAATTATTGCTGTAAATTAATTTTCTTAGAACCATTTATGAATAATACTTATAAGTCAGAAAATGTTTTTGAACGAAAAAGTCTATAAATGGCTAAGGGGAGGAGATAAAAAAGTAGTTTTCATTTTGATAACTTTGTTTCGTACTGAAATGAAATCCGTCAAGATTTTGAGAAACAAACTATTTTATTAGTCATTCTAAAGTTATACAAAATTTTAATATTAATTTTAAACTATTTCTTATTAAAAATATTAATAGTGTATTTCTATGCATTAGACCTAATTTAGGTTTCTACTTAGGTTAACAGAAATATTAATGTTACAAAACTATATTCGTTCAAAACACTTTAGTAAAACACTGTTTTGTATCGGTTCTTAATATATTTCTGAATGAAAAACAGACTATAGATAATGTAGAATGTTCTATTGTACAATTTAGATAGTACATAAGTAAATATCCAACTTCTCTCCCCCATACTCTAACCATATTCATAGACTCTGTCCATATTTATATTGCATTCATATGGTTTTTATTGTTTAGGAACTCCCCATTTGATGAAAAAATTCGGCAGTAAAATTTATGAATCAATAACATTAGAATGATTATCTTATACTCAATATTTATCGGAAATCATGATATTTACGATCTATTATGGGAATTCACTTCCATAAAAGTTCAAAAAAAAACATTTCACGATTTATCGATATGACGCCTAAATCTAATAGAAATATGATTTTTAAAAATAATAACGGAATAATTTTATTGAAACAAAACAAATATTTCCTTTGCATTATTTTAAAATTTTCTCTCTTAATTACGTTAAAATCTTTATAAGAGGAGAAAAAGAGCCAAATGTGGCAAACTTCGAACTTCGTTTCCTATTGACCTGCGCTTCACTGTCTACTATGTAAGACGCGCTTGGATGAAATCATTTTTATTTTCTTTAAGAAAAATATATATATGTATTCGAAACGTGATAATAAAGAAAAACCTCTCTTGCATAAGCTATTAGTTAGTTAAATAATACTTTGTTACATTTAATTCTCGAAGTCTTTTTCGAATTACATTTATGTTTTTTCCTCCTCTGCAGGATAAAGTAGCTCGATTTCTTGATTTGATTTGCTGCCACATTTTTTTAGGTCACAGTTCACGATAATCTATCTGCTCGTGCTGCTTTCCAATATTTCCTTGAAATAAAAGAATGGGGGATTTAAAACTTTATGACAATATCAATTTTTTTTATTATTATTATTCAGGCGGTATCTTACATTTTTTTAAATGATTCTGGTCGGCTTATTATGGTTTATTAGTTTTTAATTTCGTTGCATAACTAATGTAAGTTTTTTTTAAGTTAAAATTTTGAAGGGAAAAAATTATAGTGCTTTAAGAAATATTGAGGGGAACAATTATTCTTTTTTGAAATACATTTATGGTATAAAAATAACGTTTATTGTTATAAATTTTTAAAATAAATTAGAAATCTCATAAAAAAAAAATAAAAAAAAGAATAGGAAGTTTGATAATAATCGGAAGGAACAACAATTTCCTTCGAAATAACTTTAAATGTTACGTTTTTATAATCCAAATCAAAATAGCTTCGTCAGAGTTCTGTCTTATGATTCAATCTTTATGGTTTGAGAAATTTAATTATTGGTAGCAATCAATTATTTAAGTCAATATAATATCAATGTATCAAACTTTGACTAAATTCGGAAAATATCTTCCATTTTTAATTTATTGCGGCTATTTATTTTCTTATTAATTTTGTAAGAAAACTAATGCAAATTTTTTATTGATTAAAGCTAAAATAAATAAATTTCTATTCCGAAAAGAAATTAAGGTTAACAGTTATTCGTTCTTGAAATAAATTTTTATCTAAAACAAGAATTTTTTTTTATTAATTTTATTATTAATAATAATAAATGGGAAGGTATAGGTTAACAATTATTCGGTTTTGAATTGAATTTGATTTAAAATTCTTTTTTATTGATAATTAATGAGAAGAAAAGATTTTTTTAAAAAATCCCAGGAAGAAATGATGATTTATAAGAATAACCATTTCTCTGTAATATAAAGTTTCCCCAAATTTTGCGTTTAAATCATCCAAATTCAAATTTTAAGTTAATAAATTAAATAGTAAATTAAAATTAATTTAGACGACTCTAACCTCGTAGTACAGCAGTTGTACCGAATTATGATCTATGATTCAATATTAATCGTTTCCACCTATATGCTATTTAGTTTTTGTATGATATCAGTAACGTTATAAAATCAGACACAAACACGTGTCATTTTTCAATGGTATTAATACTATCAATGATTCTAATATTTGTTAAATCAAATCATTACAATAATAATAATGTGTAATACAAATTTAATATTAATTTTGGTTTTTTTATGTTTTCCCTAAATGAAAATATTACTGACTTACCCCAAAAAAATTGTGACGGAAATGAATATTTTTCAGTTTATTACGTATTGTTTGTTTTAATAATGGTTGAAAAGTATTTGAACTGAAACAGCATATAAACTGTATTTAATTCTAAATGCCGAAATTTCTAATTTTTCTTAAATAATATACTTTGTAGAAATGAAAAAAAGAAGGGCTAAATAATTATTAAAAATTCAAAACTTTAAGAGAAGTTGCAGCGACTAATACTAAGTTGTGTCAAAAACAAACCAACTAAATCTGGAGTTCTTAATATCATCAAATTTTAATCTTATTTATAAGAAGCCATGTTTTTTTAAGATTGTACCGTCGAAACCTTAGAAACTGTTTATTATTCTATTGTACGTATTTTGTTTTTATGAGCTGACAAATAATCAAAATCTCTTGTAGCGTAAAATTTTCTTTTTTTTTTTATTTTAACATATTTTTTCAAATTTTTTATAAATTAAAAAATTTATATTTTACTGATTCAGAAATAGTTGTTTTCATTGGGTATAGGACGGGATTTGCGATGACTCAGGGGTTAGGGCATTCGTCTCCCAATGTGGTAACTTAGGTTCGAATCCCAGTGATTGCTGGGCGATTAGAAATTCCACTTCCAGCTCGCAACGACAGCAGTACTGACTTGAAAACATCCTCAATGGTAGACGAATTATGGGTTGAACTTATCGCACCCTTGGGTTAACCGTGGACGATCTTTGTAGTTTTCCTATTTATGTAACTCAAATGCTTTAGTTTCATCATAAAGAAGTTCTCCACAAAGGCTAATTTCCAGGAGTACCCTTTTCTTCTGAGTTGGGTTTAAAATTATAAGGCTTTAGAGTTAGTTGAACATGAATAATCCTAAACATAAAAATAGGTCAGCTATTCAGTTCCAGTTGCATTTCAAAATAAAATGGGTACGGAACGAAGTTGAAAAATTGGGAGCATTGAATGATTTATGCAGAAATGATTGTGCTCCGGAAAAAAATCCGGATTTTCCTCTAACCGCGATCCGGAATTTTGTGGAAATCCAAGGTACAGAAGTTTCAAAAAATCATCGATCACATTTATGTATAAAAATTCTTATATATTTTATCTAAAAATATTGGAACTAGAATTTAGGCTTAGCATCTCTTTCATTTGTAAATTTTTTTTCTGGTAGAATAATAAATGTGATTAGAGACAAAAGTAAACTTATACATAATTATTCATTTAAATTATGCTGCATAAAATTTATTAAGAATTTCATGTTCTGAAAATATCAACGATTTAAATTTATTGAGATATTAATTTTTTGAAATGCGTCATTAATAATTTTACTCAAGGAATTTTCAGGATTTTTGAGTTGGTAAATTTTGCAAAAATTCGAATTTGGAACAAATCACGTAACTCAATATTTTATAAACTTTAAACTTACGGAATGTACAATTAATGATAATTATAATAACAATGAAATATATGATTTTAAGATGTGTAAACATAGTTTACTTTTCAAGTAGTCGAAATTTCGACCAATCTGCACTATCAGGACCATATTTTCCAGATTCCATCTATCATCTATCTGTACTTCCAAAGCTGTTGAGAAAAAATCATGCATATTCTGAAAATATTGATTTTTGTGTCTTTAATTGGTTCTTAAATAGTAAGGGAACCTTTCAGAATCTGTAAATTGCATTGTAATAAGTGGAAGTCAAGGAAGTGGAAATGATATGGGGTCAAGCATTATTTTTCCGAGTACAAATTTTTTCCCATCTTTTCCCCAATGTACATTAATCATTAAATATTTATTCTACAAAAGGATTTAAAAAAATGTTATTCATATAAATAATGAAAACCAAAATAAGTTTTCTAGATTTCGGTAAAATGCCTTCGCATTTGTTCGAAAATCGTAAATAATCTCTGAAATCATGTCTCTTATTCGTTCGCTAATGTGATAACACGAAGAAAAAAAACTCGAACATATTACTTAATAAGTTGTTTAACTTATCTTAAAGAAATGTTGGAAAGATTAGATAGTACTTAATCATGTTCAGCCCTGAATGTGATATTTGTCGTGTTTTTTCCTTGAAAAATATTCTAATTTAAAAATGTATGAACAATACAAACATTTTATATTTATTGAATGCACTTTCGTAATTATTAATTAGTTATAAATCCAATTTACAGTTATGTTTTTTTTTCCTCCCCTTTAAGTAATTTTCTTAGAATTTTTCTAAAAAGCGATGCTCTAATAGCTCTTTAATCTTTATTATTATTATTACCAAAAACCTCTATTACTTTATGATAAAAAATATAAAAACTTCATTTGCTTTAAAAAATATGTTTATTGTTTATATGAGTCTACATAATTTAGGCACTCAAAAACAGGCGCCTTTTCTCAAGACCCGCCAGACTCTTCACGAATGGCAAGTCTTGAAAATGGGTACCATATATTTTTGAGCTGCAGTTCCTTAAATTCTTTTAATATTATCTCTTTTATTTACTTTCTATTTTCATTTCTTGTGCATGAAGATACGCATCCGCTGTCCTTAGAAATCCGCTGTGTGTAGTTTTAAAGTTACCTGAAAATTAATAAAAAAAAACTTCATACCATCGAAAAGAAACTGATATTTTAGCAAGGAATTAAAAACAAAAGAGTTAATAAAAGTTAGACTAATCATTTCTCGTGAAACAAAAAAAACTAGGAATTCGAATATATCTTTAGTTTTGTTTAAATCATTTAAAATTGTTTATTTGCCGGATGAAACTAAAATGTGTTCGAATCACTTTCATTCGACAAATAAACTGGTTTTGGTACTTTCAATTTCAAATTTACTATGATTGACTTCGATAGTGATTCGTCAGACTTATCACGCAGTTAAATATTAAATGCAAAGATTTTTATGGCTCCAATTTTTTTACATAAGTTCCAAATATACAGAATGTTCTATAATAACCAGCCTTAATATATATTTTTTAGAATCCTTATCAAATAGTAAGTAAAAATATATGTAAGCATTTGAATTGAAAATGAGGGGGGGAAAGCAATAACACTATTTAAATCGAACAAGTCGGAATTATCAATCACAAAACCCGTTTGATTGCAGGCTGAAACTTATTTGTCTATTTCCGCCAGCAATCAAGCATGTTTTGGTGTTTCCTATATCTGCCTTTCTCCATTATGATTTGTAAGATTTCGACAGGCGTTTTTGCTGTTTTATCGCTTAAATATAAATTTTCGATCTCTAATAGTTTTGTGTACAATTGATTTTGTGTTTAATAGTAAAGGTTAAAAAATGCATATTAAAGGCTCTTTACGGAACATTTTAAGCATTTATGTTTCCTTAAGTTGACTATGTTTCTAGCGTGCGATGTAATCTATATAATATTTCTCTTACACAGCGACAAAATAAAAACCTCATTGCAACTTCCCGAATGGCAACGCTAGAAAATCGACCAATGATTGCCGCTAAAAATGTCACATGCCAAATCTAGTTGAGGTGGCTCAACGTATAGCGCTTTTAAAAACGGAAACTGAAATAACCTTAAGCTAGGCAGAAGTGAGTAGTCTTTGTCGATATATCTCTATTTTAGTATCTTGTCGAAAGCGCTTTTTTTCACGAATTTATTTGACGATTTTTGATTTATATCACGAATTTATTTGTTTTATTATTGTTATTAGTTAGTTATTCATTGAAAAATGAGTCTCAGTCGTGCTGTTACGCTTTAACATTTTATACTATAGCGCATTTCTAATAGGTTTAACGAATTACTTGTCATTTATTTGAATTCAAATTTATTTTAATGACTTAGTATTTACTAAAAAGATGTAATAAAAAAAAAAGTTGTTACATGGATTTGAATGATTGTTTTGAATTCTTTGGATTTTGTGTATTTGCAATGTACCTAAATTGGTAGCGGGCGAAGCAAACCGTATAAGATTGCGTAGTAATTTTTGGGGATTGGCGAGCGTTAGCGAGCAGGGGGCTCAGCCCACTGGTTGTTATAAAGAAAGTCAATGTCTCTAAATTTCATTGCCACTTACAGCAGTTTCTCAATATTTATTTCATTATCAAGCTTTTATAAATACATTGTGGTGACAATAAATAAAATGATTGTATGTGTTATCTATGCAAATGAGTCTTTTATCTATAGTTGATCTTTACACGAGCTGCTTACTGGATGATTTGGCATTATTGAAGGTGTGTTTCTGGTTTGAAGGAAATATTTCATTTGTTTTTATCATTTTCTGGGTCCTTATAAGAAACAAGAAAACATTTCCTAAAACTTCTAGATATCATAATGAAAAAAAAAAATTAAAAAATGGTGATCTTATATGCTTAGATTACTTTGATGCGATTGCATTTTTTTTCCGCGCTAGTTTCTGTAGAGAAAGAGGGAATTTCTGGTGCAAATATTCAAGGAAGTTGTGCACTTTTCGTATTTGATATGGCTGACCAGGGTTTATTTTAGGGGGGGGGGGTCTGTTGAACACTTCACAAAAATGTTCATAGTTAAAACGAACCCTTTGAAATAAAATTATCGTTCAAGCGGATTACATTTTACCATGAAAACAAACCTTTCACTAAAGTTTTTTTTTAATCACAAAAACGAATCCTTTACAATTTTTTTTAATGGAGAAACGGAGTTGATATATTAAAATATATTAAAATCTCTTCTCATCGTAAAACATATTTTTCTCTCTCAAAAACAGCGTCTTATTTTCGCTTAAGTGTCCTTTATCAGTCAATATTAACGAAAACGGCTCTTTCATATAAAACGACTGAACATACCATTGATTTTTGTGATTTTTGCCGTTAATCAGACTCTACTTTCACTAGTAAAATTAACGATATATTTTTTCATGAAAAGTCTGGAATAACCTCAGCTGACTAAACTCTTATGCGGTATAATTTCTTATAATTTTTATTTCTTTCAAAAACTTTTAAACCGCAAAACACAAATTTTGATGACAAGAAGAAAAAAACTTAGAAACTTAGGCTAACAATTCCATACTTGGAGATATGTAAGCAGTTATGCACCAGAGCTTGTAAATTAGATTGAATTGAGTACATTTAGTATTTCTCTTAAAATATGAGAAATAAATTATTTTAGAATATTTTTATGATCAATATGAACGAAACAAGCAAAATAAACTAATTATGTTTTTAATCGAATCAAAAGTATCAATGGTCAGGAAAATGTTTTTTTTTTTTTTTTTTTTTTTTTTTTTTTTTTTTTTTTTTTTTTTTTTTTTTTTTT
>NC_092205.1:96803393-96912956 GCF_043381705.1 Parasteatoda tepidariorum
ATTTATATATTACGAATTTATTTGACGATTTTTGATTTATATCACGAATTTATTTGTTTTATTATTGTTATTAGTTATTCATTGAAAAATGAGTCTCAGTCGTGCTGTTACGCTTTGAGATTTTATACTATAGCACATTTCTAATCGGTTTAACGAATTACATGTTATTTATTTGAATTCAAATTTATTTTAATGACTTAGTATTTACTAAAAAGATGTAATTTTTTTTTTTAAAGGTGTTATATGGATTTGAATGATTGTTTTGAATTCTTCGAATTTTGTGTATTTGCAATGTACCTAAATTAGTAGCGAGCGAAGCAACTCATATAAGATTGCGTAGCAATTTTCGGGGATTGGCGAGCGTTAGCGAGCAGGGGGCGCAGCCCACTAGTTGTTACAAAAAAAGTCAATGTCTCTAAATTTTATTTCCACTTACATCAGTTTCTCAATATTTATTTCATTATCAAGCTTTTATAAATACATTGTGGTGACAATAAATAAAATGATTGTATATGTTATCTATGCAAATGAGTCTTTTATCTATAGTTGATCTTTACACGAGCTGCTTACTGGATGATTTGGCATTATTGAAGGTGTGTTTCTGGTTTGAAGGAAATATTTCATTTGTTTTCATCATTTTCTGGGCCCTTGTAAGAAACAAGAAAACATTTCCTAAAACTCCTAGATATCATAATGAAAAAAATGGTGATCTTATATGCTTAGATTACTTTGATGCGATTGCATTTTTTTTTTTCTTCCCCGCACTAGTTTCTGAAGAGAAAGAGGGAATTTCTAGTGCAAATATTCAAGAAAGTTGTGCACTTTTCGTATTTGATATGGTTGACCAGGGTTTATTTTAGGGGGGGGAGTCTGTTGAAGAACACTTTACAAAAATGTTCATAGTTAAAACGAACCCTTTGAAGTAAAATTATCGTTGAAGCGGATTGCATTTTACCATGAAAACAAACCTTTCACAAAAGTTTTTTTTTTAATCACAAAAACGAATCCTTTACAATTTTTTTTTTATTATGGAGAAATGGAGTTGATATATTAAAACTAAATCTCATCCTCATCGTAAAACATATTTTTTCTCTCAAAAACAGCGTCTTATTTTCGCTTAAGTGTCCTTCATCAGTCAATATTAACGAAAACGGCTCTTTCATATAAAACGACTGAACATACCATTGATTTTTGCCGTTAATCAGACTCTACTTTCACTAGTAAAATTAACGATATATTTTTTCACTAGTAAAATTAACGATGTATTATAACGATGAAGTCTGGAATAACCTCAGCTGACTAAACTCTTATGCGGTATAATTTCTTATTATAATTTTTATTTCTTTCAAAAACTTTGAAACCGCAAAACACACAAGTTTTGATGACAAGAAAAAAAACTTAAAATGAGTGCGAGTCGTGGGCTAACAATTCCATACTTGGAGATATGTAAGCAGTTATGCACTAGAGCTTGTAAATTAGATTGAATTGAGTACATTTAGTATTTCTCTTAAAATATGAGAAATAAATTATTTTAGAATATTTTTATGATCAATATGAACGAAACAAGCAAAATAAACTAATTATTATGTTTTTAATCGAATCAAAAATATCAATGGTCAGGAAAATGTTTTTTTTCCCCTTCTTTTTTTTCTTATTAATTGGGTTGTATATTTATTTCAATAAATATTTTTTTATTATTCAAAAGAATATTTGAAGGTAGTCTCCTAATAAAATGCAAAGTACAAAAAGTGGACCTCTGCTCAAGGGCAGGGTTCCTAGATTTTAGCCTGGCGGGGAAAAAAAAAACTTTTTTTTTTTAATTTATATTTTTATTATTATTAATTGAAATTTTATCCAATAATTTTAGACTTCTTAGAACTACAATTATTAATTGTCCAACTTTTTGAACGTAGCATAATTACATTTTAAACAAATCATGTTCAGTTTCATAAAAAATGTCGAATTTACTGAAGATTTAGTACAGTTTTAAAAATAATTCTTCTGAATCAATTTAAAGCACTGTTAAAATGAATTAGAACATGATTGAAGTAATTTAAGACAATATTTCAGACAAAAATAAATGATTTTTAGGTAAATATGGAGCTGCAATTACATCATTGATATTAAAAACATTTATATCTATTTATGGAATAAATTCCCTTATACGAGAAAATATGATTAATATCATAGCATATATCTTACTTCGATTATTTTACTTAATAGTTATTAATAAAATTAATTGAAATGCGTGTATGTTAATTTTGAATTATAAAATATTAAAAAGCCAATAAAGACCTGCTTTTTAAATGAAAACCGGTCGTTTGGATAAAAAACCAGCCGACATTTTTTTTTTCTTTCTCTTTTCAGAAAATATCGGCTTTTTTACAACCTTATCTTAGCTGGAAATCTCTGCTCTATAAATATAAATTACAAAATCTTGACTTCCTTTTAAAGTGATAACGATATAGCCCTTAAATATTAAAGTTTATGTTCTTTTACCCTGTATTTTAAATTACCGAATGGGATGCCCATAGATTAATTTAAAACTTAAAAAAGATTATGACATTTTAGATTTAGTATAACTGTGCGATATTTCTTAGACATCGCGATAAAGATACATTACAAAGTATTCTCATGGTCAGTCGTGAGCACCATGTCCTACGATAAATATCAAATGTGTGTTATCGACTACGGTAATTATCGAATTCGTTAATATGGCGATTGTTATCGAAGACGATAGTTAAGTAAGTATTGGTAAATTTCATTTTGGTTACGAAAATATTGCCCTGTATATAGAAATCGCTTAAATTTGAACAAATCACGAGAATTGATGTTTCTTGACAATATATCGCATTATTAAAATGCTGATATATCGCTGCACATAAAATTATTTTAGTTTTAAATTATTTGTTAACATGCATTAATTTTGCCCCAAAATTAAAAAATAATATGATTAAAAAAAAAAAATTCCAACAATTTTTGAAAGCATCCTTTTCCACAGTAAATCCCACAATAGTTTTAATAAATAAGAAAATATATATTATTTTTAAATAAGGAAACTTTTCTAAATAATCTTTCTCTCAACTATCAACCTCTGCTGCCATCTTTGTTTTCTGAAATCATGATCATGGCGTGTTTAAGTCGATAAACACGCCTTAAATATGCCTTGTTAACTCATTTTGTTTCAAATATTTAGTTGCGGAAGTTAAAATTGAAAAATTATTGTCGTATTTAAGGTAATAAATTAAGCAAAAATTTTAAGCGAACCACTTTTTGAAACCAGTCTTTTCCGAAAGTTATAAGAGAAAACAAATTAAAAGAAAATAAAATGAAATTTTTGGGGAAGGAAGATTCTCTGCATTAATTTCTCTTCTTTTTAACCTTCACTCAATACGAACAACCTCCGCTGCCATCTTTGTTTCAACCTCAATTCATGATAATGCCGTTTTTAAGTCGATAAGCACGCCTTTGAATACGTTTCACAAAACTTGCCACTTTGTTATCAATCCTTAATTCCTCAAGTCAAAAGTATGAAGGAAATTCTTGAAGTTATGTAAAAAATAGTAGCGAGATGTACTAATTTAAAACAATTTTAGTTTAATATTTGAAATTTAATGATGCATTTAATTTATAGATATGCGGTATTAGTAATTTGTAGTAATTTTTTTTTGCTGTATTTAATGAAGTAAATAAAACTATAATAATTAAATAGCTTTAAAAAAAAAAAACTCTTCCGATCTGAGTTCTTCAAGTAAAAATAATTATAATGAAAAGCAGAGAAAATTCATTTAGAATTGTTCGAGAGGAGAGATTCTCGACTTTTCTTTTCAACCTTCACTCAAAGCGATCAGCCTCTGCTGCCATCTTTGTTTTAACCAGAGATCATGACGTTTTTAAGTCGATATAAGCACGCCCTGAAAACGCATCTTAAATTACTTGTGTCACTTTGTTATCACCAATTCTTAATTTCTCTAGTTCAAATATTTACGTGTTTTTAGTGAAAAATAAAAATTCTTTATTGTCATATATTATACTATATAGGATTTTACGATTTAATTAAAAAAATATATATATGCGTAATTATAATGATTGTGCGCAGAAAATATTTTAACGATTCTTATTGCTTTAGTTTATCGACTGTCAACAAGCGTAATGAAGCGAGAACTTGAAACTCCATTTTTTTTATTTTTTTTTATAACCGGTTACGTTGCCCGTCTACGACCGCTGCGACACGCCAAAGCTATACCAGAGAGATTACAGCTTTCTCTTTTTCCCACTTCAGTTAAGTTATACCTGCGTGGTTTCGCATCGTAACGTTCTGTTAAAATAAAAATGAAAAAGTAAATAAATAAAATAAAAAAACTTATTCAGACTATTGCATCCCTACAGGGGCTCCTTGAATTCACTTTTGTGGACCCCTCTGCTTTTGCTTAATTTACTTGCTGCAGTCAGTGAGATAGATACTAACAGGGTTGCCGTTTCTCGTTAAAGGAGGGGGGGGAGTTTATCATCGATGCGAACTGCATTGTTATTCGAGAATTTTATTTTTTTGTTCGTGAGATATTTTTAATATACCATTTTAAAAGCGCTTACTTATCAATTTGTATTCAATTACCTATTATCAATTTGCTATAACAATTATAGTTTAACATATTTTATTTTAGACTATAAAAATGTATTTTCTATGGTCGTCAAAAGCGTCCATTTTTTTTTTTTGAGTTGGAGGAGACCTAAATAAAGACGCGCATTTTCAATAGTTAGCTAAATTACTCTCATAAAAAAATTTTCGATTTTTTTTTTCTTCTCTTCTCTGCTTTTGCTTCTACTAAAATATTAATTAATTTTAATTTGTTACTTAACTAAATTTAAATCGATGAAAAAAGAGCTCTTTATTTGCCTGAAGTATTAAAGACGTGAATTTATAGAGATTTCCAGCCATTGAGAAGAACATACAACGCGCCACTCCTTTCCCCCTCCCATCAATGGCGCCTATGATGCATTTAAATGTTATTTTCTGATTTTTTGATTTAAAGATTTTTTTTAACGGCTTAACTATAAACAGTTTTATCTAGAAAAACAGATGCATCCAACTTTAGTTATTTTTCGTCAAGCACGTATTAATTATAATTGGTTGAAGATAGATTTCTTTAAGAGAAAGTAAAAATAAAAAAAAATGGCGATTATACTTTTTAATTCTTAGAATTTAAGTAAAGCTCGCTATTACTGAGACGGAAACTGTTATCGCGGCGATAATTTCATCCGTATAAATTTATTTATTTCTGTACATGTTAATGTTATCGCAACACTTGTGAAACCTACCTGTGATAAATAATATACTGCGTCAGTTACAGTACGTATAAAGATTCTTTTTCAAGGTTATTGCGGATATATTGATTACATAAAATTGTCACATTATACATGTATTAAGTTTTTTTTTTTGTTATTAGTTCAGTTATTCCATATTTATGATTCATTTACTATGCCCTATTGCTTCTCATGAAGAACAACTACAGATATTGATTTCAGCTGGGCGATGTAATGATATATATTGAAATATTGATATTTTCAAATCGTTGAATATAAAGGATATCAGTATTTTATATCGTGAAATATTGATATCATGGCTGGTCGATACGCATTCGGCTTACACCGACCACAGTGCTGACGTAAAATATCCTCAGGGATCATGGGTTAGAGTCCCCTTGCCGTCAGACTAACCGTGGGAGGTTCTAGTGGTTTTCCTCTTCCTATAACGCAAATGTGGGTTAGTTCCATCAAAAACTCCTCCACGAAGGCAAATTTCTCCCAATATTTGATAGCAAGTAGTTCCCTTGTCTTCTGGATTGGGTTCAAAACTACAAGGCTACGGAGTTGAACATTAGTAGTCGTAAACCCAAAAAATTGGGTCGGCTGTTCAACGACGGTTATAAAATAAAATAAAAACTATCTCAACCATGATAATTTGAAAAGTATTCTTGCGATATGTCATAGATACCATGTCTTACGATAAATTAAGACAATTTTTGAATAGGATAATATAGCCAACATTATCGATAACTATGTAGATAATACGAATTTATCCGTAGTCATTTGGGTAACGGAAAAATTTGGCCTAATATCGCGATATATAGTTATAATTATTTCCTGCGTTGAAAATGTTTATATAGATACGGAATTAAAATGCCTGTTCCACTTTTGACTAATTGCCTTTCACGGTTTTATAATATCATGAATATTACATGTTTTTTGGGCGTCATCTCATGGCTGTTTATTTGTTCTTGAGACTTACTATCTAAGCGGGTAGATTTTGCTTTTGTGTTCCAAATTAAGAAAAAATGTTGCTTTATTCTCCATTTTTGTATTAGTAGTGTGACACTCCCACTCCTACAAGACGCACTGCAGACAGCTCTCTTGGGTTAAGTTTGGGTGTCGCGCAAGGCCTCTTGTGTTTTTCCTGCTAGCTCTTCCGGAGTAGGTTGTGGGCTAGCTTTGCTAGCAATTCTTACCATCTCTCTCTCTCTTCTTCATCCCTTTCTCTCCCATACCCCTCATTGCTTCATTCACTCTCTCAAATCGGTGCGCGTTGTGCAACCACGCGCTAGCTTTGACCACTCGCAGAGGGATTGGAATAGCGAATTTCCCTCTTCTGTTCCCCCCTCTTCTACACACCTCTCCTGTCTCTCTCTCTTTCTGCACTAAAGGTATACGTAGTAATGTCGCTCTCTGGCGAAGGCAGTAGTAGAAGAATTTTGCGCCTTTTCGTCAAACCCGAATGACCTTATGGAGTGCCGCAATAATAAATGCAACGCGGCCTCTTGTTATTATTTCTTCTTCATCCGTGGCGATTAGCGTTAAAAAATTCTTCTCGTCCGGCCATTGGTGTGGTGGCCCCCCCACCCTAGGAGAGAGAATGCGCGGCCATGCTGAGGTAATGCCTGTGATATCGATATCTGTATGTGCGTGCGTGTGTTTTCTCCCTGCTCCCTTCGTTCTATCTCTACACACTACCCCCCTCCCTCTCTCCCCCTTCTTGCTCGTTCTGTCTGTCTGTTCTCTTCTCCGCTCCCCCCTCTCTTTTCCTTCCTTAGCAGTGGTTGTGTATGCTGTTGTGTGTTGAGCCAAGATGGTAGCTTGCAGTCTGCTTATACTGATGACTAGATCATACGATCTAACTGCGATTTTGGACTGCGGATTTTTAAGCACGGGCGTAGGCTTTATGCTGCTTCCATCTTGCTTTTCATCATACGTGGCTGCCTGAACCTCGTGTGCTAGATTTCTTTGTTTTGTTTTTCTCTCTCTCTCCTTATTTATTTAAATTTTTTTCTTTCTGTTTTGTCTTTTATTTATTTTGTCGGGATGAGTGGTGGTTTCCCATTTCTGTTGTTGACTCGCTGCAGTTGTGCTGGCGGCTGCGGTGGTCAAAGTAGAAGTAATATTACTATTATGTTAGTTTATTGTCGTCGTTGTTGTTGCGAGGGGACCTTTTCACTGTGATGTTTCTTATGACGGCAATAAGGAATGAAAGTTCAAAAATATGTTAAGTTGCAACAGTACAAGTAAGTGGCCTAATGCTGTGAATAAAATTTAGTTGCATGAACAGCAAATTTATTTTTTGCTGCTGAGAACAAAAATATGTACAAATCTACTTTGTGCTGTGTTAAGTAGATTTGTAGATATTTAAAGTGAACACACTTACACATTGACTGAATCACAATTTACCTTGTAAATATTTTTTTTTATTACATAAAATGTCTATAAATTTGCTTTATTTTGTTTGACTGAGTCATTCAATAGAAACATTTTTTATGACATAATTTAAGAATTTCGATGAGGTAAGCAATTATGAACTGTGTCACCTTATGTGTCATTGAATTATGTCACTTGATTCAAAATATGTTCTCTTTATTTTTTTTAAATTTTTCATTTTTTATAATTATCTTAAAAAAACAGTAATTAAAAATAAAACAATCACAATATTACTGAGTACTAGTTAAAATATTTTTTGTGACATAAAAATACCTTGAGAAGTTGAATGACCTATTAATTTTTAATTTAATTAATTCAGTTTATAAAAATTACTGTATTAATTTTGCAAGTTAACTAATGCACATGGTTAATTAGTTTTTATAAATATGTGTTTCATTAGAGACATTCTTATTTTGTTTATTAAACAATATCATTAAATTTATTTTCATTTAATGTTACTCAATTATTAAATTATGTAAAATTACCTTAAATAATTCTAGAATGTATGTAAAAAAAAAAAAAAATTCTGAGCTAAGTCACCTTATCCTATGTCATTGAAAGTATGTCACCTGATTAAAAAAAATAATTTTAATTTTTAAATAATTTGATAAAAATATATTAATGAGTAAACATATACATGAGTAATTTTTAAAATATTTCATTGTGATATAATAATTAGGACATTATCTTAAATAGTTGAATGACCTTTTTCTGATATTAATACATTCTGATGCATACATTGTAAATGAGCAATAGCTAAAATATTTTGTTGTGACACAATTATTACATAAACATCATTAACATTAAAAGTTGAAAAATCTTTACAATATCAATTTTTAGTTTAAATAATTCTTATCATTAATATTCATCATCAGTTAATTAAAGTAATTATTCATCAATATTAACAGGGGTACACAGTTGCAATTTTTTTATTCAAATGCTTTTATTTAGTAACATTTTTATTATTTTAATAATAATGAATGCCAGTGACATAACAGTTGTATTATGAACTTATGAATAAGGTTAACATGATCATCATTAAATTTTTATACAATACAATTTCTTTATTTTCGTACAAGACAAAAATTAATGACAAAATTTCAAATCAATATTTTTTTTCAAAGCTGGAATTAATATGATAAATAATAAGCAACTTGACTGTTTCTTAACATAAGTCAAGTTTACAGATTTGTGATAATTATTTTATGTTTAAACAACATTAATTATAAATTTTTATTCATATGTGCAGTCAATATAATTTTTTAATGATGCAATGTATGTAACAATTGCATTATAATCTGTATTGTTTATTTTAGAATTGGATTAAATTTTATTGTCATGAATCGAGTATTGTTTTTTAAGGAGTTTATAGTATAGAGTTTTTTAAGGAGTTTAATCTTATTTTATTAAGAAATTATTTTGTTGAATTCTATCATTGATATTTTTCTGAATTAAGAAAAAACAGATAGACATAACCTAATTATCAGATTTTCTTACTTTATAATCAATGCAAATATTTATTGCATTTTTATAATTATCTATTATTAATTTTTATTTAATAAATAGACTAGGGATAATTTCTTGAATAATAAGTTATTTCACTCGATTCATAAAAGAAGATCTTGGGATTACTTAGCTCTGTAGCATTTTACTTGAAGTCCGGCCATGTCTTAAAATTTTTCCTGAAAAATTTTATTGATGATAATTTAAAAGATTTTATAACCTTACATGAATGTGTGACATAATTTTATTATAATCTAAGAACTTGAACGTGAGAGGTGTGAGTGTGTATTCTGATGAAGTTATGAAACATATGGTTATTTTTAAGACATAATATGGATGACATAACTTATATGTGCATATTGTATTTAATGTATCATATGTTTTTTTGTAAAACATTACTACCTTATTACAGGTGGGAAACTAAAGCAATGGATAATATCCATACTCTGGATCCCCGAAAACAGGAACTTTTAGAAGCCAGATTTATTGGTAACAGAGTATGTATTTCTTAATTAAATTTTATTTAATTTTTCATTTCATTTCTTACAGTTAAAAATGTAAATTTGCTCCAATATTTTCAATTAACAATTGTTTGTATTAGCTAGTCTAAACAATAATGAATGCATAATAACCGATCAAGACAATAATAACAGCAATATTAATAGCAGCAATAATAATAATGAAAACAATAATTAAAATAAAACTAATGGGGAATCTGTATTTTTGCACTTTTACTGTTTATTAAAGGAAGATTTCTGCATATGTTACATCCATCAAAATGGAGTCCGCATTTTCAAATCAATCGGGGCCACAGCACTTTCCAATTATGAGGACAAGACGATTTCAATTAACTCAAAAAGATGGAAGTATCATCTCCCTAATAATGTTAAAAGCTGTCATCTTTTATGAATTGTGCTGTGTTGTCATCAATATAGGGCATCAAAGGTTACTATCTAAAGGTTAAAAAGACTATTTAAAGGTTGAAAGATAGTTAAACACTGACTATTAGTATTTTAAAATAGCCACTGTACATATTTCTAGCACATAAGTATTGAATTATGAAATTTTTTATGTATGTTTTTGTAGGCTAATAAAATGAAATGCTAATAAATTTCATAATTAAATGCTGATTCTCCCTCACCCCTTGTCTATGATCCAAGGGGTCCACAAAAGTGATTTAAAGAGCCTCAATAAGTAAATATCAAAACTGCACGTCACATGTCATTGCCCAAATCAATGATGAAAACATCGTAAGAAATTGATAGCCAGCTTCTTGAATGCAACAATGGAGCTGAATATGGATAGTGTAGTTACTAAATTAGTTTTAAATTTTGTTTGTTATTGCCTTGCATTTTCATTTCATAATTTAACTATGTTTCTATCATATTGTGTATACTGGTTTAAAGATTCATTATGTGTTTAACATATTCACTAAACATATGTGTTTAAAATTGTGTTATTATTTATCTTTATATTTTTATGCAAGAAAATGCTATGTATACTTTTACTATATCTAATCATTTAAATTATACATGGGAGGAGCGGGTTTCTAAATATATATATTCTTACATTACTGTATACTAAAATATTTTCTTATCACATAATGTGCATTTGTGATATCACATCACATTTTTCATTTTGAAGTTAGACTGAAGAAGTTAGTTGTTTTTATCATAACTATATTGATCTATAATTGTTGCACTTTTTCATTCACATAATGCTTAAGAAACAAATACTTATATAATCACTACTTGTGTCAAAAATATTAATTCACTTTAACTTAGCTGCAAACTTGTACAGTCGTTTTTTTTTGTGGTATCAATGTTAGGTCATATATAAATCTCAAAATTAACAGTATATATATATATATATATATATACAGTGGAGCATCGTTTATGCGACGATCACTTATACGACGTTTACATTTATATGACGTTTTAGTGTGGTCCCAAATCATTCCTATTCCTTTTAATGTAAAAATATATCGTTTATATGACGCACAGAATCGGTTATACGTCGGTTTTTAGATTTTGTTCACGTTTACTTAATTTTTTCTTTATTCTTAATTTTTTCTTGTGTATTTTTAAAAAGGGCGAAATTTGCCAACATGAGTGATACAGAAAAAGGTGCCAACAAGAATGCTTAGATGACGACCGTAATTTTTACTAGATGACTGAAAAACTTGACAATGTTATGAAGAGGGAAAAAATAAAAATTTTGCTATTCATCGACCAATGTCCAGCGCACCCATCGATACTAATTATTTTGGAAAATGTAAAAGGTCTCTTTTTTCCTACAAATTGCACTAGTGCGCTTCAGCCATTAGATTTGGCCGTGATTAGAATCTAAAATTTCATCATAGAAAGCAGTAAGTTCAACTCGCTATTCAAAGCATTGCATTGTAGAGACTAATAGCAAGAAAATATAATTAAAAGTAACATACATTCAAACTGCTCACTGCAATTTTTCTTCTTTTGTTATTTGTTTGTTTTGCTTTGTCTAATTTAGAAATTTATGCAAATCAACACGCTAAACATTAAAATTAACTGAAAACAGAGTTAGTTTTAGTTTTGGAAGTAAAAATCGATTATATGATGTTATCATTTATACGAAGTTTTTCGGTGGTCCCTTCGGCATCGTATAAACGATGCTCTACTGTATATATATGTATAAAGACATTGTTTTTAAACCATGAATAGTTAATAAGAATATTAATTTGGCAGCTTTGCTTTTAAATAATGAAGTAGCTGAATGAAGTTATCTGTTATTATGATGATGAAATCATCTGTGCAGGAAAATCTTTTAGAAGCTGGTAAATGCTGTGAGTCAACATGCATTTAAGAAAGAACCAGAGTAAATAACTACAAAACAATAGTCAGAGAACTTTTATTACATGGCTCTGAAACATGGTGCTTTAGAAAATTATACATCGAAAAACTGAAATTTTTCAAAATAACTCGCAGAAATTTTTTTTAATTCCTTTGGAATGTTAAAATTAAAAACCAAACAAAGTTAGAAAAAGCAAACCTAACTACCGTTGCAGATAAAATCAATAAGATATCATGGAAATGGATATGATACGCATTGCCAAAAGAAAATTTAGTGGCCTGTTTGTCTTTCTTGGGCCAAGACTGCCATGGCTACTACAAATGAATGTGGAAATTATAAGAAAAAAAAATTTAAGTAAAGGACGAAGCCAGATCCCAATGACAAAGTAGGCTGGACACTTTAAGCTCCAAACGGCGCAAAGAGCCTAATTATATTACCAGTTTTTGCCAATTCTGTCTGCTGCATAATTTCAACTGATTAATTAAGTTACAGAAATATGCTCCAATTATGAATAGAAAGACTTCATTCATCATTCACTTAAATTTTGAAAAAGTATCGTGCTGAAGGAATTAATTATTTTAACATTTTGAAAATTGAGAAACTTTAACTTATTGCTTTTATAAAATTGTCATGTTAAATGTTTGATTGCTGTTTAGACATGCTTATCTGCATATCCTGATATTATTATATTATTGTTTGTATCATTCAAAATGTTAATTTCGGCAGTAAAAGTTTTTAACTGATGTTTCCCCAAGTATTTTATATTGGAAATGCTCTTTCAGATTTTCAAAACAATACTATGTATCCTAATTTTTAACAACACTGCAAAGAGTAGACAGAGAGAGAACACGGGCTTCTAATTATGTTATGCTGTATGTCTGAGATTGTTTTAACTTTCATGTTATAGTTTGGAAAACTCTGACCAACTAAGAGAGGATCACTTATGGATCAGTTTTAGAAGTTGCTTTAGACCCTGCATTAGCCAGCAAAAACAAAAATTGATTTATTGGTTGCAAACCAAATAAATTAATAAAATATTTAGTTTTGAATTACTAAATCCTATTAAATTAGTTTTTATTTGATTTATTCACTAGACTTTTATTTTTAGTTAACTTCATTCTTGGATTAATCTCCATTTCAGTTTAAGCTCATTTCCATTTACTTCTATACATTTCATTACAGCTTATTACATTTGCTTTTTTCATGGGTCCTCTTCAGTTGTGGAGACTGAAATCAGTCTTGAGAAAAATCAATGGACTAATAAATTCTATCAATTAAGTTAAATTTTCCTTTTTTTTTCCATTAGAAATTTAAAATTTTTTTTAGTCAAAATAAAAAAATAATATATCTTAATGAAAACATATGATATGGTAATGATGTCAAGACTTTAATTCATCTTCACTAAATCTTATTCTTAAAGTTTTGACAAATGTGATTGATTGAACTTCATCTACTTGTGTAATTAAATTTGTACTATTGCTGAATTTAAATCTGCTCGAGTTTGCTCCCCCCCCCTAACCTGCTGTCATTCTGGCCAAAGTTAAAACAAAAGATTTTTTTTTTTTAAAAACGAAAGAAATTATAGTGCTAGAAAAAAAAAATAAGTAATGGTAAACTGAAAAATAAGAGATATGAATGGTTTTAGGTTGTTCAGTAGTAGTTGTAAAAAAATATACATGGTTAGCTGTTATTTTTGTTTTGTTTGATAAAAAAAAATTTAGAAAAAATAATGAAATAATTGATTTAATATGTAGACTATTATCAAGGAAAGGTAAATTTTGGTGTCAGTGAGCTATAAATTTCTAAAAGTTTGGTAAACAATGCTAGATAGTATTATTTGGTCAAAAAATAAGTTCAATCTTAAAAATTTTTTAGAGTAGCACCCCTGCTTTATTTACTTATGGTATTTTTGTAATATTTTTAGGGTCTAGTCAATTTTAATATTCATGCTCAGCAGTTGCCTCTTCAACTGCAGCAACAATTAGTACAACCTCCCATGATGACTCTTCCTGGGAATCTGCCGCTTCAAGCTCAAACTACAACATTAGGAATCAATCATGCCTCATCTGGGACCAGCAGTAACAGTAACATAAACAATAATCCTGATTCCAATCTCAGTGCTGCCAGTTATGGATCTCACACTAGTGATAAAGAATTAGATGTAATTCATTCATTCCATCTTTTTATATTTATTTATTTATTTAATTAACTTTGTTCTCAAAGTACATGATTGCTTGAACTTTTCACCTGAACTATACTTTCTTTTGTTCACAGACTCCTGAAAAACTCGGACATCGGACTACCAGTGGATCGGAGAGAAAGAGAAAAAGAAAAGATGATGGTATGCCTACAATACTTTTTACATTTTTATTATTTTTATAGTTTAAACCTCTTTTTTTTTTTTTTTACAAAAAAAATAATAATTTTATGTAATTAATTTTTCTGTTTACATAAATTCTTCCAGTTTGATTGTAATAAAATGAAAAAAAAGGTGAAGTGCACTTAAGTTTTTTGCAAACTAAGTTTTCTTAATGGGAATCTGTATTTTTTTAAATAAACATAAATCTGCAATTTTTAAATGTTTACATAGAAATGATTTTTCACAAAAAATACCTATATTAAACATATTTATGTTGGTGTCTTATTCGAAAGAAACCTATTTCTTTCAGGAATGAACTGGTAAGAAACTGGACAAAATTAAAAATGACCAATACAATTGTTTAGCAATAAGTATTTTAAGAATAACTCAAATAAATTTAATGGAGTAAAAGGAAGTTTATAAGGTTTTCTTTTTTAGAAAGAAAAAAAAAAACTGTTTAATTAATATAATGGAGAATTTTAAAATCTATTTATCATTTTTTTATAGTTTGAGTGCTCATACTTAACATTATTTGATTATAAAAAGCTATTTGCAATTGACAATTTAATATGTGTTTTTAGTAGTATCTAAGTTTAGTATGTGATTTGTTAATTCATTGGTATTAATAAAATTTGATTATGTTACTTTAATAGCTCTTTATATAATTATAAAATTAAGTAAGTTTTGCCATTCTCTTTAAAATAAACATTGAAAAACTAGTTATCTATGATCTTTTTAAAAAAAGAATACCTGAATTTTTTTTACCTTTTTATTTTTTACTTATTTAAAAATGATGTATGAAATAACTAAAAAAAAATTCCCGCATTCTTTTAGTTTTTACTTATTTTAAATAGCTCAACAATTAATACTATTATTTCTGCTAGATTGCAATTGTAAGCTGTTTGAAGCAACTGTTTATGTGTTTAATATTCCATATTGAAAAAGAGTTTCTTCCACTTGAGTTGGAAGAAATTTATTTCTTCTGGTGTGATCTTTTTCCATGGTTTTCTTCTACTGTGGAAGAAACTTGACATTCCTGATGTATAATTAATTGGGTAAATTTCAAATTAAGTCGGTGTCTTAAAATACTTAAAATAAAATAGACTTTCCATGATCTGGTAGTTATTAATATTAGTTAAATTAAGTTATAATTTTATATACTTGTTAAATAGATTATGTTCATTGCAATCAAAAAGTATAAATAGGAAGACAGTGTTTTCTAAATTTTAATATTTCAGTTTAATTTTAGAATGTCACCAGTATTGTATTGTTTTTATGCAGTATGTTTATATTCATTATTGTGACGTCAAATTATTTTTTAATATGGCTTTTTAAAAAAAACTGTTAAAGAAAAATATTAAATTCACTAAAAATATTTATATATATAATCTAAAGTTTTTTTTCTTCTTATTTATGTAATGCTGCAATACGGCAATAAAAGTTCTGTTAAATTTAAAACTCTATCTTGCATGATTGATAAAAAAAGTAAATAAAATAATAATTTGCGTAGTTGCCTTTTGTGAGCAATAAATTCATTGTTTATTTTACCTTATCCTTAAAAGTTTCATGCTGTTTGTTTTTAGGGGGTGGGGCATAGCTTTAAAATTTCAATGACAGCTACAAATTTAACAGTGCTTTATGGTTTTCCTCTAAATATCAAATTCCACTGTAACAAAATGATTTATTTCATGTTTCATGAAGTTTGATAATTATAGAGGAATTTATCTGGTCCTATGAAGTTCAATATTACAGGATTGTTTTTTACATATTTTTTAAGAACTGAATTATAAATTAATAACATAAACTGCAATTATGCAACTTGATTTGAATCTTTGTTTCAGGCATGAAATCTGCACGTGAAAGTGCTAAAAAAATTAATGAGTATTTTAAGGTTAGTAGTTTTCAATAAATTTTCTTTTTAATGAAAGGCATTAAAAATAGGTTATGTAATCTCTTTTTCTTCAATTTTTAGGGTCATAGTCCTAGTCGCTATGCTGGTTCTAAGTCTCCTACACCTCAAAGTTACATGGTAAATTATTCTTATTTATTGTTTTTGATTTATATTTTTTACTCTGACATCAGACTATAGCATATAGCAGGATTGTTATTTCAAACATGTTTAAACTGTTATTATAATATTTTTTCTTTCATATCTATGGATCATTTTTTCAAAATAAACAAAAACACTATATTTCAAAAACTACCCTCTATAATTATTTTTTCCTTATATTTATAAGGAAATGCAAATGTTTCATTGAATTAATTAAAAATATCAGAAGCTAAAAAATCAGTCTTTGCTTTTTTTAAAAAAAGAATTATGAAAAACACTGTTCTAACACTAGAATATATTCAAATTTCTAAGTAATAAAAATAACTTTTGTTTAATATTTTATTTTACTTGACTGTTTCAATTTATAAAAAAACCGCCAGAAAGTCCATTGTATAAAATTCAAGTATTGTTTATTTAAAACAAACCTTACAGGAGTCATCAGAACTAAAACATTTTTCATTGCATTTGCCAATTAAACTTTAAAGCAATAAATAACTTTTTAAATTTCATGATGTTTTCTTTAACCTAGCTTTATAAAATTTTAAAGGAAATTATTGTTTTTTTATTTAATTTCAGTATGCTCAAGTGCAGCAGAATATGGGTTCGCCATCTAGTACTCCCCTCAGTGCCAGTATAGATTATTCAAGCCTAATGGCGCCTCCTCTATGTCATGCCATCTATCGATCAGTGCAAACAGATCTTACCATTAATAAAATCAAGGAGCTTGAAAATAAGTCTGCATTAGACCTAGAAATGCGTGATAATCGAATTGAAGAGCTTCAAAGGGTGAGTTTCTCTTTATATCCATGCATTTGCATCAAAATAAGATTTCTTATTCAACCTATTGCCTGCTTGAGATTTTGAATCTGCCTTACAGTTAACTTAAATAATAAATGTTGCTGTTAAGCTAATAAATAAAATCTGTATTAGCAGTAAGGAAAATTAATTTTATTGTTTTATTTTGTAAGAAATTTCAGAATTTTCTGTGATTTTTTTTAACAATTAAAAACCACCAGGTTGCCACAGATGACTATAATGCAACTATTTTTAGCATCAGACAAATATTTTGAGGAAAATGAGACTATAAGAAGACTTCTGTATTCCTAAACGAGGTTTTTAGCATAAATTGGGTTAGCAACAATTTTCAATAAAAGGAGACTGTTGGGAAATTTTTCTGTACTCCTAGTGATGTTTTTTTAGCATAAATAAGGTTGAAAACTTGCTACCTGCAGGAGCTTCTGAACGGACTGAATTTTTTTTTCTTAAAAAATAAAAATTTTAAATGGCAAATATGAGTCATAACTTTTAATTTGTTCAATTTGCAGCACAGATTTCATTGTAAGTCTATTTTGTTTCTCGATTTCCTTTTCAGTGTTTATTGCTACTAAATTTCGCATGATTTTAAAAAATCCAATTTTTAATATATTACGATGGTTGAATTTAAAAAGGAAATTTTTTTAGGAAAAGTATGTTTTTTTTTAATGAAAAGGTTTGTTTTTTTTAATAAATTCTAGTAATTAAAAGTATTTTCAGACTAATATACTAATTGATTTTATATAAGAACTTAGTGCTATAACACTAACGTTTATATAAAAATTATCTTACTTGCCACCGACTTGACTAAATGGATCATGGTATATGACAATTAAGTCATTTAATAAATTTTTAGTCATATTTTTGGTGAATTTTTGTTCTCATTTCGGCAACTATTTTCATAGTTTTCAGCAGCTATTTTCATGCTTTAGCCTACTAAAAGCAACTATTTTGTTCATTTTTTTCTGTGGCAACCCTGAAACCACATTATTTTTGAATGCTCCAATATCCTAAAAATGATGTCAAATTTTTCAAGGATAAATTGAAATCTGTTAATTTCATGCAAATACATAATATTTTTAATAATAAAATCCTTTAGCTTTGTATTCTTAATGAGATCAAGCAGTTCTAAAAGTTATTGCTATTGAAACCAAATATATATATATATTACATATACTCGTATTCACCTTTTATCATGAAACATTTTATGCCTTATATTTTTTTTCTAATATGTTACGACTACCTAAAATCAACTGAATGAATTTTACTTTTCAAAATTACAAATTTAAAAATGAAATAATCCTATTTTTTTTATATTTATGTCTCTTTTTAATTACTATAACAACTATCAAATAAATCAATGCTTAAAAATGTGTTTAATTTGCTGAGGCATGGTTACTAAATTTAATCATAATATCTATCTGTTATTTTAGAATTATGTAGCATTTATGAATCTGCAAATGTTTACACATACATGAATTAGCATGCATATGTTTATTTAAAAATTTAGTTATAGATTAATTTTAGTAATATTCCGTTGACTGTGTGTTTTTTTTAATACTAAATAGAGTGTCAATAATTGTATGATTGTAAACATAGGTCATTATTTTTCCATTTATATTTTCTTTGATGAATAATTTTTTTCCCCAAAGCATTTTATTTTCGTAAGCTGTCATTTTGATGTTGATCTTATTTCTAATTTCTTTTAGGCAAATGAAGAATTAAAGCGTCAACTTTCAACCCAGCAGAAAACAGCTGAGAAAATGAAGGATCAACTTCAGCGATGTCATGATGTTACTAAACAACTATTAATAGAAAAGGTATGAGTTATGTGTATTTTGTGTATAAATAAAATTCTTTAAACAATTTATTGGAACATTTGAACAGGGAAAACCTGGAATTGTCAGAGAATTTTATTTTGCCAAAAAAAAGCAGGGAATAGTCAGGAAAAATTGCAATTTAAAAAAAGAAAACCTGGGAAACTCTTAACATCATACCTGTAACGAACCTGTGGACAATAAATCAAGTCTCGGAATTGTCAATAACAGTAATCAGTTATTGAGATTCAAGTTAAATAATTCTGGCATCATGTTGCAAAAATTTCACATTTTAGTGTAACTTCTAAGCTTCTATTCTCATTCGATAATATTTCTTTTGCTCACAAAATCTAATATTTGACATTACAAGTAAGAAAATCAAAGTTGTTTGATGAAAAATGACATGGTGTATAAAAAATATGGTTTTGATTTTCATTGAAGTATAACAACAGAAGTCATGAAATTTTTTTTCCTGAAATTGAGTCGAAACCCTGAAAGAATTAATGTGTGGAGTCATTTTAATGTTAAAAGATTCAATTGTGGTTGTTGTAAAGTTTAAATTGCTTATATTTTATTTTGTGTTTTACCCTTTCTTCAATTTTTTAATTAAAAAAGAACAAAATTCTAGCCAGTGTTTTGTGTCTGGAAACCACCTGTCAAATCTTAGTTTAACAAGGGAAACCTCAAATTGTCATGGAAAATTCCTTTTTTTTACAAAAACAAGGAAAATTAACTGGTCTTAGAATTATTGAGATTCGATTTAAGTATTTCTAAGATCTTACAATTACTTATTGTAAAAATTCTACATTTTAGTGAAACTTTTCCATGTTTCCATCCTCATTCAATGAATTTTTTTTGCTCACAAAATCTTATATTTGACATAAATAAAAGTTGTCTGATGAAAACTTGCATGGTATACATAAAGTATGGTCTGGATTTACATTGATATTTTCTTGAACTACTTGGAAAAGTCAGGAATTTTTTTTCTTTCTGAAATTAGGGGGAAAGCATGATAAAGATACATTGCTAATTATGCTAGATGATGGTATGGTTTAGTGACTTTGTTCATATTTTTTGTGAAATAAAGAAAAACTGAAGTAATTCATGTGTAACACATTTTATACAGTTCAAGATTACAATCTCAAAAATGATTCGAAACTAGCTAGTTTTTTTTTCTTCAATATTTGTGTGCTATATGAATTTATATGTACTTTTTAGTTTTAAACATCTTTTTTAGATGTATATTATATAATTTTTTTATTCTAAAGCATTATTTGATAAAAAAAAATTTTTTTTGACCATTTCAGTCTTTAATGGAAAAGAAAGCATGTCGTCAAAAATGTATGCAAAATAGGTTAAGGCTTGGTCAATTTATAACACAAAGGCAAGGAGCTTCATTTGCTGAAAATTGGGTGGATGGTTTTGCATTTACTGAACTAATTAAGTAAGTATTTGAATATTTTTAAATAGATTTGCAACTTTCATTTATGATTTTATTAAATAAGTCCCATTAAATATTAAGTTTCTGTTTGTTTTTCAATTTATTTATATTGATTAATTTTTTATAAAATATCAGATTTTTTGACTGATAAAATAATTTTATTTTCTATTCTACATAATGTTTCTTTTGTAAATAATTAAAAGTATTGATCTAAATTTAGGATTATACTTAAAAAAATGTAGCAAATTTCATGTATTAATAAAAATAAACTGATTTTATTTTAATTAGCTTAACATGGAACAAAAATAAGTGTCAGTCATTTAAATAGAGTCATTCAAATATAAGAAATGTCTTAAAAGCTGCAGTAGTCCAGGTAAAGGCTGCCGAGAAAATCTTTGAATTCAGAGATCGATATGAGTTTCTAATTGCCAGCATGCTATGGAATGTAAAATAGCTCATCAATTTACTGAATTTTGCCAGTTTCTCTTTGTCTACTGGTATAGTAAAAAAGTTCCAAGTTTTTTTACATTTTAAAACTTTCCCTAAAATATAGTAATATCCCTATTGAAACAGAATTTTTGTACTATTTATATTGCTTGAATATTTAAATAAATATTACTAATATATAATGCAGCAAGCCTCACTTAGTAATTAGTTAAGAAATTTCTTTTTTATTGTTCTAAAATTTTCAGTTTATTTTTATTCAGAGCTCCCTTTTTCAATTATAGAATCTTTTTTAATTATCAATTATGAATGTCTTGTCTGCTACTATTTAAAATTATGAGTTAACATAATAAAAACCCTTTCAAATTCATTTAAAAATATTGCATACCATTTACAGTTATTACTTAAATAAAGTTTATGTATTTTGATGACAAAAATCCCTAAAATTCCCTATATGTAAAATATTTAGCACGTTATACTACAGTTATCATGAATTTTATATTATTTAGTGGATTTTTTCCTAGCAGCTATGTCAACATTTTATTATTGGTGCCAGTAACTATTTTTTAGGCTTGATAGCTATTGACTGCCCTAACTCTGCAAACCTATGATATTATTAAAACATAAAAATGAATTATCATTTGTCCATAAATCTTTTGAAGTTCCATAAGTCTTTATTTTCATTGAGTGCAAACTCTACTGATTAAAAATATGACCATCCACTAATTGCGTAAAATTTTTAAAACTTTAATGTTCTTTATTACTTTTTTTTTTACTTGTTACTTTTTCTTATTGTGTAATTACTTTTTAAATCTCCAGTGCTCTAAGTTGTTTTATGAAAAAATTCATAATATTTAGAGACAAGATTTTAAAAATGTATGAAGTGGGGGGATTCAATTATTTCAGATTTATTAAATATTATGAGTGTCAGGACTATATAATAACTTACTTCTGATAAAAATGTTTTACTTCAGTACTCATTGTATTTACATTTCAAAATTATTTATATCTTTTGTAATCATTTCATGAAAGAATTCATTAAAGATTGCATTAAAGTTTAATATGAACCAAGTAACAAATTTTTATAAAATTTATTTATGGACATTCGCTTATTAATATTTGTAATATGAATTCATTAAAGTTTTCTTAGTTTGCTTAATTCTTTACATATCTTTATGAATTCGGTATGTTAAATAATATTAATCTTGTTAATGTTTTGTTGAATATGCTTTTATAAATAACTATTTAAATCTTTAAAAAAATTTAACCTTTTTAAATAACAGTTTAATTAATTATAATTTTAAATTAAAATGTTTTACATAATTAAAGTAATTATTAATTTAAAAAATAGAAAAAGCAACTCAATATTAAATATACAGTCGAACCCCGCTATAGTGAACCTGGGATATAGTGAACACTCGGATGTAGTGAACTTTTTTAGCGGTCCCGTCCGTATTCCTATTTAAATAATGTTATTTTTAACGCTTATAGTGAACAGCTTAGAACTTGGAAACTCGGTTATAGTGGAATTAAATTTCATTTCTTTAAATATCTTTTTCAGTCCTCCATCTTTAAACTTGTAGGTGTTGGGACTGAAAATGAATGCATTCCTATAAAATGTGTCATATTACTCTCCTTTATGCTTATCACTTTTAACTATACTGTAATAAATGTCAAACAGATCATTTATCTTTACTCCCCCCTCCCTGACAAGCCTCGCTTTATCTCTTTTCCCCAAGCTTGCTCTACAACTAGTTAACTTGGCCACCTGCTGAATTTTTGGAATTTTCTTATCTGTTCAAACCATAATCTTTACAAATCACCTGTGGACAATCAAGAAGGGGAATAATTTAACTCATTCTACAGCTGTGAAATTGGCAAATTTTCTAAAGAGAAAAGCGTTTTCGATAGAGGACAAAGTTAAAATTGTAAAGCGTATTGATGATGAAACCAATCAATCGACACTGTGTAAGGAATTTTCCTTGTCAAAATCTACAGTTTCAAATATTTGGAAAAATCGAAGTGCAATTCTTGCGGCATACGACAAAAACATGGTTTGCTCGAAAAAACTGCGTAGAGCTGAAAGAGAAAACGTAGAAATGCTTTGTCAAGATGACTCGAAATCTTGTTCAAAATGTAAAAATCTTGCATTCGTTGCACATTGTAGATAAGAAAATTGATGAACTCAATTTAAAATCAAATTGTGTTCAATCAAAAATCACGTAATTACTTTTTCCATCAATTTTTGCTTTATTATCTGTTAATTAGTTAATAATTTTTTAAAATAACTTATGCAAAATTGCAAAGCCAATTTTCAATCATTCAACTGTCTTATGCAAAAAATATTCTTCAAAAAATTTGGATATAGTGAACCATCGGTTATAGTGGACACATTACTGAGTCCGCAGACGGTTCACTATAGCGGGGTTCGACTGTATTTAAAATTGTGTATGAATTGTTTTTATGATAACTAATATAATCAAGAAAAGATTTCTTTATCAGAAACTAGTTATTTTATCATGATCATGTCAAGTTTTTGAAAATTATTTTGCATTTTGTCAGTATATATATTTGAAGAACTTTTATCAATAGGTAGAAAAAATTCTTATTAGTGCATATCCTAATTATGATATTTCTTTTAAAGTAATAAATATTTTTTGAGTACTTAAAAGGTGCTTATTTTTTGTGGAAATGTTTGGCTATGCACCCTGTATAAGCAATATAAAAGTTTTGATTTTCAAAAATTCCAAATAAAGTTCTTCAAATGAAGAAATTTTGGAAAATGAAGCATGTTATCTTTCAAATTCTAATTATTGCCATATTTTAGAAATGTTAAGCAGAATAGCAAATTTAAAAAAAAAAAAAGCATTTGTGTAATTTTTAAGAAACCATTATATGTATTATATTGTTAAGCACGTTAGAATAAGTCAATTTTTTAAAATGACAATCTGCCCAGCTGTGAGAGGCTCTCAAACAAATTTGAATTTTTGAAGATTGTGATGTATTGATAGTTAATAACTTTTATTTAAGGATTATCTTAATACTTAACCTTTTGTTTTTGAACAGTACCTTAAAGTTCTACTTTCCTATTTCCAAAAATTCAAAAGTAGTAGCAAGATTATTTGATTATAATTATCTATGCTAGACATCCAAAATATTTCTATCTTAAAATAATAATCATTTAGTTCTAAATTCGGCCACTTTTGTTATGCTCTCATTTACATTCTTAAGTTAACTCTGTAAATATAGGGTTTAATAGTGAAACCTTTTATTTAAAAGCCAATTCGAAGAATATTGATTGGTTAAAAAACATACTTGTCATTTGAATAAAAGCTTAATAGAATGTTTTGTTCTAGAAAATCTTATTTGAAAGATTAGATTTTTAAATTGTGAAATGTTATTTCAGAAAACAAGAACAAATAGCAATGGAAAGAGAAGAAATTGAAAAGCAGCGTAAAATGTTAGGTAAAAAGAAGCCAAATGCAACTCAGCCTAGAGGTAGAGCTAATTCAGCTTTAGCAAACGGTGACTTTCTTCGACCTGATCCCCTCAAAGAGTAAGTCCTGTTTTTTTTCTTTCCTAAAAATGGTAAATTAATTGTTACAGAAATTAATTGTGACTTTTTCACTTAATTTTACTGAGGTATTCTCAATGCTTATGTTAGCTTAGTTTATAGGTAAACCTTAAAAACCTTTTTAAAACTCGTGTACTTATTGTGTGGTAGAGATCCTGAGATTTCGGGACAAAAAGAATTGCCAGGTTATTGTTTAAAAGCACCTCTTTATTTATTGATTTCTTTTTATAAAGATATATCAGGGGTCCGTTTAGGTTTTTCTGAGAGGTAGCTATTTTGTGGAAATTTAGACATAATTTGTGAAAATTGGATATAATATTAAAATATCAGCAAAAAAATATGGAATTATCGTTTCTTACGGGTTACAAAAATAAAATTTTAAGGAAAAGTATTTTGTGAAACTACCGTTTTTCCTAAAGCTGAATTTGTGTAGGTACTGCTAAACGGTAGTAAAATTGGCCTGGACAGACCCCTGTATATATATTGCTTAATATTATTTTGCTAACAGTAATTTAGCATCACTGTTATATATTTTTCCTAGTAAGTAAATTTACGAACTGTATAAATTCAATTGGAATTTTAATCTGGAATTAAATAATTTTATTGTCAAACTTTTTATAACTAATAGTTTTTCTTTTAATCATATTTTATTTTCAGTTTAAAATCTACAATTGCTGTTCTTAAAGATTACATGTACAACTGTAGTTATTCTTAAAATTGAATTGTTGTTTAAAACTTCTTATAACGGCCATATGATTGAGATGCACAACCTTTTTAAGTGAAAGGCCACATGCTTAGCAGATTAACCAATAGAAAGCCACCTGCCCAAGTATTTTGACTGGCATGATGCAATTATAGGGAGTAATTGTTATATAAACATCATTGTTCCAGACACTAAATTCTTTTTATCATGTGTATTATTAGTAATACGTTTGTGTAAAATTAAATACTTTTAAATGTTTAAAATTAAAGACTAAAAAACTAATTTTTCCAATAAGAAAATGTTGTTTTTTAATAAAAAATGAAAGGAACATTTTTTGATCAGAAAAAAAGTCTGATAAATAGAAATATTGAGTTTAATAAACAGAAAGGTCATGATATTTTTTATCACATTATTACATAATACAAAAGTCCATTTTTACATAAATTCTAAGAATAAGAAACTGTAATGTTTGTAGAATTAAATTTTTTTTAAATAGTAATAAATTTTTTAATAGATGCTAGTTAAATACAATATATTAAAGAAAGTTTATTGGGTTTAAATTAAAACAAAACCCTTACAGCTCAAAATAAGATTCAACATTTAGTAGAATATATACTTCAACTTTAAAAAATTTATTTTAAATAAAATTACAAGAGGTTTTACAAATCTTAAATATTTTTTAAAAAAATAACACTTTAAAAGAAATTGAAACATAATCGAATTTTACGAATTGTGTAATATTGTGTTAAGATATCAGGATTTTTAAAATCACAAGGAATAAGGTAGCAATAACTGCCAAAAAATACTTTTGAAACACCTCTTATATTTATGTTAAAATTAATATGATAAGGTGTAAAATTAACACAAATGGGGCATGTCAAAAAGTGATTAATTTTATGCACGATTTTTATTCAAATTTCGCATGTCGTAATAATCTATTATTATTAGAAATATCAGAGTTTTTTAAATTATGTAGAGAATCATAGTAAGTAACAAAAGTCCAAAAAGTGATTTATAAAAATCTCTTATGATTTTACAAAGAAATTGGCAGAAGTAAAGCATTTTAAATAGTGATGTATTTAAATACAGAATTCAAAATTCAAATGCCATAATAATAGCATAATAAAAAATATCAGGACTTTTGAAACCATGTAGAAAATGCATAGCAATAACTGCCAAAATAACAGTTTGGATTTGCAATAAAATAGTCAGAAATAGACCATGTCAAAAAGTGTTTATCTAAATTATCGATTTGATACTCTCGATTGCTGCTAAAAATATCAAAATTTTAAAAACTACTTTGAGATACATATATTTCCACGTTTTTTTTTTTTTTTCAGGATTCTTTTTTCATAGTTTTTGAAAAAAGGATCTAAAGTCATTTGGATTTACGATGAAGTTTGCACAAACTAGGTATTAATTGCTACACAGTTTCGAAAAGTGCGGATTTTTTGCGATTAGGAACCGAAGAAACGAATGAGAAGTCATTGGAAGAGTGTCAAAAGGGAAAATTAAAATTCAAAATTTTGTGTATTGTGATAATGTTGTATTTTAAAATTATATGTAAATCTGCAGCATTAACCATCATCAAAAAGAAATTGAAAAACAATAATGATTAAGATTGGGCATGTTCAGATGCTGCCTTGGGCTGCACATTAAGAGTTGGCAGCAGCATGTGGGCCGCAAGCTGTGCACCTCTACTGTATAAGTTGTTAGACTGAATAATGTAGCAAATATTTTTTTATGATATTAGATATATATGCAGACCCTATTGTATAAAATAAAAAAAAAATTATCAATAAATCTTGCTTTGTCGATTTTTTCCAACAGTGACATTTTTACTTTTTATTATTTTAAAATGACTATTAAAGTACTTTTTGATTATTGCAATTTTTTATTTATTTTTGTCTTCCAATTGTATTAGTTGAAATCTTGCTAACATTCCTTTGTTCATTTTTTAATTTATCAATGTGTTTGCCATACATTATCTATCTTGTGCAAACTTTACTGTTTACAATGTAGACATTTCAAACTCGAATATTTTGTTTCTGACACTTACATTTTCCTTTTTTATGTACTTCAGTGCTACTGAATACAATAGAGTAATATATTTTGTGTTCATAGTTTTTAAATTATATGCTTTCTATTTTGGTACTTAAGAAGTAAAATGTATCTGTATGCACTAACTGAACTTATATTTATTTGTTTTTTACAGTTTACTCAGCTGGTCTGAGTATTTTGAACAAGAAGAAATCTTTAAATTAAGACAAGTCTCTTTGAAGAAGGAGGACACTGATTTGCAATTAGAGTTAGAGAAATTAGAAAGGGAAAGAAATCTTCACATTCGAGAACTAAAAAGGATTCACAATGAAGATCAATCTAGGTAAATTTTGAATTGCATATTATCTACATTGCATCAATAAGATATGCTCTTTTTCTCCAGTTTTGTATGTAAACACTTCAATGATTTGAAGTTTGAACTGTGTATTGCTAAAATTTATTCTAAAAATTTATATTAATTTGAAACTGGTGAAAAGTTCTCTATTTTATATCATGAAAAACTAAGTTTCACTTTGTTTTCTTTTATATATAATTACATGATAATGACTTCTTACTACAAGTCTAAACATTAATTTTTTTAACCTCAATAGAACATGCATTGATACAAAGATTAGGTTATCTGACATCTCTTCTACTATTGCTTCGAATGAATTTCCAAATTAAAGAATGAGATATAAAAAGTCTGTCATGATTCTGGAGTCAAAACCCTCCTTTAAATAACATAAAACATTCTAGTTACCAAAATAGTCCTATAAATCTTTTTTTTTTTTCCTCCAAAAAATCCAAAACCTTTCAGTCAACATTTGAACGCAAATGTTTTAATCTGATTCATAACAGTTTTATATTGTAATGACTCATTTTTCTTTAGAGAAATCGCCTAAGAAGAAAACGTTGCAAAATGTACAGATTTTACGTTCCATAATTCGTATAGAATTTGTAAAATCTATATTGCATGTCATAATATGCTGCCTCAAATGATTGAAGATTCTGTTGATGAAGTTACAGCAGATATGTGAAATCTCTATGTAATCGATGATGATATACTTAAAAAAAATGGAACTACTCTCAAAATCTATTGATTATTTTTGGAGCCAAGTTTTCATATTAAAAAAGATAATCAGAATCTTTCCTAAAAAAATCATTTATCTGTTTTTGTCAAAACCTGTAATAGTTTCCAAGGGGCAGGCATTAGTTGAAACAGGTTTTCTGTGAGTTAAAGAATTAGCCTAGACACCACAAGAATTATCAAACAAGCTGTAAAAGGATAAATTGCTGATGTTTGCATCACTCAAGAAATGATATTTCATATGGATGCATGTGGTAAATACAAAGCCGAGAGACTTCTAAACCAAAAAAAAGTAAATGTACCACAATTAAAACCTAATAAACTTTCTGAGTCAAAGATAAAATTTCAAGCTCTCAGCCAATCATTGTTGAAGGCAACCGAACATCTCTTAACTTGCCCCAGTTCTATAATTTTTTTAATTGTTACTTCTATCTATGTGAATATCTTAATGATGATGAAATTGATTTATGCATAGTCAATAAAGCAGCATATAAATCTCTTTCTTCTGGAGCTGATTGGATAGTATTAGTACTATAATTCATACAAATTCAGAAAAAGACAACTAAATGTTTTGAGTGGTTTGAATGGAAAGAAGCTGTTGTTGAAACTGCAATTACTGTTGTACCAAAGCATACTAAATAATAGTTACTAAAAATTACCATTTAGCAGAAAAGAGCCACTACTTGTTTTTAATTCCTTTACTATTTTAATTCAACATAATTTTCCTTTTTGCCTGCTCTTATCAAAATACCTTTTTCTGCATATTTATTTATATTTTTACTATTTTAGTTTCAGGAAAATCTCTGTATAATACTCAACATTTTTCATCTGTGTTAATAATTTATTGCCTTGATCCATAGGTTTAATAATCATCCTGTATTACACGAAAGGTATCTACTGCTCACACTACTGGGTAAAGGTGGTTTTAGTGAAGTACATAAGGTGAGATATTAATATTCTTTTATAGTAATGTATGCTTCTAGAATATTTTCTCAAGTTATTAAACAACTTTTTTTTACAGAATTTTTTAAACTGACAACAAAAAAGTGTTTCATAGTAATGGATTGATAAAATCTATAATGAAAGTATATATAAGCAGTAATTGCTGTAGCTGAAACTTATCTACAATTTAAGTGAAAGCAAAATCTGTTTTTACATGGTATAAAAAAAAGTTTACCATGTACATTAAACTTTATACTTAATATAATCATTATTATATTAAACATAATAATGATTTCATATTAATTGTTATAAATATGAAGATAGATTTTAATTCTTTAATGCCACAATTTAGGCTGGTTTTTTAGCTGGTTAAATAAACTAAAGTGGTCACCAATAACTATCTGATCTGACCTTGTAATTTTTTTATTATTCTCTTTATTTGGTTATTAATATATATATATATATGAACATTGCTTATAAATCATGATTGAAATAGATTCCTGGGAAAGTAAACTAATTATAATTAACAAAAAATATTAGTCAATTGTTACAAGTGTTTAATTTAGTAGAATTAACATTAGTTAGTAGGTTAACATTAGTATTTATTAATTTAGTAGGTTAACATTTAGTAGAATTTTCAGAATAAATTTCCTAATGCATTATATTTTTGTATATAGTGATAGTTTTTAATTTTGGTCTTTTCTCATTCAAAACTGAAAATTAAAAAATTGAGAGTACAAAGGACCTGAAAACTCTTGTTTTAGAATTGCTTGTCCACAGAACTGAGGAGTTAAAATGAGAGTAAAAGAAAATAGATTTTACCCATGATGAACAAGATGATTGTTAAGTGTTTTTTTATTAGATTGATTTTTGTATTTTTATTTTCAATAATTAAAAATAAAACCCTGCAGATTCTGATAATTTCAGTTTTAGACATTTTAATTTATAATTATTTAATATTCATTATAATAGATTAATATTTTTTTCTGTGCCAAAATTTTGGGATTTTGACAGTAATATTCATATCTAAAAAGGGGTTTATTGTCAAAATTATTAAAGGACGTAATTGATTATAAATTAAACATAAGTAATTCATTGCTTGTAATTTTATATGAACTTTATTTATAATTTTATTTTACTTATAATAATTATTTTTTGTACTAAAATTTTGGGGTTTTGACAATTGTCTCAAATTATGTCAAAAAGAAGTTCTTATATGACAGATAAAACCATCATAAACCTGGTATAGTTACACTTACATCTAATTATGATGGGTCAAAAGAAAGACATGAAATATGTTAATTAACGCAACATAATATTTCCTGAATTGATATTGAAAAACGGGAATTTGAAAAGATGTCCCACTTTAATTTATTGATTTTAGTTTTTAATTTTTTCATTGTTATTTTAATCTTAGGCTTTTGACCTGAAAGAGCAAAGGTATGTGGCTTGTAAAGTTCACCAATTAAATAAAGACTGGAAAGATGACAAAAAAGCAAACTACATAAAGTATGTTCAAGTTTGTTCTTAAATTTAATTCCTAATTTTATTATTCTTAGAATTTGAAGGAGAAACTGATTTATGAATTTTTAATTGAGAATTTTTGAAATACTTTTATTCACTTTTTTTCATCATAAAAATTGTTGATGGATTTATAAATAGAGTTCCCATTTGGTTAGGGAAACCTAAAATTGTCAGAGAATTCAATTTTGGAATAATGTTTCAAAACTCAGTGTGACATTAAGTGGCCAATAAAGTTTAAAATAATTAAATCTAGCTTGTGTTTTTATTTTTTCTTGTAAACATTCTATCTAATCCAACATGGAAAAAAATTTTCAGAAATATAAGAATTCAAATCAATTAGTTATTAAAAAAGGACTTTTCATTTTTTTCTTCTAAAATATAATCTATTTGCAGTTGAGTAAATTGAGCTTTCAAAAAATTATCTGTTTAAATTAATTTTGTTCATTTATCTCAAGTAAAATATGTGATAGTTTTCTATATGACTGAAATTACTTTATTAATATATTATATTACATTGAGTTTTTAAATTTCTCTGTTTGTTGTGCAAAATATTGGTTTTATCTACTTGTTATACTAAAATTATTGTAAAATGTTACTTGTTTTACATACTATAATTTATACACTTTTTTCATTTACATAAATATATACTTGTTTATTATACTACTTCAGGGTATGTAGTGTTTTTAAAAAGTGCTTAAAGGTACTTATTTTTTATTTACGTTTTTTAAAAGCCTTTAAAGGTGATTTTTTATTCAGGGTTTATAAAAAGTGCTTATTTCTTATCTTTTGAAAAGGGATTTTTTTTCTTTGCCTTATCAATTGTCATTCTAAATTACAAAAATGAATGATTCTCTCAATTTTCTCTGCAATATTTATCAGAACCTAGTTATTTTACCATGATTCTGTAAAGTTTTTGAATATTATTGATTTTATGTTTATAAATTAGAAACTTTAAATGATAGAATTTTTTCTTTTTTTAATACTGCACAGATCCTAATTGCGATTTTTTTTTTCCTTTTCTTTGAAAAGTGATTAAAAATATTTTTTGAGTGCTTAAAAGGTGCTGATTTTTTTGTGTAAAATCTGACTGTGTATTTGTTAGTCTGTCTAGCAAAATTGTTATGTTTACGAAATAAAATATTGCTGTATTATTTAATCTTGTTTTAAATTTTTAAGTCCAGTGTAATCTATTTATGAAGTAAACAGATTTGATTCAGAATTTAATCCATTTTTAGTTTTATAAATAGTCTGTTCAGATCAATAATATATGCATATTTTGTTATTTAGGCATGCCCTTAGAGAATATAATATTCACAAGTCCCTTGATCATCCTCGTGTTGTAAGGCTGTATGATGTCTTTGAAATAGATGCCAATTCGTAAGTAACTCATTAGATAACTGATGCTTGACCCTTTTTGTTTTTTTTTTATTTTCATCAAAATTATTATCCTATATTTCTCTTATTCAACATCCTTTAATTATAAGATCAAGACAATAATTTTAAAAAATTGTGGATTTTTATTATCATTATTTCTTATTATTTTGGTGATTACCAAAATCAAAATAACATATCTGAGCAATTTTTCTAGTTTCTTATCTGTCTTAAATATTTAATAAAGCAATATTTTTATGGCTAATGATAAGGAACATTATTTGAATGAACTAATTAGTTATTTTATTATTGTTATTGTTTAATTCTGGACTTGCTTAAGGACTTGATATCCACATTTCATGTTTGTCAAGAACTCTTATTTTTTAAAAACTAATTTGATAAAATATATATATATATATATATATATNAAGGCTATTTCTACTTAAAACATCTGCCAAGAGTGCTAACGATAATTTTTACCCTATTTCTATTTTTTAATAGAATTATATTATATGTTTTAAGTTGTGAAGAAAATTTATTTGGAATTATTAAAGAAAATATAAAAATACAATAGTTTTTACTTGGTAGTCTATTAGTTGAATGATTAGTGACTGATTAACACTGAAGTTTAGTTATTTAGGGTTGAACAGCTATATCGTGACTAGTGTATAGAAATTACCCGTGTGTTCTAAAAACATTTAGATGACAGATTAATTTGTCTCCCTTTTTAAAACTTAAAATAAAAAAAAGTATTTTTAAAGGTATTATAGAATCAATCATACATATATATGTGTAACTGCAAACAGTTACCTTTTTTTTATTCTAGCAAAGTATTGTTCAAATGTTTCTGAAAGCAGGGCCCCCATTTCGTTTGTCATGAATTTTGATTAAAATAAGAGAATCTCGACAAGAATAAACTAAAATTCAAATTTTTGTTTATTCTTTTTAAAAAAATATTACAATTCTAAAATTTGGCCATTATTCCTAAATAAAATTCTACTTTCAAAATCCCTTGTTGAAATATAATTGTTTTCTGACTTAATATTGATAAATACTATATAATATGAAATTTTCCTAGTGATATGAATATTATAACATTTTATTTATTAATTTCTTTTTAGAGTTTTGACTAGTTTTTGCTCAAAAAGCTGAAATTTTATTTTTCAGCTTTTGTACAGTCTTAGAATACTGTGATGGTCATGATTTAGATTTCTACCTCAAACAACATAAAAATATTCCTGAAAGAGAAGCCAGGTGTATTATTATGCAAGTCGTTCATGCCTTAAAGTACCTGAATGAAATCAAACCACCTATTATACATTATGATCTCAAACCTGGTAATAACATTCTTCTTCAATTAGTTATTTATACCTATTCAGAAATAATTTATTATTAAAATAGCATTTACGAAAATGTTTTGAAGATTATTTAGTTGTCAAATTTCAAAAGTGTCTTTTTTTTTCTTTTTTTTTTATTGTTTTAAGTTAGTTTTTAGCTGATATTTACTTTTTCTCATAGTAATTCAATAATTATTTTTAATACAGATTTTAGCCTGACAAATTTGCAGAATTATAATGAGTTATTAAATTTTTTCTATTTGAGAAACTTTATCTTCAATAATTGAAAACTTCTTAGCATTAATACATGATAATTCAAAACTTCAGTGTTTCAAATTTATACAACCTCTATAAGCTTCTAATTGAACCGAAGAAACCTACCAACTTTTACTCATTTATAATGTATGTAAAACTTGATTGGTTTATTTATTCTCTTCTGCACTCACGTTGAATTTTTTAAAAAAAAATAATCTTCTGTCTTAAAACAAATTTCATTTTTTGAGTGTTCACCAAACTAATATAATGAGTAAGTACTTAGAAATCAAAACCAGATAACTATTTTTATTATTTAGATAGTTTATTATTGTACATGGTGTATAGCGTTTTTAAAAAGTGCTTATTTTTCGATTTTTCTTTAAAAGTGGGGTTTTTTTCTTCATTTTGTGTTTTTTAAAGAGTGCTTAATTTTCCTTTTCAAGAATGAGATTTTTGTTCATTACCACGTCGATTTTTGCCACATATTATGCAAAAGCGTGGTTTTCACATTGTTCTATTCAACGTTATCACTATTCATTCAACCACAATCCATTTTGGCATACCGTCGATCTGTAGCGTATGAAAGCGCCCATCAATTTTCATGTTTGACGAAATACTTACGAATCCGTATGAGCATCTACTGAGCTGGTTTCTGTGAGATTATTGCACTCTCGTGTGCAACTCTGCTGCATTTTGCAAGATGTTCTGAATTTCAGTCTTCATTTTACACCCTCTGTTATCCTACCAAAAAATCTCTTGATCATTTAATAATGGCTAATATAATCAAGTGAAGAGTTCTTTGTCAGAAACTAGTTATTTTATCATAATCATGTAAAGTCTGAAAATTATTTTGCATTTTGTTAATATATATAGTGCTTAAAAATATTTTTTGAGTGCTTAAAAAGTCCTCAAAAGGTGCTTAGTTTTTGTTGAAAGATTTGGCTATGCACCCTGTTGTAGTATTAAAGATTTATTTATTGTTTAGTTTAAGTTAAATAACGCATAAAATCTGGGATTAAAGTTTGAGTTATACGTATGCTGTAATAAGTAGATGAGTGCATTTAAGAATCGTGCAACACTTCAGTTCTAGACAGCCTATCTTTATAGTATCGTCTTGTGTTTTTTTTCTGTCATATCTAATAATTTGTACATTTATCATTGTCTTCTTCATTGTTATCAGTTAATAGTATATTTTATCTATTTATAATAATCTATTAGTATATTGTATCTAGTGTTATTTTGAATTGATTGAATGTGCTGATAATTGATTGTTGTTCTAGGAAACATTTTACTAGGCAGTGGGGAAATTAAAATAACAGATTTTGGATTGAGCAAAATTATGGATGATGAAAATTATAGTCCTGAAGTAGGAATGGATCTTACTTCTCAGGGTGCTGGAACATATTGGTATGTAAATAATAATTTTATTTTTAATAAAAGTAGAAGTCAGGTTTGTGTTAGCAATTATGACTTTTGAATTATTAGCATTATTGTTAGTATTGTCATTAATAGGTGTTGTTTTTTTATGTGCGTATAAGGTTGATTTTATTCATGTTTACAGTGACATATTTCCAGCGTATCTGCGCATATGGAAAGTCATGAATTTTAGTATTGAACAAAATTAGTCGTGAAATGTCATGATTTTAACTTTTTTTTATTTATTTACTTTTTTTTTTTTAATTTTTTTTATTTTTAAAAAAACACGGATTTGGGTCGCCGAATTGGTCTAACTTTTAAAATGGAATCCCCACCCGATTTCATGGTGTTCTGAATTTCTAATAAAATCCCCACTCAAAGTCATATTTTATTATAATATAAAATACTTTTATCATGTGTTTTAAAAATTATGGTGCACTTTAAAAAAAATGAAAGAAAAAACATCATTTCTAGATCGAATTATGTTTTAAACTTCTGTGACTTCAGAATTTTTATTTATTTTTTTATCAATTAAAAACTCTAGCTGAAGCAAGTCGGTCATTGGCGAATTTTTTTTATTTCCGAAATGAGAACAGAAAAATCGGGAGTATTTCTTTCCTTTCGGTTGAATAAGAAAAGTAAATTTAGAATATAATTCTGCAGAAAAAAAGAAGAAATTATTTGCTTTTGTATTTTTTTTCCTGCTATTTTATTGTTTCAACTCTTTCTTTACTCTTTTTTTTTTAATTTAATGTCTATAAATATGAAAATGCAGAGTATAACAGTTTTGATTATACCTATCATTTCAATTAATGTTTTTTTAATATTGTTGGGTTTTTATCTCAGAAAATAGTGTTTTCCTTAAGTCATGAAAAATTCTTGGAATTAGTAATAAAAAGTTATGGATTTGAAATTCTAAAATGTAGCAGATTCTCAATTTTGATAATTTAATAGTAGCTAATCATTTATCTGAAATTCCAAGTAAATACTTCATTTGTGTAAAATAAAAGTTTAATCCTTGAACTAACATTTGACAATATGTGTAAAACAAAGTTTTTGAAAAATAAAGTAAATTATTTTATTTTATTTTATTTACAATTAAAATAAAATTTTAGAATATTTTCGTTCTTAAAAGACTTTTTCTATTCCAATAGTTGACTTGTTGCATGCAGCTTTTTCATTTTCTCTAAGATTTATGCTTTTCCTTGAAACATAAATCTATTGTCTGAGTGCTAATGCTTAATTGTAAAGTTTTTAGTTTTAATTTTAACAAATAATTAAATTTACTTTAATGTGTTAAATATAAATGAATCATCATATTTATTTATTTTTTTAGAAAAAATATCTGTTAAATGAATGTTACTGTTTTTTTTTTATCATTTAAAATATTTTTGTACCTTAAAAATTTTAACTTTTAATTTAGTGTGACATAGCTCTGAATTTTCACAGAATCGGAGAAACCTCAACAGTCAGGGAATTAAATTTTGGGGAAAAAATAATGCCTCTTTATTAGCCAAAATGTAGAAAAATTCCTGCAATAACCCTGTTAAAAATCAATCTTAAAATTCACAACAACAAGTCATCAAAAAAGTTTACATTAATTACTACTTATAACATCTACTACTATAATTTCTTATAATTTGTTATATGATTAATTTTTCGTAAATTTATTAGAATTAGAGCATTAATTCATATTTACTTTACTTTTTAACAATTTCTGGTTCTTACTTTTCTCAAATACCATCATATTTGCTGTACAATATACTATGATTTTTTATATATTTAAATTTATATTTTTCAATTTTTCTTTCTTACACAAATTATTGTTTTGATCTATAATTTGAGTTATATAATCTACTGGTGAAATATATAACTGACATATTGAACTTTCTAGTCAAATTTTATTTCTTTCAAAATTAATCTTAACATTTGCTATAAAGAAGTAAGTTTCATTTCGTATTGAACAAAACATTTTATATATCTAATTAAATTATACCATGCCAAACAAAATGTAAACTGGAAACTGTTTTATGCATTTGACTCAATCTATCTAGTCTCTTATTACTATTATTATTAAACTTTCTTAGTTTTATTTAATAATGATCAAAATATTATAATTATCTGACCTAAATTTCTTGTTATGATGTTTTACGTGAATATTTTCTATTCTTGATTATTTGTGTTGAGTTTTCATATTTTGAAATGTATGTATCTTGAATTTTAGGTATCTTCCACCTGAATGTTTTGTTGTTGGTAAATCTCCTCCTAAAATATCATCTAAAGTTGATGTCTGGAGTGTAGGTGTAATATTTTATCAGTGCCTGTATGGAAAAAAGGTATTGTTTATTTAATTTTTATGATTTTTAAAGTACTTTTAAGTGCAACACTTGCTGCATGCAGCCAATCAAAAATATAATCTATAATTTATGTGCAGTTATTATGTAAAAATTGGAAATTTTTATTTAAAATGAATTAAGGCTTCCCTCAAATTTTGCTTTTTAAAAAAAAAATCCTTTTAAAAGGAAATCCTTGCATTATTAGATTCAATTTACAGGAAAAAAAAACCTTTTTAAATAAAAATAAATATTTTACCAAAGATGTTTTTAGTCATTTGTATTACTTATTTTTTATAATTAGAAACTATGCATTAGGAAATCCCTATTTTATCTATAAAAAAAATTTTCTAACTCTATAATTTATTCTATATTTGACTGAACGGATACTCTAAAATTCATAGTATATCTTAAAGATAATGAAATAATTTCATTTCTAAATCTGTAATAGTATGCATTTTTAATGTTTGAAGATATGACATAAGAAACATATTTTAAAATTAGTATAATGTTTTCCATTTCTGTTTTGTTAAAGTATTTTTATTTTTTAAAATTTAATGCATGTACATGTAGTGAACATTTCAAACATATTTTGCAACTTTTTAGAAAGTAATCAAGATTATTAGCTTAAAAATGTTAGAATTATTTAAGAAAAATGTTTTTAAAAAATGTGTGGAAATATACTTGCTGTAATTGCGTCAAGAAAAAAAAAAGATTTGGCAAACCAACTCCTTTTTTTACCCACTTGAAAAATGTGTGTTGTTTTGGGTTTGATGGCGTGCGCACCTTTATGTGGACGTCATGACGCTTTTCTACTGTGTTCAAGAGTAATAGTAAACAGTGTGCATGCCTTGCAATAGCAACTGCTGCTGTTTGATAATTTTTTTTTCCACCAGCAGGCATTTTAAATGTATTTGCATAATAATAATTTAAAGTATTTTTATATTCCTTTTATTATTAACGTATAATTACTGGCCTGAGGGTGATTTCAATATAAATATGAATGCTGAAGAAGGAAAAGTGTTTTGTGACGTCTTGAAACATGTATAAAGGCAGTTTTTACAGCCTCCTTGATTTGAAGTGTTGTGGCGTTTATCGAAGTCAATCCAGAAAAGAAAAAGAAAAAAACATTTGACCAATGGGTAAATGTTATTATTTGACCAATGGGTTTAATGTTATTATTATTTTTAATTTCTGAGTAGAAGGAAAAAAAAAACAATTTAATTTGGGCAGGTGGAAAGCTGGACAACCTTGTTTATATCACTTTGTATTACGATGAAAATTCTTTTTCATTTATTGTTTTTTATATTAAAAGTGTTGCAATTAAAGACATGTTTTATTTTTAGCCATTTGGTCATAATCAGTCTCAAGCTACAATATTAGAAGAAAATACTATTTTAAAAGCTACTGAAGTAGAGTTTCCTGCCAAACCTGCTGTTAGCAGTGAGGCCAAAGTAAATATAAAGCTTTTTCTAATACACATGTTTATCACATTTTTTAAAATGATTTATTATTATTATCTTAATCAATGTTACTTTTTCCTACATTTTTTAAATTTATTTGCTTTGTTTTATTTTTTAATGAAAATTTGAATGTATATCAATGAAATTTAATTTTTGCTAGTTTAACATATTTGTCGAGCACTATTTATGCTGTCATCATAGCTGCCAACTCTACTGGATTTTGCAAGTTTCTCCTGCTCTACTGCTTTAATAATAATTCTTCGGGTTGTAAATTTTAGAAAATTCCCTAATGAAATAGAACTATTGTGCAAATTATTGCTTGCTTGAATAAGTGTCACAAATGCATAATAAAGAGAGCCTCATTTACGAAATTCAGTTAAACTATCTTTGAATTAAATGCCTGTTACTATTCAAAATTTTGAATAAACGTAATGCATAACATTTCAAGATCATTAAATATGGAATCATAACTGGAAAATATTTAAGTTTTTCTATTTTGAAGACTATAAAAATTCCTGACATTCCCTATGTGTAAAATATTTAGTATATTTTGCAACAATTGTTATGAAATAAGTATTATTTTGTAAAATCTGTTGGATTTCTTTCTATCTGAGTTAGCAGTTATGTATCATTGAACGAATACTGCCAATTTTTTGATAATAATTTACTTACTACAAAATAATGAAGAACTTTCACGCGGACTGATTTGTGAAAAAGAAATAATAATCAGAAATCCTTTATTTATTTTGAAAATTAACATTTTGAAAGATGCATAGCATTTTTAAAAAATTGCTTAAAGGTGATAATTTTCCCTTTTCAAAAATGAGATTTTCTCCTTAATCTTGACAACTTTCGTCACTTATTATGCAAAAGCGTGCTTTTTACATTGTTCTGCGTGTTTTTCACATTGTTCTGTTCAATGTTTTCACAATTTATTTAACCACAATCCATGTCGGCCTACCATTGCTTCATTATGAAAACCAATCATTTTACATGTTTGATGAAATACTTAGTTTTATCATGATAATGCAAAGTGTTTGAAAATTATTTTGCATTTTCTTTAATGTATATAATGCTTAAAAATATTTTTTAAGTGCTTAAAAGGTGCTTATTTTTTGTTGAAAGATTTGGCTATGCACCTGTTTTAACTACAATGCAATACTTTAATATTTATTCTGATAACTTAAGATAATTTTTCAATGCAAAAATTATAGCTTATTATTTAGTTGCACCCATCCATTTTAAGCTAGGCATTGAAGAATTATTTTTATTAGAAAATTTTAACAGAATTTATTGAAATCTTAATTGCTGTTTTTCTTCTTTTCAGAATTTTATTCGGAGGTGCCTACAATATAGGAAAGAAGACAGAATAGATGTTATTTCACTGTCGGCTGAAGACTATTTAAAACCAAATTACTCTAAGCACAGTAGACAGTCAAGTACATCTCTGGACAAAACATAGCCTTCTCTCAACTAGTTAACTAAATTTTCATTTTTTTCTAATTAAATGTGTATATATAGCCTATTTGTGAGTGACAACAACACTCTGTTAAGGCATCTTCAGCTCAAAAGGTTGATTGTTGCTATTTCCTAAATACATGGAAAACAAAAAAAAAAAGAACTCTACTTCCTCATTGGTCAGCAAGAGGAGCTTGCACTTCAACCTCTAGCTGATTATATTCTGCTTCATTCCTTGTTCCTAAATCGCTCTTGAGGTCTGCCAAGGAAGTTGAAAAAAGAAGAAGAAAAAAAAAGAAGTTGCTGTGATAAGGAAAGTGTGGGTGGACTGGACACTAAAAAATTTCGCCCACACACAAGCATTGGAATTATATATATAAATATCATAATTATATATATAATAAATGTATGTATAAAATTTGGACTCAAAAAAAAAAAGGCAAAATAAGCACCATCACACTTTGATTTTTGTGATTGAATTTATTTTGTTTTTTGATGCAGCTGTCGGGAACTAGCTCTCGCTGCGGTCTGTAAGTAGTGTGTACAATGAAAGTGTGTAAATGTGCATTGTGTGCTTGGAATTAGTGTGTGGCCTATGTGAAGAGATGGGTTTAAATGTGTGTGTTTATTTGAAATAGAGTTTGAATGTGATGATGAAAGCTTGACAATTCCATGCTTCCAGAAGTAGTTTATACATTGGGCTTTCTTCAAACCCCTCTCCTTGTAATGCTGTTGTGTATACAATAAGTCAATTCCGTGAAAGAATCATTGCAAAAGGGTAAAGACGGAAGTCGGCAAACAATAAATATGAAAATGAATTATTTGTAGGAACTTAGAACTTTAGTTTTTTGAAAATATTAAATTAAATTTATAGCAGGGTTAGCTTTTTTATTTTAAAAATTCGTATGTTATGAGACAAGCCAGGGGTTTGTCCAGGTCAAATTTTAGCAGTACCTTCACAAATTCAACTTTAGAAAAAACGGTAGGGTAAACTGAGATTCTCCGCCTCTTAAAATTTTGTTTTTGTATCCCCACAAAAAAAAAAAACTGTAAATCGCAGAGTTTTTTTAAAAATTAAGCAACGAGGTTCTCTAAACACAGGAATTCCAAATTCAAACATTATCTTCATTATTGTAAATTTATTCTAACAGACCTTTATTTTTTATGAAATATTTTTTTCTCTCTATGAAACTTTTTTCTGTCTGACCTAGTCGAAAATAATGAAAGTTCTGATAATGAAAATAACTTTTAGTTCTAGTTCTTCTAAATGCAAGTTAAAATTTAACTATGGACAATGAATTTTTAAATTTGGATACAATTTTAAGCTCGGAATTTTACAATAGCAAAATTATTTTCTAATATATGGGGGAAAATATTTGGAAATTTTCCAGTCATAAATGATTTTTATTTGTAGTGACAATTTTTTTAAATAATTTCTTATTTTACCATATTTTGGTGTTGATTTTTAATGTGACTTTTAATTTTCACAAAATAGGTACTTCTCCAAAAAAACCTAGACAGACCCCTGCAAGCATCAATAGTTGATTTAAACTTTCTAAAACCTAGCATGGGATCTTGTGATCGTGATAAAACTTAAAAATATAAAATAAACCTTCAGTTTCATGATTAAAAAAAAATTTATTCAAGTTAAACTTAATTTTTAAGTATTTGACAGAAGGTTTTTGCCTTGGTAGAAGGTATCCGTTTGACAAAAATTTTTTGACACTAATGCACCCATTGATAAAAGTGTCAAAAACTTTCCAACCCTGAAAATCTCTTGTTTTAAATTCTGAAATAATGTTACTTATCTCATTTGTTACCTCTCATTTTTTGTTTATTGATAGTTTACTAGAATATTTATAAGCTATTCTTCATACATCTTGTATTTTTTATTCCCAGATAATCATTATTTATTGTGTGGAATTGAGTCAAAGTTTTTATAATTATTTCTTTCAAACTTCTTACTTTAATTCTACCAAATATGAATTTTAAAGTAAATCGACATATTAATCATTAAATTTATTTGTAATGATTAGTTTGAAAAAAATCATAAACCTTTTTATCTTAAACGCAGTGTTGCCGACAACCAAAATTTTATCTATTCATTTGTGAATATGGTTGAAAAAATTGTTTAATGAGATAACAAATCATAATACTTTAAACTGAATATATCAGTTTTCATTCAAACATTTGAATTACGGAATTGTTGATATAGGATCAAATATCTTAATATTTTCCATTGTTTTTAGGAATTACGCATTAAACTAAATTATTGTTTAATCATTACAAGCGATTAAATGTAAGTTCTATGTATGTAAAATTTTGAAACAGCTATACAATCAAAAATTTAAAAATCTAAAATTCTTAATCAAATAATTGTTAATGATTTCGTAAATTAATTAACCCTAATTCATCTCTTATTTTTTCTGAGTTAATTATTTTTCCTTTTTCAATTATGAAACATTGTTTTAAATTTTTATCCTATATTCCGAAAGATCCTGAGCAAGGGACAGTTTGAAAAAATGGCAAATACCTGAATTTTAAGGAAAGCAAAATAATTTTTTATAAATAATTTCAACAGTGATAAATCTAACAGCATTTTTTGTTCATCATATACATATGAATTGTGTAAAAATGTGTCCATGTTTTTGTTCAAATGCAAACATATTTCTTTCATCAAACATATCTCTTTTTTTAAGCTATTTAATGCTCCTATATTTATAAAAACATATGTGTTCAGCCCAGTTATGCTCAATGACTAATGTTATTTGATTGTGATGCTAGTTTTTGTTCCAATAGTTAGTGTGAATTGAATAGAAATCAAAATGATATTTGTTTCATTTTGTGTATATTGGGATATTTATCACATATATTAGACCTATAATCCTGCCTGTTAATCATGCAATAGTCTTATGAATTAAAAATTATGCTTTACTATTTATAAGTGTAAGATCTTAGGTGCAGAAATATTTGGAAGCTGATATGTAAAAAAAAATAGTAAATTGTTGAAAATGCCTTGTTGAAAAAATGTAGGTAGCATTTTTGATAGCCTGTTAACCCAATGTGAAGCAAATCAAGAGTTCCTACCTATGATTTGATGTCATATAATGGTATTATGGCACCTTTTATTTTAAGATTTCTTTAACTGATTTTTTTATAATTATGTATGAATTACCTATATTATTACTCTATTAGAGGTGTCTGTGCTTGATGCTTGGAGAGTGTAAACATTTTAAGTTGTGTAATTCATTGAGTTGTGTAATTCATCATTATATAATTTTTTCAAAACAAATAAAACATCAAATAATTAAACTTTTAATGCATTAAATATTTTATTGCCCATATTCAAATAACCTCAAAACTTCCCATAGTTGATTAATTTTAATTTGACTGAGGATCTTCAAAAATGTTCAAACTGATAACCCACAGGATGTTGAACATTTGAATTATTAAGCAAATAGTTAATAAAAATAATTATTTGGAGTGTAAAACATTTCATTAAATCTAAGACATTTTGGGCAACAAAAAAAAGTTATCTTCAGATTTCCTTGTGAATATAATCAGTTTATTTCACATTTTTTGAAAAAGAAGAAAAAAAAGCATTGTTTGTTTGCATGTCTTATGCTTCTGCCAGAATCAGTTCTGTGGATTGGGATATTGTACCCACTTAATTATATTTTCAAACAATCCTAATACCTTTCTTATTATTAATTCTTCTAATGTTTACAGTCTTTGTTGCAATTTTGTAAGGCACAAAAGCATTAACAACTGAAATTCCCAGTACAGTTAAATAACAGGTTTTTGTTACCATTTGAATGCTTTTAGTCTGAATAATATGTACCATACTTTTCCTTATTTTATTCAAATATGAGCCAGCAGTGCATGCTTTGTGCAATGGCATACAATACTGGCATAGAATTCAAAACTATGAAATCTCTAATTCATATTTATCAGAACTTGAAAACTCTTCAAGCATTTGAAAAGTGTCACTAACTCTCCTATATAGTTAAAATTTCTAATTTTGTTTCCTATGATATAAATTGCTTCCTTTAATAAGTTAAGCTTGCCTTTTAAACTTCCTATACAGCTTAGTTTTTTCATATTACTGTCTTCCATGCTTTTAAAGACATAGTACAATAAGTCAAATTTTAAATCTAATATGCCTTTTATAATCTTCTTCACCACATATTTTTTTTTTTTCTAATTTCATTTGAAGTGGTGCATTATTCCTTAATAAGAGTCATTATCATGTAGAGTTAAAGGATATTTGTTGAAATTAATTGTTTAATTTTATTTTCAAATTCAATGACATAAAAATAAGCTTTTTTTTTTGTTGCAGTATTTAAAAATATGCAGTGATTCAGAGGTTTCCCCCCTTATAATGATTGATATTGTATCGACTAGTTCAGAAAAGTTTAGTATGGCAAATTAGAATGGAATTATTATTGTTACAGTAATACAGAATGATATTTTTAGTGTTCTTGAAAATTTTATTATTTAAAATTATAGTCCTTTTTTTTTACTTGTTCCAAAAGAGTAAATTTTATTTATTAGTTGCAGTTTATGCAATTTGTGTAATTTTATTTATTCAAACTTTATGATGATTTGTACTTTTGAATAGAATATATTTATGATCAATCTTCAATTATTTATATTTGAAATGTGCTATTCTGAATATTTTTTACATTATTTAAGCTTAAGTTCTTATGCATGTTTGTTTATTTAAACTTTCTTATTTTGAGCTTCTACCTATTAGTGTGAATCTTATAATTTCATGTCATGTGTGTTACTTTTAACTTAAGCTCTTAAATTTCATTTGAAGTTTTATCCTTGGCATTTCTTTAAAGTTATGTGTATGATTTTAAATGCATCAGATTAATTTATCTATATATATTAAAAAAAAGAAAAGGTTAGATCTTTGTAGTGTTTTGTCGTTTGACAAATTTAAATAATTAAATATAAATTAAAAATGTCTGTTTATACATTGAATTTGAGTTACTAGTCGTAGCTTAAATTTCGATTTTGAAATTATTTTTATTGTAAATCATTTAAACTAGTTATAATTTTAGAATAATAAATTTCACCAGCATGTCGACAAATAATTTTAATTTTCTTTATATTACATTTTTTTTTGCTTTAAAATTTTAAGCTAACTTTTTTTCTCCATAGTTTATAGACACAAATTATAAAATCAAAATCTCATATATATATATATATAAACAAAAACCTTGAAAATAAAACATATTCTTACTCAATCAAATTCAGTAGGTATTTCAAATCATATATATATATATATGTATATATTAATAATCGATTAATAAGTTCATTGTAGCTAAAAATAAGCTTTACTTTTAAGTAAAATTGTGCAACAAGGTAACTTTTCATAATGTTTTAAATCAGGACTTAAAACTCTGCAACTTAGTTTTTCGAAACTGAATCTATATAATGATTTGCTTCATAGACAGTTAATGGAATTTTTTTTAAAATAAATGACATGTCTTCTTTTGGAAAGTAATTATTATGATTTTTAAGTTAAGAAGTTGTGATTAATTATTTTTAAAGAATTGGTGATGCTTTATGATGAATGTGAATTTTGAGAATCTGCATTTTTTAAAAATTATAATATTTTAATAAATTTAATTATAATGAAACATATTTAGACAAGAAAGTTTGCTAGAAGTTGATGTTTCTTTATTTCAAAAGGAGTTAAAGCAAGAATATCTCTTCATAGCTTAAAACTAATATCTAACTTTAGTTTCATATCATTGTTCACAGATAGATGTTTAATGCAGATTGTCAACCATAAAACAATATTCACCTTAAAGATATTTTTTTACATAAAGGGTATAGTTTTATGAATTAAGCAGCATTTAAAATCATACATTATTAAGTTAATTTGTTCCAACTAGTTCTCTTTTGTTTTCCTCCTAGGGTGATGTTATTCTTGCATTATAATATTATGTTCCGTAATGAATAACACATCCTATTATGGTTGAAAATTTTAATGCCAAATCTCAGGGAATTGTAAATCCTTGTTTACTCTAATTTACAATTAATTTGTAAATAATGGTTATATTACTGAACATATTCATTCGCCATATTTCATTTTGGGATTTTTTTTTTTCATCTGATAAATTAAGAACTGCATACTTGTTTGTGTTTACAAGAAAATTTCTGAAACACTAGAGCTCAGATATAAAGATAAAAAAGAAAGAATTGTACTGCACTGTTTACTTAAAAGCTGAAGTTTAAAGACTGTTTTGCTGTTGGAAGCACTAGTTTGTTTCCATCTCCATTATAGAGCAAACAGTTTCATCCTGTGAGTTGAAACATTTCCTTGTAAATAAACATTGAAGAATAAAAAGAAAAGAAAAAATGTCTTAATATGCCTTTTGAAATTATTAAAATAAAAAAGGGAGTTGTGGAGTTGAAGTTATGCCATGTGATTTCAGGTGCATGAACTTGGCTGACAACAAATTAAATAAAAAGACGTGTGTAGCATTTTATGCAGATTTAGTGTGCTTGTCATTTATTTCACTCACATATTTAAAGAAAGTTTCTTCCTCAGTGAGAAGACCATTCTGGAAGAAATTGTTTTATCGAAAGAACTATCTTGTATTGAAACAGTTTATAATTTCAATCTGGTTTAAATAGTTGTATTTATTTCCAAGCTATTTAAGTGATTCGTCCGCGAAACAGTAATTTATATTCTGACAAAATTTTCTCGAAGTTCAACTGATCCAAAATTAAATTTTTGATGTTTACGCAAAATCTCGGTGCCGTTAAGGCATTTATAGTTTGTCTGAAGTAAGAACTTCCCTAGCCTTTCGCCTGGGCCCGTGGCGGTGACTATGGTAACGAGGTACAGTACAGAACCCGTTATCCGGAAATCAGAAAACCGGAAAACCAAAAAACCGGAACGAAATTCGATAAATTTTCCCGCAATATTTAAAAAAAAAATTTTTTTTTTTCCTCATAAGATTTTAGGATTTTTCTTTCTTTTTTGAAAGATGTTTACCTTACCATCATTTTGGAAATAATCATTAGTGTATTACTTCATCGTTTTTTCTTCTTTTTAAGAATATTTCTAAACATTTTTTTTTAATTGGGTTTAACAATAAAAAAAATGGCTCTTTGTAGCGATTCAGAAAGCCGAAAAAATCAGTTATCCGGAATAGCGATGGTCCCGATCGTTCCGGATAATCGGTTCCCTACTGTATAACTATTTCAAGTAGGGGTGTGAGGTCATTGCTTAGGACAAGTTTTGTCTCTGGTCGGCGAGAAAAAGGGAATCTTTTTATTCTGTCTACTGTGTTAACCCTTGAGTGAAGAGAAGCTACCCTCCCTGAAATGCGCCGTTCTTATTTCCATAGCAGCAGACAGCCTCAGTCTTAGTGGCGGAAGGTTTTCTTACACCGTAGACCAGGGTTTCTTAACCTGTGGTTCATGAGTTATATTTAAGGGGTCCATGAGTTATATTTTGGGGGTCAGCTGACTACTCCTAATTTTTAAAACATTTGGGAAGCCTACCCATTGCTTGTAAAGCGAGCTATGGCAGCTATAATTCCGTTTGCTACAGTGTATCTTTGCAAACAGGGGTTTTTCACACTTGTGACAATAAAAACATAACATCTAAATCGATTGAATGTTGAACATGATATGCACATTGCTTTGTCGAAAACCATCCCCCAATTCAATTTATTAATTAAGGAAAAGCAGCAGCAACCTTCACTTTAAAAATTTTGTATACTATTAAAATAATAAAAATAGATGTTTTCTAATAATTGATGTTTTTTACAATTATTTTTCACAGGTGGTCCGTGACTTATTAAAAATTTTTAAAAGGGGTCCATTATATCAAAAAGGTTAAGAAACACTGCCGTAGACAAACTATCTTCTACTCTTACCAGCAGACTTTTTTTGTTTCCCTCTAAGTTCTCATTTACACTCAATAACGACTTTTTTTTAAGCAAATTTTCTTAGAGAAGAACGCAGCTTCGAGAAAGAAAAAAATCCATACTAACTAGAAATTAATGAACTACTGAGGCAAACACAAGAGTATTAAATTGTTAATGTTAAAAGCAATTCCGAAATGGTAAAATTTAAAAAATAGTTCGCTAGAAAAAATGGTGTTTTTCTCTTATTTTTTTAAAGAGTTATAAATTTGTTGAGAACTCCGATTTGTAGCAGAAGAATTATTTTATCAATGTAATATATTAGATCTTATTATTAGATGAAACAAAATTTCTCTCTCTTTAAATTTTGTAAATGTTACTTTTGTTCATAAAAATAAGTCTTTTAAAAATTTATGTACAAGAGGGGGAAAAATTTCTTCGGATAATCACATGTCTGATTTATAATTTTAGTGAAAATTAAAATTGAGTAAATTTCTGAATTAAAGTAACAATAGTTCTTAAATATAAAACCTAATTTTAATAATTATATAAAGAATTATTTAAGTATGATAAAATTTTATAAATGCTGAACAAATTATATTTTGAGCTTACGCTCTACTACAAATATATTGTATTGCATACTAACTTTTATTGTCAAGTACTGTTAAGAATGCTCACTGACTCTTACAAAGTAAGAAAAAGTTTTAAAATTCTGTATACATCTTAAATAAGTATTATAGAAATAATTTTTTTTAACAGAAAGAAAAGTAGGCGTGGAAGAACTTTTGAACGTTCCTGTACTATATAAAATTTAACGTGTTAAAATATAAGCTATTTCTATTGCTAAACAATGGATCATTTTTAATTTTTTCAAGAGAAAATGTCTACCTTGGTTTAAAATATGTATTAATTGGAATCAGCGTTACATTGAATGTATCATCTTTCCTTTTAGCTAGCTATGCACTAGTTAATTCATAGTGCGTAACGTTTTTAAAAGGTGCTTATATTCGTTTTTTAAAAGCCCTTAAAGGTGATTTTTTTCATTGGTTTTTAAAAAGCACTCAATTTTCCCTTTTCGAAAATAAGATTTATTTTTCTTTACCTTGTCAATTTTCGCCACGTATAATGCAAACGCGTGCTTTTCACATTGTTCTATTCAACGATTTAACAATTCATTCAACAATCCATTTCGGCGTGCCATCGGTCCATAGCGTATGACAGCGCCAATCATTTTGCATGTTTGATGAAACTCTTTCGAGTCCGCATGTGCGTCTCTGGGTTCGGTATTGCACTCTCGTGTGCAACTCTGCTGCATTTTGCATGATATTCTCAATTTCGGGCTTATTTTCCACCCTCTGATGTCGAACCGAAAAATCTCTCGATCATTTTATATTGGCTAGTATAATCAAGAAAAAGAGTTCTTAGTCAGAAACTAGTTATTTTATCATAATCATGTAAAGTCCTTGAAAATTGTTTTGTTAATGTATATAGTGCTTAAAAATATTTTTTTGAGTGCTTAAAAGGTATTTATTTTTTGTTGAAACATTTGGCTACGCACCCTGTAATAACCCTCTTGAGAATGGATATTTGATTGATTTGTTAATTTACGTCGCACTAGAGCTGCACAATGGGCTATTGGCGACGGTCTGGGAAACATCCCATGAGGATAATCCGAAGACATGCCATTGCAATTTTGATCCTCTGCAGAGGGGATGGCACCCCTGCTTCGGTAGCCCGACGACCTGCACGCGAAGTCGAGCACTTCACGGTAGAACAGTTTAACGAGGACCCATACCGCACACCCTCGGTCGCTACGCAGACTGATCCAAGTGGTCACCCACCCGCACACTGACCGCAGTCGGTGATCTGCCACTGCGGGACTGAGAATGGATATATCGTATTTAGGAGTTACACATAACATACCTACTGGATAGATACACTGGCTGCAATCTATTTAAAAATGAATATCCGGATTTTAAAGTAATAAGTAACTACATAAATGCTCAGGTTAATTAGAATCATGTTTAAATTGAATGCATTGCATTTTCGTAATGTGAATTAGGAGTTATTTATAAAGTACTGAATACATTAGTTAATTACAATGCTCTTAAAATGTATTGTTTCATAATTCCATGATCTTTAATATTAAACAGCAAAATTGAAAAATATACAAGTAAATTAAAATTGACTAAATGTAAAATATATCGGTTAACTAAATACATCACATATTCTTTTTAACTCTGCATAACATATTCATTTAATACATTGGTTGATTAAAATTTTTGAATTAAATGCATCAAACTATATTCTTTTTAACTATATAAGTAAAACCTAAAATATTCTATTATAAAACTAATTAATTAGAAACTGGTAAAAAAAATTTTACTTTAAGCTATACTAGTAAATGAATTAAACTATCACTTAATAAATATATAAATAAGAATTCGTTTAAAATTGAACAGATCGCCATTTCATGGTCTTAACTTCGAGTGATAAATACTACGGTTAATTGGAATCCACTTAAAATTGAATGTATCATATTTCTTTTTTTTTTTTTTTTGTAACTTACTCGATTAATACAGTGGATTCGGTACATACATAATCCAACCTTCTCTATTTTTCAGTTAAAGCTGTTCGAAAAAATGTTGAATCTCTGATCCAGAAATTCCAATCTAATTAATCTGGCTGTAGTGCTGGTAATAAATGTTATGTGGCTGTCAAAGAAACTTAAAGGGAACTTTTGTATGATTCCTCTGTTGCAAGGTCACTGAAAAGACTTCTCTTTGATTTTCCTTGTCAATGGCAGAATTTATGCAGTACAAATCTTAATTTTATTCGAAATGAGATTGAATTTCGGCGTAACCTCGTTTATGTCAATAAACCTATATTACGTGTTAGTAATTCATGCGAGAAATTTTTTTTTTTTACCCTTAGCTGTCGCATTCCTTTAATACAGAATTCGTGACCTAGAACTACCATACGATTGTAGAAGGTTAAATACGTGTGTGTTTTTATTTTAACTAAAACTTAAATGTAAAATTAGAGATGTACCGCGTCCTAAAATTTTTGCCGGGAGAAAATTTGATCTTTTTTTTTTTCTTCCCCCGGCCGGTTTCGAGTACTCAACCTGTTGCATTTCTGCAAAACAATTAAAACTCGTATAATTTTCTCTCACAATTGTTTTACACGATATTGTTTTTATTCCGAAGGATATTTTAAAAATGTTATGTAAAGGTTTAATTTTTAATCATGCGACAACTATAAACGAAATTTATGTGCTAAGATATCACCTTCACCAAGATTCAAAAGAAAAAAAAAAAAAAGCTGTCATCTGATGTTACAAACCTGAAAAAGAGGCTTGTCAAATTTACACCATTGCTGATGCCCTACTTGCAAGAATTAGCGGAAATTAACATCGTAACGCAAAGAGCCCATCTTCCGGCAATGCTTGCACATATACCTGTATATATTACTGTGAATAACCCAAATCAAAATGTCGACTTTCACCGGTGAATGTCAACAATCACATAGTCGCTCTGGTGAATGTCCGAAATATTTGTTAAATCCGATTTGATATTAATTTATTCTTTGATATTATTATATTTATTCGATATCTTAATATATGCTGAGGATAGATTAAAAGAAACATCAGTGTACGGAATACCGGTTAAATGCATACTGGGCAGTGGCACTTGACCTTAATAAAAACATCGATGTAGGGCATACTTGGCAGTGGCACTTGACTAGTATACATTTCGGACATTTACCAAATCGACTATGGGATTGTCAACAACCACCAATTTCTACAGTAACATATTGTTGTAATCCCACTTCTGAATTGTTGGAACTATACCATTATGTCAGGTGTCGAGTAGTTCGGTTGGGGGGAGGAGATAGTAAGAGTTTTAAAATTATAGCGTATTAATAATTTATTTACAGACATTAAGTTGTTACATCGTTCTGCACATCAGGCTTACTTGGCGCGCACACCTACGCTCTCTGTTACAAAATCATCTATCTCTACACATAATTACTACTGCCATCTAGTGGCCAATCATTTTCGTTTAAAATTAAATAAAATTGAAGCTTAGTGTTAACAATATATATATATATGTAATACAATTTTAAATACATAATGCAAGAAGATGGAAATTTGAGAAGTAAAAGTCCCAACAGCGCCAAGCTGCTAACGTTATAACTGGAAAAAACATTTAAAGAAAAATATAAGTCAAAATAAATTATCTTACATGACTCCGAAAAATAACACTCGAGCAAGAGTAATCTAAACACTACACGAAAGAAAAAGCTAATTCTATTTTGTCCTTTTTTTCCCCTTCTTTCTTTTGTGTAGTGTTTGGATTCCCTATTTCCTGTTATTGCTGCAGTTTGGATTATTCTTGATTTAATGTTATGTTTTGGATTCATGTCGGGTAACTTATTTATTTTGATTTAGTTTGTTTATTTTGTGTGTGAGTGTGGATTATTTTATATTTTCAGGGTATAAAGTTTGTAAAAATATATCAAGGAGGGTCATGGAAATAATTTGATGCATCTGGAAACTATCTAAGAGACTATATTTTATAACCGTCGTTGAACAGCCGACCCAATTTTGGGTTTACGACTACTAATGTCCTCCGTAGCCTTGTAATTTTGAACCAATCCAGATGACAAGGATACTCCTGGATCAGTACCCCCAGAGGTATGATTTGTTATGGGAACATGGAGGACTAAGTGACTCGACAGATTTAACGTACATCAGTCACCATTCACATTAACATCTTCGGCCGGTGGGGATCGAACCCACGACCCCTTAGGCACGAGCCAAGTGCCCTACCAACCAGGCTATACCGACCTACGAGACTATATTTAAAGTCTTACTCTGGTGGTTGCACCCAGATGGTAGGTCACGGTGACCTACCAAAGATTTTCAATATTCGCAAAATTTGCTTGCCTATATTTACGAAAATTCATTTTATTTCGAAAACGCAAATGAAGTTAAGTATCACGCCTTTATTTGATTTTTTTTGCTGAAAAAAAAGAAAGCATAATAAGCGTTTTTAGGTTTCCATTTCTCAATTCTTATGTTAAATCTAATTCCCATCCTTGCAATTGAAAAGTCCATTTGTCAATCACTCGCATGGAGCTCCTATTTCACAATACAAATGAGCCAGTTTCATCAGAAGTTGAGAGATACCTATTAGTTCAACTTCAAAAACTACCTCGAATTTCTTTTATGAAGATGAAAAATTCAGAAGGTACGGCAGTAAATAGGTTTGGTTAGTTTAATAGTTGCACGAATTTAAAAATACAGTTTTCAATTTAATTATTACTGACTGAAGAAACTTAACTTCATTTTGAAAGACTGCGTAAACAATATAAAGTTGCATGTTAAACTTGTAGAACTATACTTTCGTTTATCTTTGTATATTATGAAAAAAACTTTACCACCGCTGTGTTAGAAAACAATTATCAACCTTGTTCTCACTGTTATAACTCAAAAATTATTTGACAACTAGGGGGCTAAGCAGCTCGCTGCGGGTCACCAAACCCGATGATTGCTTCGCAATAATTGTTGTTTCTTGGCAGAAAACACTTTCTCTACCAAAGTTAAAATTATTCACTTAACATATATGTACTAAAAGGAATTTGTCCCGTAGGCTGCTGTCAGACAACGGGTAGGTTACCACTTTGCACACCCTGCCTAGGGACCAAGAATGCGTGTTATCGGCCCTCGTTAAACTGTTCTACCTTAAAGTGCTCGACTTCGCGCGCAGGTCGTCGGGATACCAAAGCGGGCCTGCGGAGGATCAAAATTGCAACGGCATGTCTTCGGATCATCCTCAGGGATGTTTTCCAGACCGTCGTGCAGCTCTAGTGCGACGTAAAAAGTACCTACCTTAAAGGAATTTTGTTGGCTCACGCTTGTGCCTCCACTTCCCACGTCCAAATATTATCAAATATCAGTATTATAAATATTTAGATCTATTGGTGAACAGATGTAATTTTTCTAACTATTCATTTCTTTTAAATAACATTTCTATTGTTATAACATATCGTCCAAACAAATTTGATGTGCTCACAACCGCAATTTCTTATTTTCGCTTATTGTCGTATGCCTGTTTAGGCAGTGGGACTGCGATTGTTCCTGTTTTTCAGTGGCGCCATCTATGGCCAGGAATTCGACTTCTGCTACGCCATTCACACAACCACAACCCGTTTATAGGGCGGGTAACATTCACACAGAAAGGAGAAAGGACGAAACATCCATGCTTTGCCCGGGATTCGAACCCAGGACCTTTTTGATGCAAGGACTTCCCTGCCCCCTACACAGCCGGTTGGCTGCGGATATATTAAATACTATTTTTGCTTGCATCTCATTGTGCATGAAGCTAATCTTTAAGATTTAAATCATTTAACAGATCTCTTTAACTGTATATCAATGTTATAGGCACAAAAATAATAATTGTAAAACTGCTAATAAGATTAGACCACTTTTCTAAAATATAATATCTTGATCTTAAAATATAGAGCAGGATTACATTATAATGATAATAAATTAAAACAACTATCTTATTCTTAAACTCTTGAATTAAATGCCTAGTAATAGCAGTACAGGAAAATAAATAACTTTTAATTAGGGATACAAAAGTATTTATAGAAAAACAATACCTTTATGACTTAATTTTATGCAGATGACAACCAAAACAATATAGATTTGAATGAGGGAAAACTGAATCCTATCACGTGATTTTCCAACCAATCAAAATGCATGGACAACAATGGAAAAGTTGGATATCATCATTATATTTTTACATATAGTAAGACAAATCCCGGAGCAATGAAAGCCCGTATAAGAAATTAAAAAAATGGAACTGGAATAAATATTTAAAATATATTTCTGTCACTTGTGAACATTGAATCAAGATAGTGACTTTTTCCAACTATAAAAAGGAGTANGATGGGTAACATTCACCCACAAAGGAGAAAAGACATAGAACACACAGAGAGAGAAAGAAACATCCATGCCTTGCTCGGGATTCGAACCCAGGACCTTTCTGATGCAAGGACAGTTCCCTGTCCCGTACACAGACCGGTCGGCTGCGGATATATTAAATACTATTTTTGCTTGCATCTCATTGTGCATGAAGCTGATCTTTAAGATTTAAATCATTTAACAGATCTCTTTAACTGTGTATCAATGTTATTGGCACAAAAATAATAATTGTAAAACTGTTAATAAGATTAGACCACCTTTCTAAGTAACTTGATTTGAAAATGTAGAGCAGGATTAAATTATAATGATAATAATTTTTAAAAAAAACAATTATCTTAGTTTTATACTTATAGTTCATTTACGTCACACTAGAGCTGCACGATGGGCTATTGGCTACGGTCTGGGAAACACCCCTGAGGATGATCCAAAGACACGTCATCACAATTTTGATCCTCTGCAGAGGGGATGGCTCCCCAGCTTCGGTAACTCGGCGACCTGCGCGCGAAGTCGAGCACTTTACGGTAGAACAGTTTAACGGGGACCCATACCGCACGCCTTTGATCCCTACGCAGACTGATCCAAGTGGTCACCCTTGCTCATGCTCTCGGATTTTGTTGTTATTTACGTTGCACTAGAGCTGCACAATGGGCTATTGGCAACGCTCTGAACAGACTAATCAAAGTGGTCACCCACCCGCACACTGACCGCAGCCAGTGATGCTTGGCATCGGTGATCTGCTGGGAAAAGTGTCTTAACGATCAGTTCACTGCGAGACTTCTTAGTTTTAAACTCTTTAATTAAAAGCGTAATAACAGCAATCCAGAAAAATAACTCATAATATGTTTCACATTTCTAGAGAATCGATTAAAGAACATTCAGGTACAAAAATGTTATTGATGCGATTATGATTTGAATTATTTTACGACCTAAGTTGAAGATTTCTTTTTTGCGTGTTTACGATAATGGATAAATCACAACATGCATGTTTACAATAATGGACACAGCTCGGACTAGTGTTTACGAAAGTAGACAGCTTAAAATTCATTTTTACGAAAGTGGACCACAGAAATGCGAATTTACGAAAATGTTTACGGAAATAAACTCTGTTCAAAATGAAATGAAATGAATGAATAATGAATGCGTTAATGAAAACTGTCAGCTCAAAATACGCGTTTTTGATAATGGACACTAATCGAAATGCGTGTTTTTGGAAATGGTCCTATCTGGGCAAATGCACATAATATTTTATTGCATTTTTCAACTTCTCTGAGTTATTTTCTTTTTTAAAGAATAAACCAAAGAATGTAAGTAAGTTCGTAATGTAATATCGTACAATTGCATGATTCACTTGGAGCATTTTATTAAATTAGTCTTTTTTTCAACAACAAAAAAACTGCTTTTTGCACACCGTTGCCACGGGTGCTATAAATTTATAACAGTGGAATTAAATTTTCGTTGTCGGCGTTAATAATTTTAAAACTCCCGTTCTTTTAGAGTTCTGAACGCGAAGACATCGCCTGAAAAGTTACGCCTGTAATATACCTACTAGCCATCCCAACCTCGAAATCAGGTATTTTGCCCTTTAATGATTTACTTACTGTTTAAATAAATGAGGAAAAGTAAGCACGTAACTCCTCTTTTAGTCATTTAAAGTTGTGTTGAAAACTCCGTAAGAGAATTTTTCAATGTCCATTTTCGTTAACACATATTTCGAGCTTTGTCCAGATCTCAAATCTCTCCAACAATTGGCACACCGAAACAAGTATCACTGGCTGCGATCAGTGTGCTGGTGGGTGACTATTTTGATATGCCTGCAAAGGGACTGAGGATGTGTGGTATTTGCCCTCGTTAAACTGTTCTATCGTGAAGTGCTCGACTTCGCGTGCAGGTCGTCGGGCTACTGAAGCGGTGGTGCCATCCCCTCCGCAGAAGATCAAAATTGTGACGGCATGTCTTCGAATCATCCTCAGGGATATCTGTACTTGGAGAAATTTGCCTTCGTGGAAGACTTTTAGATTAAACTAACCCGCATTTGCGTTGCGAGGAGAAGAAAACCTTCCACGACTAGCCTTACGGCAAGGGGACTCTAACCAATGATCTTCCACTGAGGACATTTTACGTCAGTACTGTGGTTTGTGAGAGCCGGGTGCAGAATTCGAACCCTATTTACCTCATTGAAAGCCAAACGCTTTATCCCCTGAGCCACCACGGTTCAATCGAGATTGATTTATTTTATATGAATTAATAATAAATTAATATCTTTATCATGTTGTTGTTGTTGTTGCTTATCCTCTTCTGGCCTGATGAAGTCAGACCAGATCTGTGAACCCGTTGACCTGAAGAAAATCAAACACCTAATCGCTAAATCATTACCATAGATACCGACGTGAGAAGGAACCCACTGCAGGTGAACATTATGTTGAGGGACAAGAGTTTTAGGTTGTTTACGATGGAAATACTGGTTTTGTCGCCAATTTGGGTCCGGTTGTTGAGATGTTGCAGGGAGCTGCGGCTATCAGAGAATATCCAAAGGTCTTTAAAATGAAGGTCATTTTGCATAACAAATTCCAGACCCCTGTTGATAGCCAGAAGTTCACTTCTGAAAACGGAGCAGAAGTCGCTGGCAAAGAGAAAATTTTTCATCAGGAGTCTCCGCTACCAGCATGACTATCGATTTTGCTGCCGTCAGTGAAAATTTTTGCGTCTTGTTTTGGAACTTTATCATGTATTGCATGGTAATAAATTGCTTTATAAGTCAATATAACGCTAGGCTGAATAAAATTTGTAACACCCAATTTTGCTGTTTAAAGAGTGCCGTTAAACCACTAAATGTGATTAAACCTACGTTTATCTTTCATTCTTGCTTTAATCGTAATGCATTGATTACTTTCAAGTTAAATTTGTCGCGGTCACGAAGTCCTCCAAGTTCCCAAATCAATACTTCTGAGAGTGCTGGATCGGAGATTGATCGTTCATATCGATAAGGTTCAGATCAAAATTACAATCTGCGGATGAATGGATAGTGTATGAATGCGTCCTTCCTTTAAAACGGGACGTGACGTATGTATGTTGTCTCCAGATCATCCTCAGTGATGTTCCTCAGACGTCGACAATAGCCCATTGTGCAGCTCTAGTGTGACGTAAGTAAAAGTACCGTACCGTACAAATAAAAGACTTGTGTGCTCGTTGCAAAGTACTACTTATAAGCCCTGACAATTCGAAGAACAAATGGCACAGGTTAGAGATACGAAATACATCGTGGGTTACGGCGGGATTCGAACCAGTTATATCCATGCTATAGAACGTGTAGCGGAACGATGAAACAGCTTTTTTTTTAGATGATTGTTGTTGTAGTTCATTTATGTAGCACAGATGTTACAGAACTGCACAATGGGCTATTGGCGACGATCTGGGAAACAATCCCGAGGATGATCCGAGGACATACCATCACAATTTTGATTCTCTGCATAGGGGTTTTGCACCCCCGCTTCGGTAGCCCGACGGCCTGCACGCGAAGTCGATCACTTTACGGTAGAATAGTTTTACGAGGACCAATACAGCAGACCCTGTGTCCCTACGGAGATTAATCCGAGTGGTCACCCACCCGTTCATTGACCGCAGCCAGTGATGCTTGACTTCGGTGATCTGCTGGGAACCGTGTCTTAACGATCAGTCCACTGCGGGACTTTTTAAGATGAACTTAAGTATATAAAATGGCGAATACTTTGAGAACAACGTTTGTTATCTCTTTTTATAGCTTAGTTTGAATTTAAATATTTAACAAACTTTGTTTGAACTCATTTTGTTGTTGTTGTTGTTAATTTACGTCGCACTAGAGCTGCACAATGGGCTATTGGCGACGGTCTGGGAAACATCCCGGAGGANTTGTGTTTTTTTCATATTATACCCAATTAAAATAAAAATGAAATAAGAGCTTTCCCCGAGAAATCAAAATTTCAAAAATCAGCCATAAAGCCATTAAACTTTTCATGCCTTATATGCGTGATATCTAACCATGCGCGTGATTCAAATCAACAAGCATTCGCGCTAGTTAATGGCTAAGTAATGGGCTTTTAAGACAAACAACCGCGAGAGTTCTACTCATCGAATTCAGAGTTTTTATTCTTGCAGTTTTAAGACTATACATTTTCATTATTTTCCGCTTTGTCAATTTTATGGCTTTTAACTTCTATACTTGAGCATTGATATGAACATGTGCGTGAATGATTGTTACGACAAATCACGATTTGTGATAAATAATTTTATGCGAACATTTGATGACTGGATGGGGAATAAGAAACGAAATGCAATGAAACTGAGGGGGGGGGGGAGATGTGGCGAAAAAGTCACATTCAAGGAATTTTGCCAATAGTATAAGTTCAAGTTTGTAGTCAAGGATAATAAGTTTACTTACTTTAACAGGGGGAGGAGATAATAGATTTACAAGGAGAGGACATTTACAATAATATAAGTTCGTAATCGATTATAATTAACAAAAGTTTACTTTAACACTTTCGTCACTGTTATATTGGTTGATTTTATTGAAATTGAAACTACATACATTTGCTGACTTGTGTGCTCAATATAGGCTTATAAGTCATTGTCAAGTAGAAAATACAGATAGAACAATTCAGAGAAAGACATCACAAAGAATACATCCAGGGTTACGGCGGGATTCGAACCCGCTACCTCCACGCTTAACAGAGCGTTAAGGACCGGCGATACCGCTCGGTCAGGGAGGCCCCTTATATTGGTTATTGGTTATTGCAATTACATAAATTTTCAGGCTTGTGTGCTCAAAATAGGCTTATAAACCTTCGTCAAGTAGAAGAGGACAGATAGCACAATAGGAGAGACAGCACCAAGTAGTGCCGCCTCTTTCACAAGACTCGGAGAATGATCATGTCGCTGTTATAGTTTTTACACTTTCACTTAGATTCTCGTTTTCTGTCATATACACTTTAAACGCAGCACTTTCCATTTCGGTTTGTTCTTATCGATTTGTTAACCGAAGGAAAATGTCTATCTGACTTAGAATACATATTAAGCGCATTTAAAATATACTTTTTTTTATTTATTTATAACCGCCGTTGAACAGCCGACCCAATTTTGGGATTACGACTACCAATGTTCGATTCCATAGCCTTGTAATTTTGAACCCAATCCAGAAGACAAGGAAACTCCTGGATCAAGTAGCGGGAGAAATTTGCCTTCGCGGAGGACTTTTTAACGGAACTACCCGCATTTGCGTTACATGGAGAGGAAAACCGTGATTCCCCTCCCCCACGATTAGTCTGGCGACAAGTGGACTCTAACCCATGATTCGTCTACCACTGAGAATATATATAACGTCAGCACTAGAGTCGCTACGAGCCGGGTGCGGAATTCGAATCGACCAGCCATCGCTAGGATTTGAACCCGGTTCACCTCATTGGGAGGCGAGTGCTCTATCCCCTAAGCAACCTCGGCTCAAGATGTACTTTTAGTAGTATTAATCCAAAATAGGGCAATGGAATATTGCCCAGTGGCAATTTGATGCAGATTGAACCAGTTATGAAACGGTAGCGTGCTGACGTCTGCTAAATACGGTGCTCGTAACGAAAGAAGAACTTATATCAAACAGAACATAACAGAAGAACTTATATCAATATCATAAGTTCAAGTTCGTAGTGATCACTACGAAATCACTAAGAAATAATAAAGTTTGAATTAGTTTTATGCTGGAAATGTATTGTCTTCTCACTAACTGTCCTTGTAGTTCATTTACGTCACACTAGAGCTGCACAATGGGCAAGCGTGAGCTAACAAAATTCCTTTAAGGTAGGTACTTTTTACGTCGCACTGCAGCTGCACGACGGTCTGGGAAGCACCCCTGAGGATGATCCGAAAACATACCATCACAATTTTGATCCTCCGCAGAGGGGATGGCACCCCTGCTTCGGTAGCCCGACGACCAGCAAGCGAAGTCGAGCACTTTATGGTGGAACAGTTTAACGAGGACCAATACCGCACACCCTCGGTCCCTTCGCAGACTAATCCAAGTGGTCACGCACCCTGACCGCAGCCAGTGATGCTTGACTTCGGTGATCTGCTGGGAACCGTGTCTTAACTATTTGATTGATTGATTTATTGAAATTACATACATTTGCTGACTTGTGTGCTCAATATAGGCTTATAAGTCATTGTCAAGTAGAAAATACAGATAGAACAATTCAGAGAAAGACATCACAAAGAATACATCCAGGGTTACGGCGGGATTCGAACCCGCTACCTCCACGCTTAACAGAGCGTTTGGACCGGCAATACCGCTCGGCCAGGGAGGCCCCTGTCTTAACGATCAGTCCACTGCGGGGCGATGTTTCGAAGACAGTTGTTAATCACGCAAGGTGGAGCTCTAGTGTGACGTAAATAATGTACTTACTTACCATATCATCAACTCAACTCAACTTTGGCAGAAATTAATCGTTATCGACATTAAGGGATATAAAATAAGAGGCACGACTGGTATCGAATGAGTTGAATGGGAAAAAGGCCGCTAACGGCCCCAGGCGCCCAGTTATATTTCGATGATGATGATATCGAATGAGCTCTTTCTGACTCCAAACTGTTTTATATGTAAGTGTAGTCTTGTGTGTTTACTCTCAATTTGAATACTGAGATGGATAACGTACGTGATTTTGTATTGGATGTTTTCTCTGAAGTTTTGGTCCGAAGAAGCATTTTTGTCCTGAAGATTTTCAAGAAATAAATTTGTTACCGATGATTACCAATTTTCAGAAGGTTGTTTATAGATGACTTTTCTCTTGATGTTTTTTTAAAGTAAGTTTTTCTAATTTTTATACTTTTTGCACTTAAGTTTTTCGTGATTATTAGTGGTACGGTTGTAATTGTGCGTGTCTATAATTTGTGATTGCTTTTTCAGAAAGATTAGTATTCCTGTTTTAATAATTGATCCTCTAGGGTAATTTTTAAAATATTTTGATTCTTATTTTTGATGGGATATTAACTTACTTAAAATAAAATGAACACGTATTAAAAGTAATTTTTAAAGTTTTGTTTTCTCCAATATTCAATTTTCTAAGTTCCGTGATTGTTTAAAACTGAAAAGATATCCCCTCAATATTTAGAAATCTTATATTTATACATTTGTATAAGCATGTATGTATATTTTATACAACTGTATTAACGCTCCATTTTAAACTGAGTTGCATTATTTTTTACTCTAAATATTTTTAATCTCACTCATTTGAAATTTTTAAGATTAATAGTTTAATAACGGTTGGTGTATACCAACATTGCCTAAACTAATTTAACTTGCATAAGCTTGAGTTTGGTTAAAGAAAAACAAAGTGTCTTCTGTATTCAAAGCACTTTTTGCAATCGAGCTAGGTTTTTAGGTCTCTCAGATTTTGTTTCACAAACCCCATGCATTTTGGTATCTTTTGTCCCCTTCTTTAACCAGGTAATAGTTCAATTTCGTTATTCAGTTAAGTAGTTTGCTTTCTGCGGTGGAGCAAATGGTTTCAACTTTCAACCGGCGGTGTTTTTGCTTCAAACTGTTGTCCGGTACACCAGCTAAAATGTAAAAATGTAATATTGAAACTGATTTTTTTTTTTTAAAGTCCCAGTTTAAAATTTGAAATCAAAATTAAATTCCGGGAATTAAACTAAAATGCTTGTCGTTCCATTCTCAGACAAACCATATTTAGATGAATAGAACTCAATATCAAATTTTATTTTGGTATTTTACTAATTAAATATTCGTTAAATCTTCACCAAAAAAATTTTCAGATGCTTGATTGTTATCGCAATATTTGAGAATCGGTTGAAGTAAATGTACTAGTTTAAAAATATAGTCTACGATTAAAATACACGTACTCTTAAAGTTTAGGCCATACTTTAAAACAAATGATCTAATAAAATTTATATCGAATCTATAAAATTGTTTACTCATCTCAATTTTATCTGCTATTATTAAAATATACTAAATCAAGTCTTAAACTTGTTTCACTCTAAAATTCGAGCGTGTAGGGAAAACCAGTTTATTGAATTCACATTCTTTAAAATTGGAAATCTGAAAACTATTTCAGGTATCTAGATGTCTGGAAGTCAAAAACTAGAACATACAATATGGCATATTTAGTGTTATTTAAATAAAACACACGGTATTAATAAAATGACAGTTTTTAATGAACTCTGCCTCTTCAGTAATGTACTGTTATTTCAGTACAAATTTTAATATTTAAGGTAACACATTCTGTTCCAAATCAAAATTTTTATCCTACAATTCCGAATCTGTCTGTAATTACAGCTTACATTTATTTAAAACCCTTAAAGCTTAAAACTCGCTGTCGCGTAACATAGCACAGCATTTTTAAAGTTTTATTTTCGCCTTACAGTGAACCTAAATAGAAAACTTTTAATCGCACAGAATTTTTATTGTTTCACAACTCCCGTACATTTTGGTTTTTCTTTTCTCCCCTTCTGTTTTTCCTTGAACTAGGTAACACCGTTTGATTTCGTTATTCAGTTACGTAAAGTAGTTTGTTTGCAGTTGAGCAAATGATTTCAATTTTCAGCAATAAATTCAAATGAACTTCTCTTAATCGGAAGTAAATCAATACGAAATACAGGATTGCTGTGAAATAAGTTTTTCCTTTTAATTGTTATTATTTTGTCTGAAAATTTCGTTCCTAATTCAATTGTGTAATTCCGGAGGTGAATAACTAATATGTTTGTTGAGAGATTCTAACTGTATCAACTTTCTTCGAAATTGATGAAAATTAGAAAGTTGATCTAACTATTGAAAACATTAAAGTGTTGCGTAACTTTCAGATTAAAAATCTATAGGGAGATTCTACTGTATTTTAATATAGCATTTACCCCAAGGCATTAAAATCAGAAAACTATTTGCTAATTTCGGTTAAATGTGTTAAATAATTATGAACGTTAAAGTAAACTCATTTTCTAAGCGTCTATTTTAAGATTTTTTTATCAGTTTATTCTAGAATTTAAGATTATTTGTAGATTTGTATGTTATCAATTTGTGAATTATGAGTATTTAAAAGTTTTCTTCATGAAGATTCAATATTCATAAATATATTTAGTTATATTTAATTTTAAAGATTTCAGTTCAAAACACACGTAATTATACTAATCTAGAGAAATTACATNTTTGATCAGTATTCGTAGGGGCCGAGGGTGCGCGGTATCGGTCCTCGTTAAACTGTTTTGTTGTACTGGTTATCGTGCCACCAAAGTGAGAGTGCCATTCTCTGGGTAGAGGATCAAAAATGTGATGGCATGACTTCGGATCATCCTCAGCGATGTTTCGAAGACAGTTGTTAATCACGCATGGTGGAGCTCTAGTGTGACGTAAATAATGTACTTACTTACCATATCATCAACTCAACTCAACTTTGGCAGAAATTAATCGTTATCGATATTAAGGGATATAAAATGAGAGGCACGACTGGTATTGAATGAGCTCTTTATGTCTCTGAACTGTTGTATATGTAAGTGTAGTCTTGTGTGTTTATTCTCAATTTGAATACTGAGATGGATAACGTACGTGATTTTGTGTTGGATGTTTTCTCTGAAGTTTTGGTCCGAAGAAGCATTTTTGTCCTGAAGATTTTCAAGAAATAAATTTGTTACCGATGATTACCAATTTTCAGAAGGTTGTTTATAGATGACTTTTCTCTTGATGTTTTTTAAAGTAAGTTTTTCTAATTTGCATTTAAGTTTTTCGTGATTATTAGTGGTACGGTTGTAATTGTGTGTGTGTCTATAATTTGTGATTGCTTTTTCAGAAAGATTAGTATTCCTGTTTTAATAATTGACCCTCTAGGGTAATTTTTAAAATATTTTGATTCGTATTTTTGATGGGATATTAACTTTCTTAAAATAAAATGAACACGTACTAAAAGTAATTAAAGTTTTGTTTTCTCCAATATTCATTTTTCTAAGTTCCGTGATTGTTTAAAACTGAGAAGATATCCCCTCAATATTAAGAAATATCTTATATTTATACATTTGTATAAGCATGTATGTATATTTTATACAACTGTATTAACGCTCCATTTTAAACTGAGTTGCATTATTTTTTACTCTAAATATTTTTAATCTCACTCATTTGAAAGTTTTAAGATTAATAGTTTAATAACGGTTGGTGTATACCAACATTGCCTGAACTAATTTAACTTGCATAAGCTTGAGTTTGGTTAAAGAAAAACAAAGTGTCTTCTGTATTCAAAGCACTTTTTGCAATCTAGCTAGGTTTTTAGGCCTCTCAGATTTTGTTTCACAAACCCCATGCATCTTGGTATCTTTTGTCCCCTTCTTTGACCAGGTAACAGTTTAATTTCGTTATTCAGTTAATTAGTTTGCTTTCTGCGGTTGAGCAAATGGTTTCAACTTTCAACCGGCGGTGTTTTTGCTCCAAACTGTTGTCCGGTACACCAGCTAAAATGTAATATTGAAACTGATTTTTTTTTTAAAGTCCCAGTTTAAAATTTGAAATTAAAATTAAATTCCGGGAATTAAACTAAAATGCTTGTCGTTCGATTCTCAGACAAACCATATTTAGATGAATAGAACTAAATATCAAATTTTATTTTGGTATTTTACTAATTAAATATTCGTTAAATCTTCACCAAAAAAATCTTCAGATGCTTGATTGTTATCGCAATATTTGAGAATCTGTTGAAGTAAATGTTCTAGTTTAAAAATATAGTCTACGATTAAAATACACGTACTCTTAAAGTTTAGGCCAAACTTTAAAACAAATGATCTAATAAAATTTATATCGGATCTATAAAATTGTTTACTCATCTCAATTTTATCTGCTTTTATTAAAATATACTAAACCAAGTCTCAAACTTGTTTCACTCTAAAATTCGAGCGTGTAGGGAAAACCAGTTTATTGAATTCACATTCTTTAAAATTGGAAATCTGAAAACTATTTCAGGTATCTAGATGTCTGGAAGTCAAACTAGAACATACAATATGGCATATTTAGTACTATTTAAATAAAACGCACGGTATTAATAAAATGACAGTTTTTAATGAATTCTGCCTCTTCAGTAATGTACTGTTATTTCAGTACAAATTTTAATATTTAAGGTAACACATTCTGTTTCAAATCAAAATTTTTATCCGACAATTCCGAATCAGTCTGTAATTACCGCTTACATTTATTTAAAACCCTTAAAGCTTAAAACTCGCGGTCACGTAACATAGCACAGCATTTTTAAAGTTTTATTTTCGCCTTATAGTGAACCTAAACAGAAAACTTTTAATCGCACAGAATTTTTATTGTTTCACAACTCCCGTACACTTTGGTTTTTCTTTTCACATTCTGTTTCTTCTTGAACTAGGTAACACCGTTTGATTTCGTTATTCAGTTACGTAAAGTAGTTTGTTTGCAGTTGAGCAAATGATTTCAATTTTCAGCAATAAATTCAAACGAACTTCTCTTAATCGGAAGTAAATCAATACGAAATACAGGATTGCTGTGAAATAAGTTTTTCCTTTAATTGTTATAATTTTGTCTGAAAATTTCGTTCCTAATTCAATCGTGTAATTCCGGAGGTGAATAATATGTTTGTTGAGAAATTCTAACTGTATCAACTTTCTTCGAAATTGATGAAAATTAGATAGTTGATCTAAGTATTGAAAGCATTAAGGTGTTGCGTAACTTTCAGATTAAAAATCTCCTTATAGGGAGATTCTACTGTATTTTAATATAGCATTTACCTCAAGGCATTAAAATCAGAAAACTATTTGCTAATTTCGGTTAAGTGTGTTAAATAATAACACACTGAAACATAAAATCAGATAGTTGTATATAATTTACTGGATGTGTACTAAAGGTTTTGCAGTGATTGTTTGCTAATTTTATGTGTTTTTTCTTATTTGCAATGTTGTACACTTTTAAATTTCTAAAAGGCGTTTCTATTCGGGAGGTTACTGCGTACTTTAAATTTCCTTCGCAGCCCAACTTAGCTAAGCTACGAACACCGATAAGGAATTCTGTTTCGTAACTCTCTGAATGATTTAAAATTCTAAACAGTTAATGTCATTCGAAAATTCGGACTAGAAAAGAATTGTTTTTAATATGAACTAAAATATTAATTCTTTAAATTCTTCCTTTTCAAAATTTGAGGCTTTAATTTAATGGCATAAATATGTTGCACCGAACTAATCGTAGAATTTATCATAAGTATAAAATTTTCAGTAGCAAACTTAAAAGCAATCCTAACTAAAACAAATCTAAATATTTTGTTTTCTAAAAGTTGAAAATNGTTAAACCGAATATTTAAATCGTAGTCTTGTGTATTTAGTCTCATTTTAAATACTAGATGGATACCGTACGTGATTTTGTCTGTTTTCTTTGAGGTTTTTTTTTTGAAGATCTTCAACCAATAAATTTATTACCAATTTAATAGAAGCTTGTTTAGATTACTTTTCTCTTTTTTTTTTAAAGTTTTTTTATTTTCACATTTAAATTTTTCGTAATTATTGGTGGTACGCTTGTATTTGTCCACTGAAAGTAATTGCTTTTAAGAATAGTATACCTGTTTTAATAACTGTCTTTCTTGGGTAATTTTAAATATATTTTATTATTTGATGGGATAATGAATTAATACTAAATATAAAAGTGTAATTTTTAAAATTTGTTTTCTCCGATTTTTAATGAACTTGCGAAGATCCGTGATTGTTTAAAATTGGAAAGACTATTCCCCATCAATATTAAGAAATATCGTATATTTATACTTATGTATGCATATGTATATTTTAAACAACGGTATTAATGCTTCGTGTTAAACTGAGTTGCATTATTTTTAATCCCACTAGTTTGAAATTTTTAAGATTAATAGTTTAATGAAGGTTAGGGTATACCAACATTTCTTAAAATCGTTTTAACTTTCAGAAGCTTGAGTTTAGTTGAAGAAAAACAAAATGTCGTTTTGCAATCAAGCTAGGTTTTTAAGTCACACAGAATTTGTATTGTTTCTCAACCCCCGCACATTTTGGTATCTTTTCATCCCTTATACCAGGTAACACCGTTTAATTTCGTTATTCAGTAAAGTTGTTTGCTGCAGTTCAGTAAATGATTTAAACTTTCAGCAATAAATTCAAGTGAATTTTTTTTAATTAGAAGTAAATCAATAAGTAATAAAGAATTGCTGTGAAATAAGTTTTTCCTTTTGATTGCGATTATTTTTGTCTGAAAATTTCGCTCATAATTCAATTGTGTAATTCCTGAAGTGAATAACGAATTTGTTTGTTGAGAAATTCTAACTGTATCAACTTTCTTCGAAATTAATGGAACTTAGAAAGTTGATTTAAGTATTGAAAGCATTAATGTGTTGCGTAACTTTCAAAATAAAAATCTCTTTACAGGGAGATTCTACTGTGTTTTAATAGAGCATTTACCCCCAAGGCATTAAAATCAGAAAACTATTTGCTAATTTCAGTTAAATGTGTTAAATAATATCACACTGAAACATAAAATCAGATTGTTGTATGTAATTTACGGGTTGTATGCTAAAGGTTTTGCAATCATTGTTGACTAATTTCAATTTTACGTGTTTTTTCGTGATATTTAAATGAGTACAGCGTTGAAAATTTCTAAAAGGTATTTCTATTTAAAAGGTTACAACTTACTTTAAGTTTCCATCGCAGCCCAACTTAGCTAAGCTTCATGATTTCTGCAGTAAATCGATTTAAAATTCTGAACAGTTAATGTCATTCAAAATTTTTGACTAAATTGAAAATTGTTTTAAAATGAACAAAATATTAAGTCTTTAAACTCTTTCTTTTCAGAATTTGAGACTAATATTAATCTAATATTAGTGATACATTACTTATAAATGTACAATGTTTAACAGCAAATTTTAGAAATTTATAATATTTAAATTTGTTTAAGTTAGGATTGCTTTTATGTTTTCTACAAATTGAAAATTTAAAAATCGAATGTTCATTGTATTAGAACACTTATTTAAAAGTTCACGATGGCTTTTGCTTAGACACACAAGCATTTACCTATCATTGTTTTTTTTATAATTAAGTTTAATTTTAATTCTTTTTTGGAGAAAATCTATATATTCGGATTCTAGAAACTTTGGCATTCATCTTCAGGTTTTCATGTAAATGTCGTTATAATTTTAGGCTGGTGATATGTTATATTAAGTTAATGTTTTTGTAGGGATCATCTTTTCACTAGTCGCTTAATCATACTAACAGGCCTATCAGTGAAAGGTTAGTGCGAAATTTATGGCAAATTTACGAATACGAAGTGCCTGTAGCTTTAAAATGTGTCTAAAAGATTTAACTTTCAAAATTTTAATGGTGCATTACTTCAGGTACAATTTTTCATTTAACAAATATTTTGTATGCACATAACGTTGAGTGGCAACGGCCCTTAGGTATAGTTCGTTCACCAGGAGTTGGCACTTGGCTCCACCTCCATGGAGGCTGTGTTCATTCCATCGCGGGAGTAAGAGGAGAAACATCTCCGTTCTTGAAATTGAGACTACCCTTAATGCGTACCAAGCACATGCAGTGGATTCTATTATACCTTTCGTTACTCTAGCTAATTAAATATATTTTAAATTTAAAAACTGCTCTTTTCCCGACAAATATCTTAAAGTACAAACGATTCACTCAAAAGAGAAGTATCATCAAATTTATGAAATATTTAATATTAAAAAAATGCACATAGATTGTGAAATAAATAATTTTGTCTTGAGATAGCCAAATAGCAACCTTGTTCAGGATTGTTCACATTCTTTTCCTAAAAATAGCGAAATGGTCGGTTATTACGTGATGTAGGCAGAACAAAGTGTTCGCTCCTGGTGAACTTACTATATAAAGCCAAAAACATCCACTCTGCCACGAAGGATACCAATTTCTAAGCAAACAGCTACGAAATTTAACAGGTGCAGGTTTGGTTCGAGGAAAATATTTGATCAATAATAGTGTTATTCAAACGAAACTTAGTAATAAGTTTTACGTAATTTTAAATTTAAGAAATTAAAAATATTGTTTTAAATTATTATTAAACAATATATTTGTATTGACATAAAAGTACATTTAAATTGTTACATGTTTTTAGCTCTTTAGTAAGATACTTTTTCAGCGGGTTAATAGTTTTTCCGTAGTTCTTACGACACTGTGTACACAGCATTAAATATTTAACTAATGAAACATAACCATATTAAACGATTATATTTTTAATTACATTTTCTTATTTATTGCAGAATCCAGGAGGCTACCGTGATTTCCTTGAAATTGATGTTTGATACTCTACCACAGGAAGTAACTAAAGCTAGTTTGAAAGAATATACCTAGCAGCAGAATACCGATTATGATTTTACAGCTTGATACTCTACTGTTGAAAATTACTTATGTTAGATTGAAAGAATATACCTTGCAGCAAAATATTGATTATTACTTTAAAGTTTAGTGATTGGTAAGTATTTTGATAGTATTAAGAAATTGTTGACTATAAATTTTATTTGGTGTATTTAAACTCTAATACAGTGTTTGATTAGCGATTGAATTGTGAAATATTTTACCATTTCAAAAATCAAATTATTCTGGTATCTAACTGGGTAAAAAGAAAAAATTTCGACGAAAATTTTGAATTTTTCTTTATTCATGTTTGGACTTGGTTAATTAGATCTCCAAAATATCTAAGTTCTTGATGTCAGATTTTAATAAATGGAGTTTGATTAGTTTTTTCGTTTGCTGACAAATATAGCCGTAAGTAGACTCCTTCAAAATAAACATTTTTTTTTATGTTTAGAGTATTTAAACCTTTTCATTTGATTGAATTATATTTTTAAGACTTCACTTTCGAATTTTTTCCTCAATGAACTTTATGAACGTTTAAGTTGAATTCATTTTCTAAACGTGGATTTTGAGATTTCTATCAAGACAGTTTGTTACAGAATTTGATATTTTTGTTGATTTGTATGTTATCCATTATTTGCACTAAAAGCTAAGGTATGAGTGAATTATTTTATTTTTTACGTTTTAGGTGTATTTAAAAATTTTCTTCGCGAAGATTCAATATTCATAAATAATATATTTAGTTATATTTCATTTTTAAAAAGGATTTAAATTCAAAACGCATGCAATTACACTAATCTAGAGAAATTATATTGAAATTTATGCATTATAATTTGTTGTCGAGGTTTTGGCATTGGAGTATTCGTAGTTTTTGAGCAAATTTCTTTTGAAATATATTTCATAAGTTTTTAATTTTCGGATCCTTGCTAACAAATTTAATTTAGCCTTTGTAAAAATATGTTGAAGCCAGTCTCCTACCTTAAGGTAGGTTTCAGTTTCAGAAAACTTGGTTTACTCTAATTAGTTAGGAATGTTTCGGGGTCTCCCACACATGTTACCATGGGGGAGGAGAGAGGGGTGTGTGAGCATCATTGAGGTAAGCATCATCGTGGGTAGCATTTCACATAAGCTAGGTAAGTTTTTAAAGTTAATTTTTAACTCGTTAGGACAGGAGTTATTTGCGTTAATATTGTGCCTTACCTTTTAAACTTATTTCACCGTTTTAGTTTTTAGTGGTTGAGGGGTAGTTTTCAACGTCTGCTCATAACTATCGGGAGGCTAATGAATTCGGCACACTGTCTTTTGGCAAATAGTTCTAACTCAAATGAACTCTATCGAATATTTGACTGCAATGTTTCCCTGTATACTTGAAAGCCATTTCACTTTCGTAGAGACTTTAAAATTTTTAGTAATTGAAATTTCGACTGCACCATTACTCAGGGTTTTCATTTTAACTTTGTCTGCGTTTGTTAGTAAATTTTTGTGTTTTACTCCAGTGCTTTGGAATGTAAGCACATAGTGCAGAGGACTTGCGAGTAGGTATGATTATAAAACTTGATTTGATGCACTGATATTGAACACTGCCTCTAACTAATTATGTTAATTTTGCCGTGACAGTAAAGACATTTTATATTTTTAACACTAGGCTTTGTACTGGATACTTCAACGTCGTATAGTAACCGTGAGGACCGTATTTGCCAAGAGCTCCAATTTTGACCTATTTTCCATGAGAAACATTTGTGCCAAGATGTCCTCAATTACTAACACAGCTGCCAAGATAACCATGTGTGCAAGGATTACTGACCTAGTTGCCATGTGATGATCTCAATAAATGACCTAGTTGCCATGAGGACCATATGTGCCAAGATGATCCCAATAAATGACCTAGTTGCCATGAGGACCATGTGTGCCAAGATGACTTTCTTAAGTTTCCTAGTTGTCATGACCTAGCTGTAGAGTTAAACCAACTTTATTTCTTCACCTCAAGGTTTATTTTTATGTTCTCCTCTAATATGAAGATTCCACACTTGTATTTTATGAATATTGTAATTTAGTTTTTTCTCCTAAAAATTAAGCTACATACTTTTTAATGAAACTTAAGAAATCGAAATCCATATTTTGAAATACCTTGCATGCAATTTAAGAATACTCAGTATTAAAGTAAATTTATTTCTAATATTTTCTTAAATACGAAAAATAATTAATCTTATTAATCTAAAGTTTATTCTATTAAAAATTTTATTCATGGATTATTTTAATAGTCAATAATTTATTCATTAAATATCATAAATTAAATTTCAAGTCTTAGAGAACGTGCATCTAATTTGCGTACACTAAGTACTTCATTGATCCTGCTTAGTGTATGTACGTACAATTGCGTGTCAAAACGTTTTATGACAAGCTTATTGTTAGCTATTGCTCGTTATAAATTATGACTTAATGTCTTAAAAATAAACCTAGAATATTTATGAAAATTAACTTTCAACGAATAAAAACTAATTTCGAGTTATTGGTGTTTTGTCTTCAAACTCTTGTCCTGTACAAAAGCTAAAATGTGAAGTTGTAATATTAAAAATTGCTTCTTTGAGAGTGCTAGTTTAAATTTGAAATGAAAATTAAATTACGGGAATTAAACTAAAGTACTTGGAGTTCGATTCTCAAACGAAACATATTTAAACTAAAAAGCTTAATATCAAATTTTATTATGGTAATACCAATTAAATATTCTTTTTCAATAAATCTCCACCAAATTTTCACATGCGTGATTGTTATCGCAATATTTGAGAATCAGTTGAAGTAAATTTGCTAGTTTCAAAATGATGTCTACGACTTAAAATACACGTAATATAAGAGTTTAGGCCAAACTTTAAAACAAATGATTTAATAAAATTTATATCGAATCTGTAAAATTGTTCGCTCAACTTTGTCGGTTATTAAAATATACTAAATAGACTCTTAAACTTATTTCAATGTAAAATTCAAGCGTACAAGGAAAAACCGGAATAGTTTATTGAATACACAATCTTTAAAATTAGAAAGCTGAAAAGTATGAGGTATCGAGATGCTTGGAAATCAAAGAACTACAACCTACAATATCGCATATTTAGGATTACCTAAATTAAACTCACTGTATTAATAAAATACTTTTTAATAAATCCCGCCTCGTCAGTAATGTACTGTTATTCAGTACAAATTTTAATATTGAAAGTAACACATTCTGTTCCAAATAAAAAAAATTATCTGACAATTCAGAATCTGTTTGTGTAATTACCGCTTACATTATTTAAAACCCTTAAAGCTTAAGACTAGCTGTCACGTGTCATAGCACTACATTTTAGCACTTCTTTTCGCCTTATTGTGAACCTTAATAAAAACATTAAATGGTGTATATTTGACATGTTAATACTTCACACTTTAGGCTGTCGTCTTATTTTATGTACTTATTTATAAATATGAATTCCTCTAAACAAAGAAATTAATAATTTGTCAAGCATTTATGTAGTATATATGGGCAATAACAATTATACGTATTCTATTAAAAAAATTAATGTACTCTATATCAAATAGAAGTCTAAGAACGAAACTGTTAAAAAAAATTTAAAAATAAAAANAGAAGTATACGTTTAGGCAAAAAATGTTCGTATTTTGTCACTCTGGGGAAAAAAAACTGGTAGATTTTGGTAGAGCGGAAATTTTTTCAAGAATTATCTATAGTTAAAACTTATGTTTTCTCACCTAATATGAATTGAAGAAATTTGGTAGGAGTAAATATTTCAACTTCGTCAGGTAATTCCTTAAGATAAACTGGAATTATATTTCTAATTAAATAAGTTCGATATATTTTTATAAATAGACTTGTAGTTTCATACAAAACTAATTTCGTTTTTAATCTTATTTCTCAGCAGAGTCTATTTTGTATAACGAAATTCTTTAAATCGATGTTCCTCGATTTGCTTTTCCTCTAAAAAAAGTAAACAAAAGTTGCAAAAAGTAAAAAAATTTGGAAGATTAAAATTTAAATTTAGTTCCCTTTTTTATGCAATTATGCCTGGATGAGCAAATTTAAAGTAGTTCATGTTTAAGGAATTTCGTTATGCATTCATATTGTTCACTTCATTCATATTCACGTTAACGTCATTCATATTGTTCACTTCATTCATATTCACGTTCACATCATTCATATTATTCATTCATCACGTTATTTCATTATTTCATTTAATACTAGCTAATTACTAACATATGACTAACTATAACATATATTTTAACCATAAAACATTAATTCATGGACTCTGGTGCTAAATAAGGTTAAATAACGGGGCATAATTACGTAGTATAAGTTATTGAAGTTTTTCTTAATTACGAGATAGCATTTCGTATAACTGAAGTTGTGCAATAGTAAAATGACGCAGGAAATATGTAGAGATTTTTAAAAGAAAGTGTAAATTTTACTAAAATCCTGTCTTGTTTCAATGCATAAAATTTTTGAAATTTGTATAAATTAAACAAATTATTTGTAAACGGGGGACATTATTAGAGAAATCGACAGAGGAGTTTTAAAAACGTGTATCGATTTTAAATGGAGTGAAAATAGTACTTTTTAAACTAAAAACTAATTAAATCTGTAGACATTTAACAATAACTAGTGAATTTTACTAAGACTGAAATGCCTGTACCAGTTATTCTAAAGGAAACTGAAATTAAGAAACCAATAAGAGCAGAATATTGTCTACTTGTAATTATCCATCCTCTTTCACGTGACGCTTCTGAATTGTTGAGGTTTCGCGAGATTTTTGGAGAATAAAACAAATCTTAACGTTCACGTTACCGTTTACTTGACACAAATTTTATAATATTCAACGGATCTTTTTAAACTTTTATAGCTATTAAAGGATAATGCTTGTTAGCTGCTAGGCATTAAGCATTGAGGAACTTCATATAAATAGTACATATTCAATAGAGAATTAACTTTACTTAAGCTACTCTAAAATTAGGAAAGTGGGTATTGGGTGCAAAAAATAGTTTTCGAAGTAAGCATGGCGGAGCTTAGTTAAAAAATAAATTTAACAATCATTACAGAACACAGATACCCCATAATCTGATTTAAAAAAAAATTGTTTTCATGATTTCGAAAATAGTTACATAATTCATAACGTCCTTAAAGATCCAAATCAGTTTTTAGAATTTACTTTATGACAAAGTTTAAATAAAAGTTAGACGACAAAATTTGAACATTTTAATATTACATCGAAAGTCTAAATCTGTTCGAAAACGTGAAAGAATGTGCAAATAAATCCAACCTATCCGAATTTAAAATTTAATAACTATGTTAACATAAATCTTAAGAAATAAAATAAAATCTTTCAACTTTTATATGTTTCTAGTAAAATGCAAAAGATATTTTTTTGTATATGTGTATTTACCTGCGTGTCTTCAACATTATTATATCCAACGTATTTAGTAGAATTTTTAATTGTTAACTTAAGATTTCAAAAATCTGATTTTGATGCTGTGTAAAGTGAATATATAATGAATCAAATGATTATTTCAATCTATCCCGAACGCATATTTTTTAAACTAAGCTAGTTATTGCAAATAAATCGATTTGATAAAAAAAAACTAGTTACTGTGCGGTGCTAAAAATATAGGTTCTTCGTCAGAGAAGGAAAGTTTCCATTATAAACATGAATCGACAATTTGAAGAAAAGCCGAAAAAATTCACGAGGTAAAGTATAAACTAATTTTCTAAATCGATTCATTTTTAAATCCTTTTTTTACAGTAAAATTTCCTTATTCTCATGGTATGTTGATTATGCGTTTAATACTTCTATAAGAATAAATGACATAGATAACAATAAGCTTGATTAAAACGAGTGTATAATATGAAATGCAGATTTGCAAATTCCTAAAAATTTCATCTCTAAATTTTTATTCATTTACTTTTCAACCTAAGCTAAACATTGTTATAAGGCTAGAAATTTTTACACCAATTTAAAATTCAATAATGTTAGAACACCAGGGTTATATTATACAAAATCTTAAAACAGTTCAGATTCCGAAAGTTAATTTAAGTCTAACTTTCTAAGAATTAAAATTTATATGAAATTCTCATCTACTTTTAGGTATTAAACTTTAAAAATAGTACCGCTTAACTCAAAGCAAACTAACATGGTAACGCCATTATTAGAAGAGTGCCATAAAAATTTGATACACCAAAGTAAATCTTGAGATACTATATCGAAATTGCAACTGTATCATTTTTATAATTGCAGAGAACCAAATTTAAACCTGATAGCACGTAAATATTAAGACATCGATTATAAGACAGCTGAATGAAGTGCAGCCTATTAAGCGCGGTTTATAGTTGATGATATAGTAGGTCTACGCAATTTGGGGACATCGATCTGCAGCATAAGTGTGAATCTAAAGTTTCGGTATGTTCTAGACTAGAGCCCCTGAATTAGACAGGCTGACTTATCATTCATTTTTGGAGCAAAGAGCTAACATAAGCACATAACATAACTAATACTAACATAACGTTAACTTGCTAACTTGTTTGCTCCAATATTGCTTGATAGGTCAGCTCTGATAGTATAGGATTTCTAGACTAGTGTGGAATATGACGTGGAAGTGGGAGACGGCCGTTCTGCTTTCTCGTCGTGCTTCACACTCGTCTAGCCGTTTGGGAGCTTCTCGATTTACACATGCACTCTTTTGTAGTGGATCAGTATCCTCGTGCTGTGAAGAGACCTTAAATCTTTAACGGAAGTATCTATTGATTAAAGAACATGAAACTAGTTAATTTTTAATATGTACTCATTTTTACTCTTAATATGATACTGCAATGACTTTTGCGAAAGCGAGTGTTCCCAGTTTTCTTCAATCGCTATATTGATCGTATGTTCAACAAAACTTATCTAATTTTTACTATAAAATCTGTATAAGTAGCACTAAGCCCTCGAGAGTTTAAGAACGGAATTTTTCCCTTTCGGCTGGCGTTTATTAAAGTCTAAATTTTTGGAAATATTTTTTTTTCTAACTATGACATTTTTTGAAATTGATAAATTAAAAGCTGGGAAAAATTTAAACTGATAACTTGGAACCTCAAGCGAAAATAGTGTTTTATCTAAAAATGCAGTCTGGAAAATTAAATTAAATGCGCAAATCTGCTTTTCATATATAAAAGTTTAAATATTTTTAAATTTATCAAAAACTAATGGAATAGTTTTAGTTGTAGGAGAAAATTTTGAAGTAAAATCTTTAGTGTTAACTTTCTGATTTCTTTTGTGTAATATACTATTTAAAAAGAAATAAAATTAATGTAAATTTAAATGTATATAGGTTAATTTTTGTGATGAATGATACATATTTTTGCAATGAGAATTTTCAATAGAGGATCATAAATATTTTTGACTCTGTATTGTGCAACTGAATAGCAAAGTTGCCGTTTTCATATCTCACTGTTCATTTCATACTTTAAATCCATGTGAATATAAATATTTTGATGTAAATTATGTAAGATATTTCTATTTATGTAAGATGTTCTGTAAATAGGGCAGAAGCTTAATGTTGTTCATGTAAATTTTTAATGAGACTTTATTGTAAATGATATTAGAGCTCCATGTAAATTAAGGAAGATGTTGTTTAAAACTAATTTGTAAATGAGTAACATGTAAAGATGCGGTTTTAAATAATTATATGTATTATAAAATGCTCTTTTGAATAAAAGTATTTGATAGACAAAGTGGTTTTAATTTTTTATGTATATAAATTTTTGTCTTTCCCTCTAAAATAAGTTATTCAGTTTTAAATTACCCCTTTACAGATAATGAGGATATTGATACATTTATCGTGATTTTTATTTAAAATTCGTAATAAGGAATTATTAGGATGTTAGTTGGACTTTTCTGTAAATAATTGTGCTTTACGGATGGTTATTAAATTAAATGTAGATGTCGTCAGAACTAAATTCAGTTGAACATTGCATCAAATTCTTTTAAAACTAGTGATTTATTTTTATACCAGTCAGTATCTGCTCTTTTTAAAAGGAATGTTTTTCCTAGTTAAAGTGGAGAATCTAATTCAAGCAAGTAGATATCGAAAGTAAAATTATCCTCTCCAGCAAGAATGAAAGAGCTTTTTAACAGGTACGAAAATATTTTTAGAGTATTGTTTTCTAAATCTCTGAGGAAAATTAAGTGTGAAGAATTATCCTAAATTTTCTAATATGGCTTACCTCTTCCGTAACACGTTTAACCTCAAAAGTTTGAACTCTTTGATGCATTACTTTTATTAAATATTTTGTACTTTTCAATATATTGTGTAAAAGTCAAAATAAAACATATTTCGCATATTTATTAGTTGTGCCATCTTCTAATTCATAACCATACCAGTTTTTTTCCTGATAAATTAAAATTCTAACACGGCTCACTTCTAAACAATTTACACTTATTTGCAGTTAATCAGATCGAAGTAGTTATTCATCATTGAAATTTCATCAATTTACAAAACAAATTATTAAATCTTTGACTATAAATAAAAAAATTAGAACTATTTTGATTATATATTTCAGTATAGATTTTAGATAATTTAGCAGACTTTTAGTAACTATTAGATTGCTTTTATGACCAAATTAAAGACTTAGATGAATGTGAGATTTGATTATGTCCGGCTCAATGTTTGTGAGCACTAATTTCTAATCATTTATATATATATATATATATATTTTTTTATGATGAGGTTCCCTACGGCACTGAAACTAAGAGAACAATATCCTCTTCCCAAGTTTTGCATCAAACGCAGTTTTACGATTTTAGTTTTGATTAAATTTAATTGTTCATCTTGTAGTTTCAAATTAGTTTCGGTAAGTTTGGCAAGTGTACTGAAAATACATTCGCTGCAGCTTGTTTTAAGTTAACCAAAAAACCTTGGTGTCTTCCTACCATTGCCGGAGCACCGTCAGTAGCTACAGAAATGATATTAGTCAAGGGTATATCTTTTAATTCAATCACTAGCGTTTCACCTTTCGTATAGCTTTCCAAACATTTAGCAAGTAACAATTCTTGGTAAAATTTTCATTCTTTTACTAATCTTGCATAAGCTAAAAGTAAAAGCTTCGTTTCCTGGATAAGTAGATTCTTCAAGCTGTATAGAAATTCAGATATTTTTAAGTACTCGCGTAAAGAATTTTCTACGCACTGAGATATATTATCAATCTTTCTTTGTACATTATTATTACTCCGTGGAATTCTTTTTACAATGTTAAAAGCTGGTTTGTGCAAACCGGTGAGTATTATCTCACTTACAGCTAGTAAAATAAGTTCTTCAATAGTGTGACGCTTTCCGGACTTTGCAATCATGTAATATATGGAAAATGCGAAACTATGAGAAACATGCGATCCATTATCACTTCTCTTAGATGTTGTTGTAGTGACGGTGTTTTCAGATATTTTTCTTTGACTGTTTGAATAATAGTTAAATCTTTATCTTTTTTATCACTATGGACTTTTATCAATTATTCGTTAAGCTTGGAATGTTTCATTGGATCACTTGTTATAGTTTTATTACATAGGAGGCACATAGGTAAAGTACAATTTCCTGGTGAAGAAATAAAGACATACTTTAAATATTCAACATTGTATTTTCGGCGTTTTTTCTTCGACTCATTCATACTGTTATCTCTTAAAAAGGGAGCAAAAGATATAAGAAAATTTGTAAATCAACTGTTTAATTTGTAACAAACCACTGCTAATAATTATAAGCACCCACCTTTATTTATAGTTTACTTAGGATGTAAAAATCGCTACGATTTTATTTATCTTAATTTCCTTCGTAATAAAAACCAATAACAATTTTATTATTTTATATTAAACCTCACGCAGACTCCCTGACGTTGTTCAGGGACCCCTAGATCAGTTTTTATTTATCACGGACCCCTGGTGGTCCATATGGACCACTTTGGGAAACACTATGTTAAACCATCCCTACAAAGTTCAACGAAGAATGTGAGGAAGTTTCCTCATTTCTAATCGGAATTTTTTTTTAATTACCTAAAAAAATACTAGATTGGTAACTAAGATATCAGTTTTTTTTTTTAATTAAACGAATCATGTGTTTTCCTAAAAATGCCTTCATTTCCAGCCACGTCGATGGTCTATCCCTTAAACTATTCCAAGCATATCCTGTTTTTTTCCCTCCAACTTGAGCTATCTGCTCCTTAAATTAACAAAGGGTTATTAAGCTGTACTTTGAGCTCACAAAGCCTGCATACATAAAATAAAGATATTTAACAGCTTCAGCCAAGTAAATTTGTCAGACGATATGTCTGGTCCTGAGTGGATACTCCCCCCTCTATACCATACTAACGAGAGGATTTTCATCCATGACAGATTTAACGTGCATCATGTTGGGCGACTGTGAAGATGAACGCCAGTATCGAACCCTGAACCGAAGCTCTCGACTAGCTATGTTCGAACCGACTGCACCACCAGGGAGTCTACATCTAAAGGTTTGTGGTTTCTAAATCCTTGTCAAAAATAAGGTAGGCACTTTATTAAAGTCGCCAATAGCACGATGAGCTATTGGCGACGGTCCCGGAAACATCCCATAGGATTATCCGAAGACATGCTATCGCAATTTTAATCCTCTGCAGAGGAGATGGCACCACTGCTTAGGTAGCCCGACGATCTGCACCCGAAGTCGAGCACTTTACGGTAGAACAGCAGGCTGATCAAATTTGTCACCCACCCGCTTACTGACTGCAGCCAGTGATGCTTGACTTCGGTGTTCTACTGGGAACCATGTCTTTACGGTACACAGCTGGACTTGTCAAAGTTAAAGAACAGGTATTACGAGCTACGAACGTGATTTATGTTTTTAAAGAATGAAAAAAAAATTAGTTTCTAAAGAGCAAGACGGTTAAGAATTTTTTTATTTTTTTAAAATTTATATTGAATCAGTGGGCATGATCTATAGCACGAATGTCGAAAGGGTCTCTAGTTTCGAATTTAAGATTTCTCGTGCTTTTTTTTTAAATTTATTTTTATATACTGCCGAAAAAATTATTTTAGCCCTCCCTCCCTTTTAGATGATATTTAAGATGCTTGTAATAATTCGCATGTAAATAACAGCATGTAGTAGGAAATTATATTTCGAGTTCAAAATATCTAAAATGCGAAAAATTCATTTAGGTTCAAAAATTAGGTTCATTTTTTCCCATCAGTATTTTTTTTAAAAAAAATATAACAAAGACTACCTATATCAGAAAGGGGAATTTGGGCATTTGAATGCTTTTTTTTTTACTTATTATTTTTAAATTATTTAAGAGAGCGATTTATTTTCTATAATTTGCCTGAAAAACAATTTTTTTTCATAATAGCCTCAAATTTTGACCTATATATGTATGATAAAAGGGGTTTTTTTGAGGGAGGGGGAGGGAGCACAAACGTTTTATTTATTTTAGAAATTAGTTTACTTCAACTTTGATGGTATTTCATACATTATATGATCTATATTTATTTATATTAAGAGAAGTAAATGCAACATAATTTATAATTTAACCATGAAATTTTTAGATTGGATGATTTATGAGATGACCTTAAAATCAAAAATTATAAAATTTTTATTACGGGTAACAGTATGCCACTTTTTGATATCTTGTACATTTAGGATGATGTGGTCTTCCAATTTAGAAGCCAAATTTTTCAAAGTTGTTTGAGAATCCTGTATAATTTCGAACACATTCGATGGAAACATACCGAAATATCTTATGTTATATTTAAAATTAATTAGTAATTAAAAAAAGATTTTTTGTAAGAAAAAAAAATTAATTGGTTACTAATCACGAGATTATTATATGAAGCTATTTAACAAAACTTTTACCTAAAACATTTATGTTTTAAGTCAATCAGAATATAAATTTTGAGTAGTTTTAACACAATGTTAAGTTTTTTGCTGCTATGGAACAAAAATGAATTAAAACGATTCTAGAAAACTTTTAACAGTCAGGAAAAGTATCTTTAAAGATTATTACACTGTGATTATATTGAAAATAATTTAAAATTTTTTTATTGTGCGTAAATAAAACCAAATAAACTACTAACTATGATTTTAAACTTACAATGATAATACTTCTGCTCCATTAAAATCGTTGATTTCGAATTTAAATAAAATTAATAAAAATTAAATGGTTTTTAAAATATCACTTACATCATAGAGAGAAATTATTTTGTTACATTATATTTTATTTTACAACCGTTGTTGAACTGCCGAAGCAATTTTTGGGTTTACTACTGCTAATGTTCAACCAAGTAGCCTTGTCATTTTGAACCAAATCCAGAAGACAAGGGAACTTCTGGATCAAGTATTGAGAAAAATGCGCCTTCGTGGAGGATTTTTTGATAGAACTAACCAGCATTTGCGTTGCATGGAGAGGAAGACCACGAGAACTTCCCTCGGTTAGCCTGACGGCAAGAGGACCCTAACCCGTGATCCGTCCACCAATGAGGACATTTCACGTCAGCACTGTGGTCGGTGCAAGCCGGATGCGGAATTCGTATCGAGCAGCCATCGCCGAGATTCGAACCCGGTTCACCTCATTGGAAGGCGAACGCTCTATCTTCTGAGTCATCGCGGCTCTTGTTACATAATAGAAAAATTTTAATATTTAATTTTTTTTAAATTTTCATTTTTATAACTGATAAAAATAGCTTTGAGTAGGTTTAAAAAAGTTAGCAACCTAAATCTTTCGAAGTTTTTGAAAATTATTGGAGGAGGGGGCACGTGCCCCCTATGATTAAGCATGTGCGTCTACGAGTGCTAGAAATGCAGTTAAAGACTTCACTTCTTCAAGAAGCCCCTTTTAGTTAAAAGTAAAATAAAGTGGTAACAGATGTTTTTTGTATGGTAATTAAAAATAAATAAATTATTTCCTCACCTATAAATGTAAATTAGATCATGTTCTGATACTTGCGGTGCGGTATTGGTCCTCGTTAAACTGTTCTACCATAAAGTGCTCGACTTCGCGTGCAGATCGTCTGGCTACCGAAGCGGGGGTGCCATCCCCTCTGAAGAGGATCAAAATTGTGATGGCATGTCTTCGGATCATCCTCAGGGATGTTNTTCGCTTCGACCACCGGCCCCACTCTTTATCTTTTGAGTTTTAATAGTATTTTATTGTTTTAGTAGTCTGTTTAATTTTTAGTTTAGTATCACATATCAAAATTTAAAAAATTTTCATACTCGCTTCGACCATCAGACCATTATTTTGCTTCGCTTTCTTTTAGGTTCCTCTAATATCTGACGCTTATCTAACTAATTATGATACCAATCAATCAAATTAAGGTTTTTTGTATTCGCTCCGACCTCTGGATCCACTATCTCTTTTCTTGTTTTTTACAGCTTTAACAAATATTGGTTGCCGGTACTCAATATATTTTGTTCCTAATCAACAGAACCAATATTTTCCCCACTCGCTCCGACTACCGGACCCATTTTCTAACGGTTAGTACTAAACGTTTGAAATTTATTTGAATACGAACAGCATACAAAAAGGATTCTGCAAGTAAAACAGGAGAAGTTTATCAAAGAAATTTAAAAAAAGCTTTTTGGATATATATTTATTTTACGATTATTAAGTTTTGCATTTTTAATATCCATTGCGAAAGATTTTTGCAAGTAACTATTTTTTGATGTATGGTAAAATATCAACAAGAAATGTGGCCATAGCTGTATGGCAAAGGTGTACCATAGCCTATGGAAAAATATTTCTTCATAAGCTGAAGCACATCTTAGTTTTTTGGCAAAAAATTGCCATATAAAAAATGCCATAGGATATTCCTATGGGGTTTTGCCTATGGTAAAATTTTGCCATATACGTATGGCAAAATTTTGCCATGCATGTATGGCAAAATTTTCCATATAAAAAAATTCCATAGGATATTCCTATGGGGTTTTGCATATGGCAAAATTTTGCCATACATGTATGGGAAAACCCCCATAGAAATATCCTATGGCATTTTTTATGGCAAACCTATGGCAAATTTTCCTAAGGGGAAGAGTAATAGAAAGATGAAGTAAGACTTCAAATCTTTTGAGTCTAATTTTCATACGTTTTTCCCCTTCGCGATCGATGATCCCGAAGAAGTTTAGCAATATTTTGGAATCAATATATGTATCTGTATTTATGGAACGTTTTCATCAACTCACTTTCGTATATGTAACAATGGAATCAGTTTCTATCTTCCTCACATGGTTAGAATGCTTAATTTTTGACAACAACTCTGCGCCTGATGACAGACAATACTAGTTGCAAGAATTTAACGTCTTTTTACTTAATTACCAAATAGAATTTATTACCAAGTTGTGACCAGTTTCCGTCGAGTGCTCAATTTACTGGAGCTCTGTGCTAGATAACAATACCATTTGTCTAATGTTTCCTGAACACTGAAAGTAAAATTAATTGATATATTTTCGGAAATACGAGATGATGATCAATTGATATTTTGACCACTTTCCGAATATCTAGAAGGCTCAAATTTGAATGGAAACCCAGTGCTCGATGACGAAGCAAATTAAAATGGTTTCCTAACCTCTAAAAGCAGAATTTAGCGTCATTTTATTGACAAAAGGAATTTAATCCACAATCAAAATTTAGACCACTTTTTGACAAGCTGAAGTGCTTAATTTTAATCGGAGCTCTTAGCTTGATGCCGGTATGGCTAGTTGCATGTCGCATGAAACATTTTATGCCGATGTAAGCAAACTAACGGTCACAAAAATAAATAAAAGAACAAATTTTTTAAAAAAATTAAAGCCATTTTTTCAGGGCTCGAAAAACCGCCCGTCCTCGGCGGTCAAAAATTTCCAGCGGACAATGAATTTCTCGAATCAGACGTCCGCGCGGACGGGCATTTTCCCGTTAATGTTCGTGATACACTTTCAGTTTTTGTTATCTTACAAGAGTCTAGCGTCTCACTTCTAAAATGACCCTCCAATCTTGAAATACCGTACAGCAACATACTGCGCATGGTGAATTGGTGTTTTTTCCGTCTGGGAGTACTGCAGCAGTTGAGAGGGACTTTTCAGCAATGAACTTACAAAAAAAAAACACATTACGTAAGCGTTAAGCGCAATTATGAACTTCCACCTGAATGGAATGCCCCTTTCAGATTTCTGTGCAGAAACCTTTGTAAATCACTGCCTTGATTGTGGAACTGGCAAACGTCATATTTGATTCATTTAAAAAACGCAGTACCCTCGGATAAATTGACATTCCAGATAACTTGACCTTTGTCATTTAAATTATTTCATAAAAGAAATACTAGGTTTTACTATTAGTAACTTAGTATTTCTTTTATTACTGTATAATGTAATCCTAGTAGCTACTAATTCATTGTGTAATTTATATAAATGTTTGTAATAAATAAGAAAAAATAACATTTTTATTTATTTAGAAGCGACTGGTTAGTTTCAATGGAGGACGGGTGCATTGTTAGACAAGCCGTCCTCGAGGACCGGTAAAGTTTTTTCGAGCCCTGCATTTTTTAAAAAAAAACTGATTGACTGAAGGGGAGAAAATGATTTTAATCTTATCAGACCGAAAACGAAAGATGTATTATCTTCGTAATAGACTTGTATCACCACCGAAAATTTTCAGGTCTTTCAAAACTAAAGCGCGCTACGTTCATCGTCGAAGTCTGATAATAAATTTCTCTTAATCGACGAAAAATCGATATTTTAATAATTCTAGAAAATTAAGTCATTCTAAAAGTAAACACGGTTAAAGGAATAAAGCATTATGAAGTAGGTGCTTTATTTTCGTTGCACTAGAGCTGCACAATAAGCTATTGGCGACGGTCTGGGAAACATCCTTGAGGATGATCCGAAGTCATATGCCATCCCAAATTTTGTGAGGCCACTTCCTCAATTTAGACAGAGATCTGATCCCTGTACTCATGGTACTGCCCAGCTACTGACCACGGGACTTTCGATTCCATAGATTTTAGGAGCATGTATATTGCATGTTCTCGGTGGGTCTTAGCGGAATCGAAGATAGAACCCTTGACCCTCCTGACTAGAGTCCGCTTCTCTAAGCATTATAAACCTATAAAGCAATGTAGGTAGGTAGATACTTTATTTTTGTCGCATTAGAGCTGCACAATAAGCTATTGGCGACGGTCTGGAAAACATCCCTGAGGATGATCCGAAGACATGCCATTGCAATTTTGATCCTCTGCAGAGGGTCTGATCTCCTGCGCGTGAAGTCGAGCACTTTACGGTAGCACAGTTTAACGAGGATCCATACCGCACACCCTCGGTCCCTACGCAGACTGATCCAAGTGGTCACCCACCCGCACACTGACTGCAGTCAATCACGCTTGACTTTGGTGTTCTACTGGGAACTGTGCCCTTATGATCAATCCACTGCGGGACTGTAAAGCAATATAAGTGCACAGAAGGCTAAAAATTATATATAAATGTTTCGTCAAATGAAATAAAATAAGTCACAGTCGAAGAGCCTGACGCTTTAGGTGAAGCTTTAATTTTTAATTATATATTTACCAGGGGTGGCTAAGCTCCTTGATAGTCGAGCCATTTTTCAAAATGTGAAAATGCGTAATCAAATACGTATTTAAAAGGTATTAAAAAATTTTTTTTACAATAATTATATTTATTGAAAACATATAAATAAAAGTACAAAATATGTGTATTAAATTTAAATATTAAAAATTAAACACATTTATTTTACTTCTTTTTGTAATTCTTTAAAATTTGGTGAATAATTGGTGACAGCACTTCTCAGTAATTCTTTAAGATGGTGTTTGGATTTGGAAAGTGGAATAAAATGATTCACATAAGTACGTTGTTCCTAATATAGAAATAATTGGACAAGCAGCCTTTTTTAATTCAGGATATTTCTATTCTGGTGCAAATTTCCAAAATTCAGTAATCGACGTCGATTTACATTTTAATTGTAGAGCTTGATCTTCTTGCATCTCTATTAATTCTAATTCTCCAGATGCTTTTTGGGTCATAATTATACTGCAAATGGAAAACTCACCTTGAATTATTTAATTTCAAATGGATTCAGAAAAAAATCAAGAGACGATTTAAAATATTCCAANAGAAAGCTAAAAATTATCTATAAATGTTTCGTGAAATGAAATAAAATAAGTCACAGTCAAAGAGCCTGAAGCTTTAGGTGAAACTTTAATTTTTAATTATATATTTACCAGGGGTGGCTAAGCTCCTTGATAGTCGAGCCATTTTTCAAAATGTGAAATTTTTCGCGAGCCGTAATCAAATACGTATTTAAAAGGTATTAAAAAAATTTTTTTGCAATAATTATATTTATTGAAAACATATAAATAAAAGTACAAAATATGTGAATTGAATTTAAATATTAAAAATTAAACACATTTATTTTACTTCTCTTTGTAATTCTTTAAAATTTGGTGAATAATTGGTGACAGAACTTCTCAGTAATTCTTTAAGATGGTGTTTGGATTTGGAAAGTGGAATAAAATGATTCACATAAGTACGTTGTTCCTAATATAGAAATAATTGGACAAGCAGCCTTTTTTAATTCAGGATATTTCTATTCTGGTGCAAATTTCCAAAATTCAGTAATCGACGTCGATTTACATTTTAATTGTAGAGCTTGATCTTCTTGCATCTCTATTAATTCTAATTCTCCAGATGCTTTTTGGGTCATAATTATAATGCAAATGGAAAACTCACCTTGAATTATTTAATTTCAAATGGATTCAGAAAAAAATCAAGAGACGATTTAAAATATTCCAAGTCTTGAAATTTATGTTGGAATTCCGCCAATATTCCTTCTAGGTTTTTTTATATACTCGTTGAGTTTTTCTTGTTTAATATTGGAGCCACAAATAATCCTTCAATGAGCCGCATGTGGCTCGCGAGCAGCATTGTGGCCCCTTCTGATATATACTATCTTGCAGTGAAGAACGGAATAATAACTTAAATATTTTAAGTTATTAAACTTTTTTAAAAATCGCCATTTTGGCAACATATTTAGAGGAAAATTATCAAAATCATTGTCAGCAAATTTTTGTCAGCCCAGATAACGCATCGTTGGAAGAATTCGATTAGAGGTAGCAGGCTGAAGACAGACTGTAACTTGACCTCAGAGTCATTAATAACTGTTACTAACTCGCAGCAGTAACAATAACATATTATTCGCAAAAAAAAGAAAAGGAAGAAAAAAAGGCGAACTACTTGTGCGAAACAAGCATAACAGCTTGCAAGTTTTATTAAATTATTTTTTATTTTAAGCTAATTCTATGCAAATGAAGGAGTAGGGAAAAAAAGTATGTTTTCAAATTTGAATTAACTCTGAATAGACCTGCAATTTCGCTTCAAATTGCATTGTTAAAATAAACCTCAAGTTTATCGCTTTGTATTTTGTTTTCTTTGACTGGAAGAGACGGTCTAATGATTCTGTTGACCTAACCTAACTCATACCTATTTGTCTTTTTTTTCTCTCGATAGTCCATGTTTTTTTCCCCCTCGTAACAATAGTGACTCATTTTTCATTATTATTATTTTTTATGCTGTACGCTCCTATATATCTTCAAATTTTCTCTTTTTCTTTCTTATTTATTTTTAGTTTTTATTTCTATCTATTTTATTTCTAGCCATTTTTTATTTCTTAATTTCAATTTGTTAATTTCCTTTATTCAGGGCCCACGGTAAGCACTCTCCAACTCGCCAAATGCGATACAATCGTAAATTTGGCCAATAAAATTGTATTTCAGCGAAAGTATTGGAGAATGATTTTTTTTCCTCTGGAAAGAAATTGAAATTACGTCAAAACGAATTTTTCTGAACAAATCAGTACTTTTTATTCGATTACAGTAATTTTCGGTAGATGCGCCGCATAACCAATTAGAATTGGATCCAAATACTTTAAGTCTGAAACAAACTACCGTGAAATAGTTTTCTAAGGCTAAAAAAATTAATCATAAAAAATTGTTAAGATTTGCATTTGGCGAAGACTTTCGAAAATTGGCGAATACATTTGATATTTGGCTAATTTACTGGCTAATAATTTGAAATCCTTAGCGCGGGCCCTGTTTATTGTAATAATATTTTAAACTGTTTGATACTTTGTATTATAGTTTTGAAAGTGCTTGATTATTGATTCTATCAACTACTGTGTTTTGAGCCGTGATGGCTCAGGGGATAGAGCGTTCGCCTTCTAATGAGGCAAACCGAGTTCGAATCCTAGTTGATACGAATTCCGCATCCGGCTTGCACCGATCAACCGGGTTCGAATCCCATTCGATACGAATTCACCAAAAAATAAACCAGTTCGAAACCCACCGATATTTGATCGATACGAATCCGCATCCGGCTTGCACCGACCACAGTGCTGACGTGAAATATCCTCAGTGGTAGACGGATCATGGCTTAAAGTCCCTTTGCCGTTAGGCTAACCGTGGGAGGTTCTCGTGATCTTCCTCACCGTGTAACGCAAATGNTAAGTACCAAAAATAAATAAATCCCATTATTTATTTTTTAATTTCTGTTAGTTAATTTCCTTTATTCAGGGCCCACGGTAAGCTCTCCCCACATCCAAATGCGATAAAATCGTAAATTTGGCGAATATAATTGTGTTTTAGCGAAAATATTGGCGAAAGATTTTTTCCACTGGAAAGAAATTAAAATTACGTCAAAACAAATTTTTCTAAACGAATCAGTATTTTTTATTCGAATGCAGTTAATTTCGGTAAAAGCGCCGCATAACCAATTAGAATGGGATTCAAATACTATAAGTCTAAAACAAACTACCGTGAGACAGTTTTCTAAGGGGAAAAAATGTATCATAAAAAATTATTAAGATTGGCATTTGGCGAAGACTTTTGATATTTACTAATAATTTGAAATCCTTAGGGCGGATCCTGTTTATTGTCATAATATTTTAAACTGTTTGATACTTTATATTGTTTTACTGTTTGATACTTTATATAGTTTTGAAAGTGATTGATGATTGATTCTATCAACTACTGTGTTTTGAGCCGTGATGGCTCAGGGGATAGAGCGTTCGCCTTCTAATGAGGCAAACCGAGTTCGATTTATCCGATTTACACCGACCAAAAAGTGAACCGGGTTCGAATCCCACCGATGTTTGATCGATACGAATCCGCATTCGTCTTGCACCGACCACAGTGCTGACATGAAATATCCTCAGTGGTAGACGGATCATGGGTTAGAGTCCCTTTGCCGTTAGGCTAACCGTGGGAGGTTCTCGTGATCTTCCTCACCCTGTAACGCAAATGTGGATTAGTTCTATCAAAAAGTCTTTTCTTCCTTTCTCTTTCTTCCTCTCTCTTTATTTATTTCTTTTTTTCCTTCTCTCTTTCTTTCTTTCTCTCTCTCTTTCTTTCTTTCTTTCATTCTCTTTTTACAGCAGAACAGAGAGAGTGCATTTAATTTTAAATAAAGTCAACTAATATTTTAGTTACTTTCTTCTATTCTTCGTCTTTTTTTCTTTTTTTTTAAACCGAAAATTAAATTTTGAAATTTTTGTTTTTTATTTTTCCATTTATGTTCGTACAAACTGATTTACACAACAATATTTTATGCTGATTACTTTTAAACGTTAACATAGTCGAGTGCGAAAAATAGGAGAACAGTCGAATTTCGATCGAATCGTCACATTTTCATGTACAGTGCAGAAGAAGAAGGAAAAAAAACGGACTACAATGAATAATTTTTGGTCTAATGACTCATTCGTAATATTTCGAGGGTGTGACTTCAAATTTGCAAACTATTTAGTGCGGACGATATTTTAAGCCACGAAATCAGTCACAAAAACGCACTTTCTCTGAATAAACATTATTTTTTCGATGGATTCAGATTTCTGACTCCCAAAATAAAGAGAGTTGCCGCAATCTGAGAATCAGGGTCCTAATAGTTTAGTCAGGAGAGCGGTCCAAAATTTTGACCCCCTAATCTTAATTATAATATTTGCGTATTTCGCCATATCTCAAGAACTTTTTAGACGAATTGAAAATTTTTTCCACGCAATTATAAAATTCGTTTATCCATAGATAATTGCATGCGAAAAATAAATTTTAGTAAATATTCATTATTTTTAAATCATTTTATTTCATAATAGTCGAAAAAAATTGATTTATAAGGTAGACAATATTTGCATCATTTTAAAGTGTGTAATTTTACACGGCAAAATACAAAATTTGAGCGAAATTGGTTGAAAAGTTCTTGAGAAATTGAATTTTTTTTAAAAAATCGTATATTTAAAATAAGATAGTTGCATAATTTTTAAAAAAAAGATTTTTATAACAATTACTGTTACTATTAAAATTTATAATTCATGTAAATTTAAAAAAATATTTGAATGGCGATGATTGTTACTATTCAAATTAATAAAATATATTAAATATTTTTAAAGAAATATTTCAATGACAATGAATATTATTATTCTTATTTATAAGTTTTTTGAAAAATATTTTTATGACAAAGATTATTATTTTTCAAATTCATAAATTACAAAAATTTTTGAAAAGAATATTATGATAGCAATGAATGTTACGATTCAAATGAATAAAATATATAAATTTTTATGTAAAAAAATAAATAAATTTTATTTTTCAAATTTATGGACTGCACAAATTTTTAAGGAAATATATTGCATATAACTTTATGTAGCTCATTTATATATTAATTGACAATAGGTCATGCTAAAATACATATTTTTTGTAATAGTATTTTTTGTAATAATAAAAAAATAGTATTTGTTTAAATTAATATTTAAAATAAATAACCACTGTTTTAGAAGCAAACTTTGTACGATAAATTTACCTTAAAAATATAACTTTCATTAATTGAAAATAACGATACACTGATTTAAAAATATTTTTTTCGAAGAATAGTTTAAATCCTTTTGTCTGGAAAATTCGTTGCTTATGGATGTGAGACTTAAAAAAAACTGAATAAACAAAATGATTTCAATTCTGTTCTTTAACCTCTCAAAACATTTGTGAGGTTTCTAGGAATACGACCAATAAAATAAGCAGAGAAAGGTGACATCATCGTCCTTTCAACCAATGAGGTGAGTTTTTTTGATGACCAAGATGAAAGAAACAAATCGCGTTTCTCTAAAAAGAGTAATTTTGATTCTCGCTGTCGACGCGTTGCAAGTCAACTTGGTGAGAAAACCAACTCATTAAAGGAGTCGCACCTTTTCCTGTATCTTTTTAAATTGAAGATAATCTTCTCAAAATGGTAAGCAGAAATCGAAAAAAATCATTCAGTTTAAATTAATGAGTTTTTTTATGAATATTTTAATATTTTTTTCCCTCATTTTGAAGATAAACTTTGCCTGAAAAAAATCGTCATTTTGAAAATTATAAATTTTGGAGTTTTTTTTTTAATTGATTTATTTAAATCTTTTCCGTACAATATCAAATTGAAGATCATTTTTTGCTGAAAGTGGTAAGTAGAAAATTAGAAAAATTATAAAGTTTAGAGTTATTGTTTCGTATGATTATTTTTTTAAAATTAATTTCATTCCTCATTTGAAGAATTCTAATTTTTTTTTTTTAGTTTCTGAAGATAAGAAAAATCTGAAAAAGAGAAAAATAATTAATTTTGATTTTATTATTATTTTGAATGATTTTTTAAAATTTCTTGAAATTGAAAATAATCTTTGCTCAAAAGGGAAAGCATAAAACATGAAAGCAACAATTAATTTTTAATTAATATATTTTATATTTATTAAGTTTATTTAAATCTTTTTTGTTTCTTTTTGAATTGAAGATAATTTTTGCTCTAAATGATAAGCGAAAACGAGGAAAAAATTATTATTTTAAGACTAATAGCTCTTTATGGCCTATTTTTCTTAATTAGTTGTACTTCTTTGTAACCTTTAAAATTGAAACTAATATTTGCTTGAAACAATAAGTGCAAAAATGATTCGAAAGATAATTTAATTTAAAAATATAAATTTTTTGCTTTAAAAAACTATTTTCAAAACACCTTGAACACCTCAACAACACCTTGAAAACTTTAAATAATTCTATTTCAAAATAGTAAGCAGAAAAATAAGAAGAAAAAAAAATATTATAAATTTAATTTTAAAAATTTTATATCAAACTATTAAAAAAAATAACTCATAGATATCTTTCTCGTATACTTTTAAAACGAATAATTCTTCCTATAATGAATCCTGAAATAATAATTATAAATTTATCTTAAGTTTTACTTTTTATTTATTTAGTTATTTATTCAAAGAAAAAAAATGATTATTTCATGAATCTTTAAGAACTTAAGATTGGTGTAATCTTTGCTCAAAATTGATCATGATAAAAAATTGGGAAAGAGAGTAAAAGAAAATGATAAGTATTAACTAAAACTCGATATTTAATTGATAAATAATTAAACTTATTAATTTATTACGTTTAATATTCATAAATTTACTGACAAAAATATTGCTAGCGCTTTTTAAAATTGTAGATTATGCTTGTTAAAAATAGTAAACAGTAAATGATTACAAAATTTATGAATTTAAAAGTAATAGAATTTTTAAAAAAAAAACGATCTTTAGTGACAGTTCAATTACAAGTGCAGCCCTCTCTTTTTTTTTTCTTAAATTAGAAACTGAAACTGAGTAAAATGAGCTGCTGTATTTTTGAGTTGAAATGTCGCAGAAACTGTAAGCCGACTTAGACATTTAGACATTTAAAATTTCATATTTTAAGAAGATGTAAATTACAATTTAAAGTTTTTTCTATCCTCGTTGAAAAACTACAAATAGCCAAAATCATATTTTTCTCGAAATTATCGTGCTGAAAGGTGTTTTATAAATGGGTGTAAAAGTTGTTTGACAGGCTAAATTAATTTCATATATAAACAGCATGAGTAAAAACAAGATAAGAGCATAGAAAGTTTAACTAGAGTTAACTTCTGGCCATACTATTTGAACCCTAACATCGATTCGTACCTATATTTTTCAGATTTAAGCATACTCCCATATTAATTTTTTAAATCTCTCTCTCGCAACAAAAAAAAATTAATAAATAAGTAAAAATATTAAAAAAAGTGCGTTTCTGTGACTTATTTCGTTACATAAATATATGTAGCAACATCAATATGTTTAAGATATGTCCTCTGAGCCTTAAAGTCAAAATCTTCTTCAGATCAGATCAGATTAAAAAGCTGGGCTTGTTATTTCGTTTAGTTTATTTTTGACTCACTGTATCTGCATAGGCAGAATCCTCACTTATGGGTTGTTAAAGTTGTAGAATTAGAGGAATATTTACTTTCTCGGATTTAAGTTTTTTGTGCATGTTTTATACAAGTATATTATAAAACAATATATTGCATACCAGCGAAATGATAATTTCGCTGGTTCGTTTTATAATTTCGTTTTATTTCCAGCGAAATGATAATTTCTGGCAATATTGAAATGATTTGTTGCTATTATTTTCGATAAATGAATATTTCATGTATAATGATAATTCGCAAGCCGAACGGACTGCGTAGGGATAAAGGAACTGGCCTTGCATCAGAAAGTTTCTGGGTTCGAATCCCGGACACGGCATGGATGTTCTTTCATTCTCTAACTGCCCTTTCGGTGGGAGCAACGTTGACCCACCCAATAGGGTGCCCATGAAAGAGCGGCCAACAAATCTGCCCTAATACGCTTGAATTGACGAATGTCAGCCCAGGTGGGTATTGGAAAAAATAATAATAATTCGCATGGAAATTATTTTTGTAACTCTATCATTTATTCAGTTTATTTTTTTCGAAGCGGGTTATATTTTTAGTACTCATAGCTGCATATTTTTCACATTTGCGGGTGCACATTTTTCAACCCAAACTTCACATTCTTTTAATTTTTTTTCTTTCTAGAATTATGTATTAAGTTGAAAATGTATAGTTGGCACTCAATTCTTGAGAAACTAAAAATAAATGAAGAAAGAAAATAATGAATAAATAAATATGGAAAGTAAGAAATACTATAAATTGTCGAGTCAGTCGCTTGTCTTATCCAACTAAAAACTAAATTTACATATCTACCTTTTAGGAGACGAATAATGTCATTCTTAAGTATCAGAAACTTACCCTGAAAAATAGACATTCCATCATAAAATGCATGTGTATGCAATATATTTTCAAAAGATACATTCAGTGATGCTTAACTTGATACCTCAACTTTTAGGGATGGGTAGGGCAGCTTCAAATTTTTAAGTGGAAACACCATTTTTTGTCATCTGAATTTTCCAGAAGAAATACTTAAATTTAACTTACAGGTCTTCGCATTTAAATTGACAGACAGCGCTGCGAAATAAAAATGGGATGAAAAGGTACACCTCGAAAAATACGTCGCGAAAAAATAAAGATCGATGTATTTGATAGTTTTCTTAAATCTGACAACACACCTTACAGATAACATCAAATTCGACCCCATCTCATAACTATAACTCCCATTTCCCTGCAATTAGTTAAATTTTTCAAAATGTCAATAGAGTTCGATACTTTTGAAAGCAAAATCCAATGACCCCAAACTCGACTCCCGGATGTTCAAGTTGAGTTGGATGCCCCTTGTTAAATTTTTCAAATTATCCAAAGTGACAATTTTTTTCTTTCGATTTTCTGGAAAATCCAAATTTGCAACAATAAAATGGGCTCCTATCAAAAAGTTTGAAGTTGTGTGTAGAAATTGCATGTACTGTATGAAGAAATTATTGTTATTTAATATTATTAATTCATAGCCCTATTTGGTAAGTCCTCTGATAGATTCCTTCATACCATTTCAACTCAAAAAGTTTCCTTCTTTTCAAGAAAATATGAGTTTCAAAACTAGGAGGTACCTCAGTGATTTATGCCACTTTCATTTCATCTGATTTTTCCTTTCATTTCAAATTCGATTTCTCAGGTTCGATCGATTTCATTCAAATTTTACATTTTGACATAAAAAATTACGTTCTTTAAAATGATTTAAAATTTTTTATTCCTCACCAATTAAAATTTTTAGACAGTTATTATATAAAATAATAAAAAAAAACATATATATTTATTGTTTACGATGATTAAAGAGTGGACGTTAAGTTTAACAAATATTTTATTACAGGACGTTTACCATAGAAAAACCTTAACGAAGAACGGTATATTTTTAATTGATATCCATATTTTTATTATAGGACACTCACCATAGAGCATCCTTATCTTAGAACGAACAAATTAATTATAAAACAAAACATTAAGAAACTGTCGCCAAATTGGCGAACTATCTTTTCTTGGCGACAATAACAAATTTAGATTCATGACAACGTTCTTAAAAATTATTTTTTGGGTGGAATTACTCGCGCAAAGAATTTTATAATTGTGTACAAAAGTTTTTCGATTCGCATAATCCGCCGGAAAAAAAAGTATGTTTATTCATAGAAAGTACGTTTTTGTGTCTAATTTCGTAACTTAAAATATCGTCAACTCTAATTAATTAGCATATTGGAAGTTTATCCATTGAATCGTTATGATAATGTCCTAACACGTGAATATCCGATCACTGGGTAAAAGTTATTCAGAGACATTCGTTTTTATTTATTTATTTTGCATTGTGAGAACAAATTTAAAAAAGCTGACTTGAAATCTTAAATATCAACAAAATTTTTTGCTGCATTTTTTTCTGCATTAAATCTAGGAATAACATTAGTTTGTAGGGGGGACGTTGAAATGCTACGTAAGCACTTAAGGGGGAAGAGGGATATGACCAATGCTCAAGTAAGACGCAAAAAAATCTCATTATTTTCAATTTTTTTAAAATGAAAAAAAAGCACAAATTTTGGAACAAAATTAACTGCTATTGGGAAAAAATAATTTTGAAGTAAAAATTAAATTAGGGAAAGAAAAAGGTGGAATAAAATTTTTCAAAACGTTATTAATTTTTTCAAAACGGATTATAACGTAGATTTTTCTTTACACAAAATTACATTATTTGTTTGAATTTAATCGGAAAATTCTTAAAATCGTTACTTACTTTAGTAAAAGCGTGGGTTAAGGCAAAATTAACTTGGGGGGGGGGGGGGATTTTGAANAATTTGTTTATCTTTGCTGCTTATGTGGGAAGCGATGTCTAAAATTGACAAAAACATACTTTTGTAATACTCAAGAAACTCAATATAAGCGATACAAAATTTCTAATGTTTAAAATAAATAAAATATAAAATATATCTGACAAATCATCAATCAAGGATTGATTTATTTATCAAAATGACTGCCACCGTTTCTAAGCCTAAAATATAACTTTGCATAAACCAAACATTAGCCTAACTAATCTGTAGTTAGTATTGATTGGCAACAAGTGGCAGATTTTTGTCTGAAAAATGAATTCTCTTGACAAAACCAGATTTACATATTCGTGATTATTCTAGATATATTCACAATGGATAAGAGGACGTTGACCTCTAAAACCGACGTTTTATTATTTCTGATTTTGAATAACCTTCTCTCGTTTAGTTGAATTTGAGATATTGTTTTTGATAGTTTTAAAATAAAAAAAGAGCAGGCGATGAAGATCCGTGATTTTATACGAAGAATAAGTTCACGCGAATCTGAAAGCTCTGATGTTTTTGTTTAGATAAAAACCAGTTTTTGAATTTAGTATTGAAACATAAGTTTTATATAACGAATTTCCCACCAAAAGAATTTAAAATAAATGATAAATAATTAAATATTAATATTTTTAGTATGATGCTGATGATATATTATATTTATTAAAAAAAACTTAATTAATTGCAAAATACTTTCTTTTTAATCATGATATAAACTTTTTTTTAATAAAAAAATATTTTTATGATTTTATTTATTTAACATTATTTTATTTAAATAAACAGACGTTTTTCAAGTGTTTTATTCTCTTAAAAAATATTTTGATACATGAAATAAACTCATATAAGATTTGTGACTAAATATAAGATCATGTTATATAGGTTGTTCAAGTGTTGCATATGCATATTTTTGACAATTTTGAACTCTCAACCCCCAAAACATTGCTTACGTAGGAAAGTTGCAGCAGCTTCCTCGTTTTTCCTTTAACTTTGATAATGACTTAAGAAATCTACCTTTGGGATTAAATTCAAATAAAAAGATGTAACTTTAAAACAAAGATTGCTTTTTAATTCATTTTATTAGATTTTTAGTAGAATATTCTTCAAGATATCTTCTATTCTTTGAAATCATTTTTCTTCGAAGAAATTTTTTTTCCAATTTCTCCGTTCCTAGAATTAAATTTTCATCCCTCATTTGTAATTTTTTTGTTTCGCTTTTTATATTTATTTTTGAGCAATATTGAAAATAAGGGGATTTTAATGCCTTATAAGCATTTCGCGCATCCCTCCCACCTTTCAGCAAGAATAAGCCGATTACAAACACCTTTCAGCTTCTTACGCAATATTTGAATCGCTAACTTGGCCACTTACTTGGATTCATTAATAAAACAGGTTGTAAGTTAAAAACATTAATTGGAAATATGTTAAGATTTATTAGCTTTTTTATTAACTACATATAATAAAACTAAGCACATTTTAGTTAATAACTTGTAATACGTAAATTTCATTTAACTTTAATGCTTACAATTCCTGTTAAAGCTTAACTTCATAGAAAAAATGCAAATGAAATTATTTTTAACGTATACAGTATCAAGTAATGTTGAAACAAAGTAAATGCATGGCTTGTAGTTATATGATCATACTAATTATGTGTAACTTGTAATCACAACTACTATTGTCATCCAAATTATTATAACCAGTAATCATAATTACGTACAGTCAATTACTTAGTGGCTTATCTTGTAATCTATAGGGTTTATCTTTTTTATAGAACTATCTATAAGGCTTATCTTATAATCGATAATGTAATCTATTAGGCTCTTACTTTGCTTATCTTGCGTCTAGAGTAATAAGATTATGTGTAATAGATTGCATATAATCAATTATTTTTTTAACCGTTTTCCGTCATAGTGATAAATGATGTTATTTCTTTGCGAATAATATGCTTCGTAATATTAAATATTATCATTTGAATTTAAATATAATGATATTAATTTTCCTTCATTTCTTTTGTTTTTTGTGATATATTAGTTATGAGAGCAATATTTCTTTTAAGTGTATATTTCCTTAAATAAAGATAAAATTAAGCACATCCGGCTGTGTAACTTTACAAAGTTTTGAAACTAAAGATGTATCAGTTTCTGTACCTATTGTTCAGACTGACCTAAATTGTATCAAAACTTTCTGGTAGTACCTGGTAACCATCGATTTTCGAACACGTATCGTGTTCTTTTCTTTTCAATATTGGAAGCTGAAGACACGAAGATTCGATTGAAATTTTTCTTCTTCATAAAAACAGTCAATTAGTGTCGAATAGTATCTCTCTTTTGCGAACAAGAATGATTTTAACTGAAGTAAAATCTTATTTTCTTATTGCGTCTAGATTCCGATAAACTTCCGAAGTTTCGTCGCCATTGGCGACGAACATTACTAGAACTTCAGGAGATTAGTTTGAAGTTGCCAAGATAGAGGGAAATTTTTTTTCAATTTTCTTAATTATCTTTATTTTGTTACCGGAAAGACCCGTAAAAATATGATTAACAGCTTCCGATTTATTAGAATTTTTTGTGTGCCATTTTTCTAAAGGAACGTTATATAATAATTTTTTACTGTGTTACTCTAATTGCTTTTGGAATGTATAATATTCGATATATTTGGGTATATCTTGGGGCCAACGCCCTATGGGACGCTGTTTTTTTTTTGTTTTTTTTTTGAATGGATCCCCAATTACCACGCTATTTTCATCGCAGTCTTGTGATTAATATGCCCCCGCATCAAAATGTGCGAATAAAATTCTGAAAAGAAATTTTCTTCTATACAATCATAGAAAATGTGATGAATTGGATGTTTCGTAAATATATTTCGAATTTCGATCAGTAAATATTTTTTATCCCTAAATTTCTTCATTTTCTAATGTTCTTTTTTTGTGTTCCAAATATCGATCTAAATATTTATTTCTTATTTTGTAAACTGCGACGTACAATTTGTGCTAAGGTATTCTCTTATTGTTTAGTAATCATCCTATGTATTTTATAAATATCTGTACTGTTGGTTAAATTTTTGAATTTGCGAATATGTTTTTCCTGTTTGTCTCAATTTTTTTATAAAAAGAAATTTACTAGTGTTTAAATAATTATCACTGTATCAAATTCCTGCGCTACTTATCCTCTATTCTTTCACCTTTTTCCTCTTTTTTTGCCAGATTTTGTTTATAGTTCGTTCGATTTTGTTTCCCCGAATAATTTGCTGCAGAATAGACCTAATTCCGGCTATCCTGATACTATACCATATCTCCTTAGAAAGTTGTATGCACTTTTAGAGCCGTTTAAATGTTGTGTAAGCTCATAACAAGGAAGAATATTTCAATTTATCTATTTTTGTTGATTTTAAAGGTGGATAGGGAGTATGATATAAGCTTACGCAAGTCACTGAATTCCCAAAATGGAAAAAAAAAACTCTTGCAGTTGGGGGAAAATATAACGTTTTGAGAAAGATATTTTTATTTAAATGTATCATTGATATGTATTAACAATGGAGGATAGGTCGAAAATCATCAAATATGTGCTTTCATTCGTGTTAACTTTTCGAGGTAGTGCTATAAAAAATATCAGAACTATCACAAAAATTTTAAGAGGTTTTGAATGTTATTCTGTAATTTCTGAAACAGAAGAAGAGAATCAATCAAAAAAATTTCAGAAAAAAGAAAGAAAATCGATTATATGACAGATTAAAAGCAGACGATTAAGTAGCAGATTTTGAAAAATCGAAAACGATTATTTTGTCTTCATGATTTCGGAATTGTTGACATTGCCTGGTGTACTTGTTGCTACCTGTGTTCGTGTGTAGCGATGCGTGTTTAGGGTTGCTACGGAATAAGCAATGACTGAAACTTACTAAGTTAAAGAAATAAAAATGAAACTTTCTTTGACTGAAGTACCAAAAAAAAAAATAATAATAAATAAATATGAGAGAAATTCCTGTGTCTGCACGTGATGATTCCAAAGAATATTGCTGGAAATGTATGAATATAATTTAACGTCAAATAAGTTTTACTTTCCAGAATGTTATTTTTGAAATGAAATTTTTTATAAAACTGTGATTTTGGCATTAGTGGTGAACAGACTTGTATTTTATTTTGGTTTCAGAGGTTCGTTCGCAGATTACAATCTCAATATTGTTTTTTTTTCTTTTTTGTAATTAACGCACATAATTTACAAAATATAAAATAAAAACAAATCTATTATTCAAATCTATACATTATCTACAAATCTATAAACAACTTTTCTGAAAAGAAAACTTTAAGGCTATTAAGCGCTAGTTGGAAGCTTTTCGATAGCAGTTTAATTTTACATTGTTATTCTAATTTTATAGCTAATATGTTATGTTTAATTTTAATACTACCTGCACGATTAAGAGTTGAATAATTAATTAAAATTATCAAGTCAATAAGCCGTAACAATTGAAGAAGGTAATTTGTTTATATGGTAGCAATATTTAACTACGTTACGATATTTTCCCCACCCGCAATCAAGAGAACTTAAATGACTTCAAAGCAGTTCAAGTAATCGATCAGGTGATTCAGTCCTATAACCATAAATTAATAGAATGCTAATTATAATATTTATCACTTATTTCGATCTAAATTATTCATACAAAATGATGAAAAAAGTTTTAAAAATATGTTTAATAAAAATTCTGCGTCAAAGGGTTAGAGGTGTTTAACTTTTTTTTTTTGAAAAGTTAGCAAAAGAAAAAATAAGAAAATTATCTATGATTAAACCAGGTACTTTAAAACTTAGATTTAAGGTCTCAATTGCAGAGTTTGTCAGTGTCGGGAACGGCTCAAATATTAAAATATAACTATATTTTTATTCGCTCGTAAATTTTCTACCATAAAGCTAACGTTTTATCAAAAAATAAATAATAAAAATTTTTAAAAAAATACCGTATATTTCATAATTAACTTGGCAACAGTGTACAAGTAAAACTATCATCATATTTAAAATCTAATTATTTTTCATAAAATATATGCTTGTTTACATGTTATTTATTTGGTTATTTAGTTATTTATTTGGTTATTTAGTTATTTATTTGGTTATTTATTATTATATACACGCACTAATATTTTTTGCGTGTAATAGATGCCTACAACAGCTAAAATAATTTTAAATGTAAGAAAAAAATATTACATCACTATTTTGAGATTCCGCCAAAATATTTTGTCCATGACTCCAGTATTCGAGAAAATGTTGCTTTGTTTCTCTGCGATAAATTTCCGATCTCAAACCTCAACTAATTTAAGAATGTTCGTAACTCTCTAATGACGTTAGATATAGTAGCTCTAGCTGAAATAATCTCACTATTACTTGACTCAATGTTAAAAATACTTTTGCATTTTGTTACACTTCGTATTTATTTCCGCCTGTATTTGATTTTTAGGTACTTTTCCGTCAGCCGGGAGCAAGCGAAAAATCGCCAAATAATGTAGAATATTTGTTTATATTTGAACTTGCTTTGCTTACTATTAGTAAATATTTGTTTATAGTTGAACGTTTATGACTTTTATTCCGTTGATTGTTTTGTCATTCGCTTCGCTTGGCGACTTGGCTCACGTTTGGTTCACAATTGGCGACATTTGCGTCCGGATAACGGATAAGTACCGATTTTTATACCCCGGATTTTGTTAATAAAGTTGAGTTGAGCCGTGATGGCTCAGGGGATAGAGCGTTCGCTTTCCAATGAGGCGAACCGGATTCGAATCCGAGTCGAAACGAATTCCGCATCCGGCTTGCACCGACCACAGTGCTGAAGTGAAATATCCTCAGTAGTAGACGGATCATGGGTTAGAGTCCCCTTTGCCGTTAAGCTAACCGTGGGAGGTTCTCGCGGTCTTCCTCTCCGTGTAACGCAAATGCGGATTAGTTCCATCAAAAAGTCATCCACAAAAGCAAATTTCTCCCAATACTTGATCTAGGAGTTCCCTTGTCTTCTGGATTGGGTTCGAAATGACAAGGCTACGGAGTTGAACATTAGTAGTCGGAAACCCAAAAATTGGGTTGGCTGTTCAACGACGGTTATAAAATAATATAAAATAAAGTTGAGTTATTTAATATTTATTTTATTTTCATAACCTAATGCTTTTTTATTTTCTTAGTTATGTACTCTCTTTTGCCTCATTAGGATCTGGCAGGCATATTTATTTATTAAAGATGAATTAATTACAATTTTAACGTATTTGAATTCGAAGAACACGTACAGATCATCATTCATCAGGAAAGTTTGGGGTGCCCAAATCTAAGATAAATCAGAGTAGTTTAATAGTGTCAGTATATTTTTAATATAGTGTTTTTTTTTACTTAAGTTTAAAAACTCTGTGGTTTCCTTAATAGTAAGTTTCTAAAAAAACTAAACTGTTAGAGAAATTACGTACCTAAACTTTATCACATATACTTAAATATTACAGTTTTTTTTCTTCTTTTTTTTACGAAAAGAAAATGTGCAGACTATCACTATCACTAGGATCACAGACTGTATTGGTTTTTTATAACCAAACCTTGAACTGACAGTAACAAAAGGCCTTGTAAATACAATCAAGTCCGAGACGTCTGAAATTACAACTTTTAAGATTAGAATGGGTTGGATACATTTTTATTTTACTCTTTAACGTGGTGACTCATAGTAATTTGAAGTCCCATACAACAGACACTTTTTTACAACATTGCGAATATGCTAATAACAGACTCTTATTTTTGCAATATATATATATATATATCACTATAAAGAAAAAAGAGGAAAACGTAGAAAATTAATAAGTTTTATTTTCTGCGTATAAGTTGCAATCACATAGAACTCATAAAATAAGTTAAAAATATAGAGAAAACTTGGGAAAAAATAACGATTAATGAAAAGAGAAAAGAATTATTAGAATAAAATATTTTAAAAAAATATTATTTGATATGTCAAGATTGACTTAATATTTGACTTTTTTTACTGAAACTTTTCTCTAACTTCTTTTGTTAAAAAGTTACAAATCTCACTAGCTCTTAAAAATCATATAATATCATAGTAAGCTCTTAAAAAATGTAAAAAAATTTTTTTTAAAATAATTTTATTGAGAAAAGCAACGTTCGGAAATTCGCATTATAATGAAGTATGAGTTCTGAGGTAGAACGAAGGCATAAGCAGATCACGCGGAACATTCGAGCATATTTTGGCTCTAGTGTTCTTTGGATTTAGTGTTGGTTAAAAAAGAATGAACCACCAAAACATATTCCAAAGCATAATATGCATAAAAGAAAAGCAATGGTGAGTAAAATGGTACTCAAGCGTAGGTGTGATTAATTATGGTTTAATGAAATCTGGCTCATCGGCCACAATTAAAACATGCTTTAACTATAGATATAAAGATCCTTATATTATTCCCTGGCTGTAACAAACTAGATGAAAAATTGTAACAAGTTTTTTTTTAAAAAAAGTAACCTAGATTAGCCAACAGATCGTCCCTGTTTTATTTCATCGCATGAGTCAAACTACTCTCTACACAAATAGCGAACTCTACGACAATAGCGAAACTACAGGGAAATGGCTGGAATAGACTGCATGGCAAAAGTGTAGATCATATGCATACTCTGTTGAATGGAATAGTCGCATGTGTCTGTAAGTAATCGAACAACTTTGTCTTTTTTTCTACAGATTTCATACTTGACGATCTAATCATATGTCTATTTTCCTTTAATACGTAAAAGAATTTCAGAATTGATTTGCTTTTGCTGTCATAAGCCATTAAGGTAAGGGGTGCGATTGTTCTTGTTCTCCAGTGGCGCCCTCTATAGCCAAGAATTAGAATTCTGCCACGCCCATACATCACGTCCGTTATAGGACGACGAATTCGTACAGCCATTCATTCATCCACAGATCGTAATTTTGACCTGAACCAGAGAACGATCAATCTCTAACTCAGTACACCCAGAAGTATAATTTGTTATGGGAACATGGAAGACTTTGCGACCTGACAGATTTAACGTTCACCAGTCACCATCTACTGCACTGGGAATCTTCGGCCTGCAGGATTCGAGCTCCCGTTCCCACGAACATGAGACCAGCGCCCTGCCAACCAGGCTATCCCGACTGCTTCATAGTGTTATTTAAATTTTAATTTCTCCTGCTAGGGAAACTTTTTTTTAAATCAAAGATAAAGAAGCTAAACCTAAACTGATATAAATGTGAGTATGTCATGAGCTAAACAGTTGAAACTTTTATTGTTTTAAATAATTTTTTCTTAAAGAAACTTCTAACAGAATTTTCAGAAATTTTACATAATTTTCAAACATATCTAAGTAAATCTGAACTTCTTCTCATGGGCGATGATCATCGCTCTTGATTTTCACTAGGCAGCACAAACATTGATTTTGGCTGTAAATTTTCACCTAGTAAAATGACCAGTATGCTAACTTCGAGAATATTGTTCGAAGAAAGATCATTTCTCCTACAACTGTGCTTTTGAAACATCGCCAATTAGATAATAATTTAAGTTGAGATTGATAATTAACATTGAAGCAGAAAATTTCAAAACGTTTACGTAAATTTTTTTACTTAAAAAATCTATAATGCACATTAAAAACAAAAACTTGCTTTTAACATCTTTATAATATTTTTTTTTGACCATCACATAAATTAATACTCTTTATTTAATCAAATTTATTTAATCGAATATGATTTTCCTAGTTTTAATCTATGTTTATAGGCATCCTACATTCAAAAAATAAGTAGGATATATAACACTAGAAAGACTGAAATTTAATATATACCTATATTGCCTAAAAGCAGTTAAAATGACTGAATTGTGAAAGAATAACTAATGTGTNAGGATTTTTTTTTAAAAAAAGTAACCTAGATTAGCCAACAGATCATCCCTGTTTAATTGCATGGCATTGATCAAACCACTCTCTACACAAATGACTATAGAGAAACTGCATGGCAAAAGTGTAGATCAAATAAAGGTGCATACTCTGTTTAATGGAATAGTCGCATTTGTCTGTAAGCAATCGAACAACTTCGTCTTTTTTTCTACAGATTTCATACTTGACGATCTAATCTTATGCTTATTTTCCTTTAATACATAAAAGATCATTTAAGAACTGATTTGTTGCTGCTGTCGTAAGCCATTAAGGTAAGGGGTGCGATTGTTCTCGTTCTCCAGTGGCGCCACCTATGGCCAAGAATTAGAATTCTTCCACTCCCATACATCACGTCCGTTATAGGACGGACGAATTCGTACATCCATTCATTCATCCACAGATCGTAATTTTGACCTGAATCAGAGAACGATCAATCTCTAATTCAGTACACCCAGAGGTATAATTTGTTATGGGAACATGGAGGACTTTGCGATCTGACAGATTTAACGTTCACCAATCACCATCTATTGCACTGGGAGTCTTCGGCCTGCTGGATTCGAGCTTCTGTTCCCACGAACATGAGTCCAGCGCCCTGCCAACCAGGCTTTCCCGGCCGCTTCATAGTGTTATTTAAATTCCAATTTCTCCTGCTAGGTTTTTTTTCAAAGATAAAGAAGCTAAACCTAAACTGATATAAATGGGAGTATGCCATGAGCTAAACAGTTGAAACTTTAATTGTTTTTAGTAATTTTTTCTTAAAGAGACGGAAATTTCAGAACGGAATTTTCAGAAATTTTACTTAATTTTCAAACATATCTAAGTAAATCTGAACTCCTTTTCATGGATGATGATCATCGCTCTTGATTTTCATTAGGCAACACAAACATTGATTTCGGCTGTAAATTTTCACCTAGTAAAATGACCAGTATGTTAACTTCGAGAATATTATTCGAAAAAATATCATTTCTCCTACAAATGTGTCTTTGAAACATCGCCAATTAGATAATAAGTTAAGTTGAGATTGATATATTACCATTGAATCAGAAAATCTCAAAACGTTTACGTAAATTTCTTTCCTTAAAAAATCTATAATGCACATTAAAAACAAGAACTTGCTTTTAACATCTTTATAATATTTTTTTTTGACCATCACATAAATTAATACTCTTTATTTAATCAAATTTATTTAATCGAATATGATTTTCCTAGTTTTAATCTATGTTTATAGGCATCCTACATTCAAAAAATAAGTAGAATATTTAACACTAGAAAGACTGAAATTTAATATATACCTTTATTGCCCAAAAGCAGTTAAAATGACTGAATTGTGAAAGAATAACTAATGTGTAACGAAATTTGGTTAAAATTAATTTTTAATATTATTTACAGTTATATAACAAGTCATTAGTAGATATTAGCATTAGAAAAGATTATACGTTGTGCAAAAAGTCCCAATTCTAAGAAATTGTGTCATCATTGTTTTTCCAATTGAAATCAAAAATCAGTCAAAATGTCTTCCTTGGGCAAACTAGTGTTAATTAGGTTGAAATCAACTCATTCACTGATCATTAATTGAGTGATTGGCGATTTCAGAAATCATAATGTTGCCATCCAATATTTACAATATCTGACTTTAACCACACTTTTCTATTTTTTCTTCTTCTTTAACCTGATGTTCAATAATATACTTAGTAATCACGCAATAGTAATTCGGTAGTTCAAATTAGGAGGGATTGCAGACATTCAAAATCCTACAGATTATTTCAGCGGAGATAAAAAGACACACTCCATTGAGTCTGCGATTTCCATCTCTGCCACCATTTTAAGAGGTGATGAGTCTAGGAAGCCGCAAAAAAAAAGAGAGGAAAAAAAGAGATGAGGGACTTGAATGAGAGAGGAGAAATTTTGTGGTTTCTGGATGAAATAGAACAATATTTCCTCTCTCGAATGCAAACTCTAGGAATTCTTTTCAAGGAGTTGAATATATGGAAGGGTGCAATTATTAGACGCCTTATAAGATTCGATGTAAAATCTTAATTATCACGACAGCTTTATTATTTTTACGCGGTTTGCATTTGTTTACATTCGTGTATCAATGGGCAATGCAATACGTTGAAAATAATTGCAAATAGGAAGTATATAAAACAATCTTCTGAATAAAAACCCATTACACGTATGTTTAAATATGAATCTAATAATTTGATCTAATTATTATAATACAATACTTTTCACAATAAATATTCTATATTTATATTATATATCGTCTAATTTATCCAATCATCGAATTTATATCATATCTCGTCTAATGTAAGTAATTAATACACGAACGTTAAAAAGTGCAAACTGGTTTCAGTCTCATAAATCTCACGATTATATACACATTTTCTGTTTTTACATTATATTTTTACTTATTGTGTTCCATTTCATTTGTTGTAATTTTTATGTAAAATTTTTTGAGTTCTCCTCACCCTATTGTATTGATATATTTTGCTTTGGCTATATTGATACAATATTAGAAAGCACTCTTTTTTGTGGATATAATCGTGTGAGCTGATGGAAAGATCATATCTTTTAATTTCCAGATTTTTTGAAAATTTTTGTCCTTTTTTTCGGATTGTTTTTTTCATCCTCCGGTTTCTTGTTATTTTTATTTTTATTATTATTTTTATTTTTTCCCCTTCTTTCATTGTTCTGTAATTATTCCCTTGTTTTCTTTACATTTTGAACTTATTTTATGAGTTCTATTTACTTGCAATGCGCAATAAATAAAACTTATTGTTTTTCTTAATTTTCTTCTTATTTATTTAGTATGCT